>NC_090305.1:48800798-49117694 GCF_039906515.1 Pseudorca crassidens
AGCCGGTCTCGTCCGTGAAAGAGCCACGTGAGGCTGATCTCCAACAGTCGGGCTCCACACCTGGAGCCTTTGGGACAGGGCAGTCCTGAGCCGATGTGCCCACCAGGGGACGCGACCAAAGTTTACGTACCACAGGAAAGCGCCATCAGGGCCTCGTGTTCTCTCCATGAAATGAACGTGAGCTTGAAGGGTGACGCGTCAGCGTGCACTGTGAACAGCTCGCTGGCACGCCTGTCTTCGGCCCCTCTCACGGTCTCACGCACCCGGGCTCAGTTCCGTGTAGGAATGCTGAGTGGGAGCGCCAGCCTCGCTTCTGGACTCTAAAGCCTTCCACCCCCTAATGGCAGGTTGTGTGTGTCTCTCACGTGGGGGGAGGAATGAGGTCGCCCACAGAGGTTCTGCCATGAAAGATCTAAAGACGCACGCTGCTGAGGAGCTTGCTCCTCATGGAGCGTCCCCGAAGGCCAGAGGAATGCCGAAGGTCTCTTTCAAAGCTGCCGGACGCTCTGCCGTTCTAGGCCTGAGATAGGGACCTTGTGACGGCACTGTAACCCCGCGAGGTCCAGGAGACATCGCCAGTGCGAGTGGCAATCCGCAAGGAAGAACCTTCAAGGCGGAGTGTCCTTCCCTGTACAAAACGGCGCCCAAGTGGCTGAGGCAGGGAGCATTTTCCTTCACAGAACCGGCATCCTCGTAGGCCTGTGGGTTACTCTAAAGAAACGACACTGTGAGCAACCTCTTCGAAAAGGCCTTCGCAAGCGACTTGGAGACAACAGCAGCGCAGTGGAGGCACAGACCATTATCCTAGAGAGCAGCAGCACAGTGTCTCCGGCAGCGATCGCTTCCCGGAGGATACTTAAGCCACACCGAGATTCCAGCAGGGAGTTTTGCCTTGTAGCAGTACAACTCACTCAGGAAAGAGGGATGAGGTGTAGGGCTAATCTACGTGCGCTCACGCTCTGTGTCCCCGAGAAGGTTTCACGGAGCAGAATGCATCACCGACCGCTACCACGTGTGTGCACCAAAGAAGCCCTGTGCCGTGGGTGTTCTCAGGCCGACAGCGAAGACCTAGGTGTGTGCTGCACCCGCGCTCGGTGGTTCACACGTTGCGTGACCCTGTGCCTTTGGAAGATGTTCAGAGCGGGTGGCACCTGCGTGCTGCGAGCGCAAGAGGTGTAGAGTGTAGAGGCCTTTCACACTGGAGGAAGGGCTTGCATCTCATGGAGAGAATGTGTACGTCGCCCGGGAGACGGAGGCGCGCTCCTGACACCGTTTCCTCTGCCCGTTTAAAGCACAAGTGTTTGTACTCGATCTGGGCTGCCTGGTGAAACGCTTGGCAGTCCGCATCACCCTGAGCACCTTTCCTGAAGTTTGATTCGTAGCTGGGTAAACTCGGGCTTCAGAGGCTTAGATGGGACCAAACGTGTTCAGCTTGTGGCGAAAGCCTTTGACCAGAGGCATATACGCTTGTGCTTGGGGCGAGGGCTAGGCAAGAACGTTTACACACTGGGTTTTTATCTTTACCCTAAGCTGTCCCTTTCGGCGGCCGCAGGCGGAGAGAACCCGCGGAGAGAGAACAGCTGCGAAGTGGATGCACAGAACAGTCACCTCGATACCAGCCCCGGGGTCCCAAGCAACGATCCTTCCCCGGAGGGTACTTAACCCACCCAGGGATTCAAGCAGGGAGTTCGCCTTGTCCAACTCGCACAGGAGACTGGCATGAGACGTAGGGCTCATCTACTTGCGTTCACACTACGTGGCCCGGAGAAGTTCTCACGGAGCCGAATCCAGCACCCTTCCTCCACCACGTGTGTACCCAAAGGAGCGCTGGGCAGTGGGTGTTCTCAAGGCCAAGAGAGAAGCCCTTGTTCTGTGCTGCACCTGCTGGGTGGTTCGAAGGTTTTCTCACCTTCCTGCTCTGGAAGCTTTTCAGAGCTGAGGCTACGCCTGGGCTGCGAAAGCAGAGAGGCGTAGAGGCCTTTCACACGGAAGGCGTGGGCCTGTTTCCCATGGAGAAAGTGTACGTCGCCCAACCCCCACCCCCACCCCTCCCCACCCCAACCCACCCCCAGCTGGAGGCGTGCGGCTTGACACCATTTTGTCCTGCCCATGGAAAATACAAAGAGGCCTACACGATTTGGGCTGTCTGGCGAAAGAATTTTGAATCGGCGGCACCCTGAGTACCTTTCCCGAAGTTTGCTTCCTAGCTGGTTAAACTCGGCATTCGGAGGCGAGGTGAGAGCAAACTTGCTCCGCGCGCGGCCAAGTGCCTTGATGCCCTGCCCTAAATGTTTGAGCTTCTGGCCAGCGTCACGCAAGTACTTTGACACGCAGGATTCTCACTTTTACTCCAAGCTGTCCCTGTTGGCTGAAGCAGTCGGCGTGTCTGTATCGCAGCCTGGGAGGCCGGGCGTTGGGGGAGTCTGCCAAGTGACTGGCCTCCATTTATAGCTAACTGAGAAACGGCGTCGAAGCTTTCGGGAGCCTCTTACAGGGAATGGTTGCAGTTCGGAACTGGAGACTGTGCTGGCCAACGTCAGCAGCTCCTCTCCCTCGGAGGGCTCTTGGTGTGCCGACCCCTAACAGCCAGCACGGTCCCCAGCTCGTGAACGGTCCCATTGCGAGCCGGTCTCGTCCGTGAAAGAGCCACGTGAGGCTGATCTCCAACAGTCGGGCTCCACACCTGGAGCCTTTGGGACAGGGCAGTCCTGAGCCGATGTGCCCACCAGGGGACGCGACCAAAGTTTACGTACCACAGGAAAGCGCCATCAGGGCCTCGTGTTCTCTCCATGAAATGAACGTGAGCTTGAAGGGTGACGCGTCAGCGTGCACTGTGAACAGCTCGCTGGCACGCCTGTCTTCGGCCCCTCTCACGGTCTCACGCACCCGGGCTCAGTTCCGTGTAGGAATGCTGAGTGGGAGCGCCAGCCTCGCTTCTGGACTCTAAAGCCTTCCACCCCCTAATGGCAGGTTGTGTGTGTCTCTCACGTGGGGGGAGGAATGAGGTCGCCCACAGAGGTTCTGCCATGAAAGATCTAAAGACGCACGCTGCTGAGGAGCTTGCTCCTCATGGAGCGTCCCCGAAGGCCAGAGGAATGCCGAAGGTCTCTTTCAAAGCTGCCGGACGCTCTGCCGTTCTAGGCCTGAGATAGGGACCTTGTGACGGCACTGTAACCCCGCGAGGTCCAGGAGACATCGCCAGTGCGAGTGGCAATCCGCAAGGAAGAACCTTCAAGGCGGAGTGTCCTTCCCTGTACAAAACGGCGCCCAAGTGGCTGAGGCAGGGAGCATTTTCCTTCACAGAACCGGCATCCTCGTAGGCCTGTGGGTTACTCTAAAGAAACGACACTGTGAGCAACCTCTTCGAAAAGGCCTTCGCAAGCGACTTGGAGACAACAGCAGCGCAGTGGAGGCACAGACCATTATCCTAGAGAGCAGCAGCACAGTGTCTCCAGCAGCGATCGCTTCCCGGAGGATACTTAAGCCACACCGAGATTCCAGCAGGGAGTTTTGCCTTGTAGCAGTACAACTCACTCAGGAAAGAGGGATGAGGTGTAGGGCTAATCTACGTGCGCTCACGCTCTGTGTCCCCGAGAAGGTTTCACGGAGCAGAATGCATCACCGACCGCTACCACGTGTGTGCACCAAAGAAGCCCTGTGCCGTGGGTGTTCTCAGGCCGACAGCGAAGACCTAGGTGTGTGCTGCACCCGCGCTCGGTGGTTCACACGTTGCGTGACCCTGTGCCTTTGGAAGATGTTCAGAGCGGGTGGCACCTGCGTGCTGCGAGCGCAAGAGGTGTAGAGTGTAGAGGCCTTTCACACTGGAGGAAGGGCTTGCATCTCATGGAGAAAATGTGTACGTCGCCCGGGAGACGGAGGCGCGCTCCTGACACCGTTTCCTCTGCCCGTTTAAAGCACAAGTGTTTGTACTCGATCTGGGCTGCCTGGTGAAACGCTTGGCAGTCCGCATCACCCTGAGCACCTTTCCTGAAGTTTGATTCGTAGCTGGGTAAACTCGGGCTTCAGAGGCTTAGATGGGACCAAACGTGTTCAGCTTGTGGCGAAAGCCTTTGACCAGAGGCATATACGCTTGTGCTTGGGGCGAGGGCTAGGCAAGAACGTTTACACACTGGGTTTTTATCTTTACCCTAAGCTGTCCCTTTCGGCGGCCGCAGGCGGAGAGAACCCGCGGAGAGAGAACAGCTGCGAAGTGGATGCACAGAACAGTCACCTCGATACCAGCCCCGGGGTCCCAAGCAACGATCCTTCCCCGGAGGGTACTTAACCCACCCAGGGATTCAAGCAGGGAGTTCGCCTTGTCCAACTCGCACAGGAGACTGGCATGAGACGTAGGGCTCATCTACTTGCGTTCACACTACGTGGCCCGGAGAAGTTCTCACGGAGCCGAATCCAGCACCCTTCCTCCACCACGTGTGTACCCAAAGGAGCGCTGGGCAGTGGGTGTTCTCAAGGCCAAGAGAGAAGCCCTTGTTCTGTGCTGCACCTGCTGGGTGGTTCGAAGGTTTTCTCACCTTCCTGCTCTGGAAGCTTTTCAGAGCTGAGGCTACGCCTGGGCTGCGAAAGCAGAGAGGCGTAGAGGCCTTTCACACGGAAGGCGTGGGCCTGTTTCCCATGGAGAAAGTGTACGTCGCCCAACCCCCACCCCCACCCCTCCCCACCCCAACCCACCCCCAGCTGGAGGCGTGCGGCTTGACACCATTTTGTCCTGCCCATGGAAAATACAAAGAGGCCTACACGATTTGGGCTGTCTGGCGAAAGAATTTTGAATCGGCGGCACCCTGAGTACCTTTCCCGAAGTTTGCTTCCTAGCTGGTTAAACTCGGCATTCGGAGGCGAGGTGAGAGCAAACTTGCTCCGCGCGCGGCCAAGTGCCTTGATGCCCTGCCCTAAATGTTTGAGCTTCTGGCCAGCGTCACGCAAGTACTTTGACACGCAGGATTCTCACTTTTACTCCAAGCTGTCCCTGTTGGCTGAAGCAGTCGGCGTGTCTGTATCGCAGCCTGGGAGGCCGGGCGTTGGGGGAGTCTGCCAAGTGACTGGCCTCCATTTATAGCTAACTGAGAAACGGCGTCGAAGCTTTCGGGAGCCTCTTACAGGGAATGGTTGCAGTTCGGAACTGGAGACTGTGCTGGCCAACGTCAGCAGCTCCTCTCCCTCGGAGGGCTCTTGGTGTGCCGACCCCTAACAGCCAGCACGGTCCCCAGCTCGTGAACGGTCCCATTGCGAGCCGGTCTCGTCCGTGAAAGAGCCACGTGAGGCTGATCTCCAACAGTCGGGCTCCACACCTGGAGCCTTTGGGACAGGGCAGTCCTGAGCCGATGTGCCCACCAGGGGACGCGACCAAAGTTTACGTACCACAGGAAAGCGCCATCAGGGCCTCGTGTTCTCTCCATGAAATGAACGTGAGCTTGAAGGGTGACGCGTCAGCGTGCACTGTGAACAGCTCGCTGGCACGCCTGTCTTCGGCCCCTCTCACGGTCTCACGCACCCGGGCTCAGTTCCGTGTAGGAATGCTGAGTGGGAGCGCCAGCCTCGCTTCTGGACTCTAAAGCCTTCCACCCCCTAATGGCAGGTTGTGTGTGTCTCTCACGTGGGGGGAGGAATGAGGTCGCCCACAGAGGTTCTGCCATGAAAGATCTAAAGACGCACGCTGCTGAGGAGCTTGCTCCTCATGGAGCGTCCCCGAAGGCCAGGGGAATGCCGAAGGTCTCTTTCAAAGCTGCCGGACGCTCTGCCGTTCTAGGCCTCAGATAGGGACCTTGTGACGGCACTGTAACCCCGCGAGGTCCAGGAGACATCGCCAGTGCGAGTGGCAATCCGCAAGGAAGAACCTTCAAGGCGGAGTGTCCTTCCCTGTACAAAACGGCGCCCAAGTGGCTGAGGCAGGGAGCATTTTCCTTCACAGAACCGGCATCCTCGTAGGCCTGTGGGTTACTCTAAAGAAACGACACTGTGAGCAACCTCTTCGAAAAGGCCTTCGCAAGCGACTTGGAGACAACAGCAGCGCAGTGGAGGCACAGACCATTATCCTAGAGAGCAGCAGCACAGTGTCTCCAGCAGCGATCGCTTCCCGGAGGATACTTAAGCCACACCGAGATTCCAGCAGGGAGTTTTGCCTTGTAGCAGTACAACTCACTCAGGAAAGAGGGATGAGGTGTAGGGCTAATCTACGTGCGCTCACGCTCTGTGTCCCCGAGAAGGTTTCACGGAGCAGAATGCATCACCGACCGCTACCACGTGTGTGCACCAAAGAAGCCCTGTGCCGTGGGTGTTCTCAGGCCGACAGCGAAGACCTAGGTGTGTGCTGCACCCGCGCTCGGTGGTTCACACGTTGCGTGACCCTGTGCCTTTGGAAGATGTTCAGAGCGGGTGGCACCTGCGTGCTGCGAGCGCAAGAGGTGTAGAGTGTAGAGGCCTTTCACACTGGAGGAAGGGCTTGCATCTCATGGAGAGAATGTGTACGTCGCCCGGGAGACGGAGGCGCGCTCCTGACACCGTTTCCTCTGCCCGTTTAAAGCACAAGTGTTTGTACTCGATCTGGGCTGCCTGGTGAAACGCTTGGCAGTCCGCATCACCCTGAGCACCTTTCCTGAAGTTTGATTCGTAGCTGGGTAAACTCGGGCTTCAGAGGCTTAGATGGGACCAAACGTGTTCAGCTTGTGGCGAAAGCCTTTGACCAGAGGCATATACGCTTGTGCTTGGGGCGAGGGCTAGGCAAGAACGTTTACACACTGGGTTTTTATCTTTACCCTAAGCTGTCCCTTTCGGCGGCCGCAGGCGGAGAGAACCCGCGGAGAGAGAACAGCTGCGAAGTGGATGCACAGAACAGTCACCTCGATACCAGCCCCGGGGTCCCAAGCAACGATCCTTCCCCGGAGGGTACTTAACCCACCCAGGGATTCAAGCAGGGAGTTCGCCTTGTCCAACTCGCACAGGAGACTGGCATGAGACGTAGGGCTCATCTACTTGCGTTCACACTACGTGGCCCGGAGAAGTTCTCACGGAGCCGAATCCAGCACCCTTCCTCCACCACGTGTGTACCCAAAGGAGCGCTGGGCAGTGGGTGTTCTCAAGGCCAAGAGAGAAGCCCTTGTTCTGTGCTGCACCTGCTGGGTGGTTCGAAGGTTTTCTCACCTTCCTGCTCTGGAAGCTTTTCAGAGCTGAGGCTACGCCTGGGCTGCGAAAGCAGAGAGGCGTAGAGGCCTTTCACACGGAAGGCGTGGGCCTGTTTCCCATGGAGAAAGTGTACGTCGCCCAACCCCCACCCCCACCCCTCCCCACCCCAACCCACCCCCAGCTGGAGGCGTGCGGCTTGACACCATTTTGTCCTGCCCATGGAAAATACAAAGAGGCCTACACGATTTGGGCTGTCTGGCGAAAGAATTTTGAATCGGCGGCACCCTGAGTACCTTTCCCGAAGTTTGCTTCCTAGCTGGTTAAACTCGGCATTCGGAGGCGAGGTGAGAGCAAACTTGCTCCGCGCGCGGCCAAGTGCCTTGATGCCCTGCCCTAAATGTTTGAGCTTCTGGCCAGCGTCACGCAAGTACTTTGACACGCAGGATTCTCACTTTTACTCCAAGCTGTCCCTGTTGGCTGAAGCAGTCGGCGTGTCTGTATCGCAGCCTGGGAGGCCGGGCGTTGGGGGAGTCTGCCAAGTGACTGGCCTCCATTTATAGCTAACTGAGAAACGGCGTCGAAGCTTTCGGGAGCCTCTTACAGGGAATGGTTGCAGTTCGGAACTGGAGACTGTGCTGGCCAACGTCAGCAGCTCCTCTCCCTCGGAGGGCTCTTGGTGTGCCGACCCCTAACAGCCAGCACGGTCCCCAGCTCGTGAACGGTCCCATTGCGAGCCGGTCTCGTCCGTGAAAGAGCCACGTGAGGCTGATCTCCAACAGTCGGGCTCCACACCTGGAGCCTTTGGGACAGGGCAGTCCTGAGCCGATGTGCCCACCAGGGGACGCGACCAAAGTTTACGTACCACAGGAAAGCGCCATCAGGGCCTCGTGTTCTCTCCATGAAATGAACGTGAGCTTGAAGGGTGACGCGTCAGCGTGCACTGTGAACAGCTCGCTGGCACGCCTGTCTTCGGCCCCTCTCACGGTCTCACGCACCCGGGCTCAGTTCCGTGTAGGAATGCTGAGTGGGAGCGCCAGCCTCGCTTCTGGACTCTAAAGCCTTCCACCCCCTAATGGCAGGTTGTGTGTGTCTCTCACGTGGGGGGAGGAATGAGGTCGCCCACAGAGGTTCTGCCATGAAAGATCTAAAGACGCACGCTGCTGAGGAGCTTGCTCCTCATGGAGCGTCCCCGAAGGCCAGAGGAATGCCGAAGGTCTCTTTCAAAGCTGCCGGACGCTCTGCCGTTCTAGGCCTGAGATAGGGACCTTGTGACGGCACTGTAACCCCGCGAGGTCCAGGAGACATCGCCAGTGCGAGTGGCAATCCGCAAGGAAGAACCTTCAAGGCGGAGTGTCCTTCCCTGTACAAAACGGCGCCCAAGTGGCTGAGGCAGGGAGCATTTTCCTTCACAGAACCGGCATCCTCGTAGGCCTGTGGGTTACTCTAAAGAAACGACACTGTGAGCAACCTCTTCGAAAAGGCCTTCGCAAGCGACTTGGAGACAACAGCAGCGCAGTGGAGGCACAGACCATTATCCTAGAGAGCAGCAGCACAGTGTCTCCAGCAGCGATCGCTTCCCGGAGGATACTTAAGCCACACCGAGATTCCAGCAGGGAGTTTTGCCTTGTAGCAGTACAACTCACTCAGGAAAGAGGGATGAGGTGTAGGGCTAATCTACGTGCGCTCACGCTCTGTGTCCCCGAGAAGGTTTCACGGAGCAGAATGCATCACCGACCGCTACCACGTGTGTGCACCAAAGAAGCCCTGTGCCGTGGGTGTTCTCAGGCCGACAGCGAAGACCTAGGTGTGTGCTGCACCCGCGCTCGGTGGTTCACACGTTGCGTGACCCTGTGCCTTTGGAAGATGTTCAGAGCGGGTGGCACCTGCGTGCTGCGAGCGCAAGAGGTGTAGAGTGTAGAGGCCTTTCACACTGGAGGAAGGGCTTGCATCTCATGGAGAAAATGTGTACGTCGCCCGGGAGACGGAGGCGCGCTCCTGACACCGTTTCCTCTGCCCGTTTAAAGCACAAGTGTTTGTACTCGATCTGGGCTGCCTGGTGAAACGCTTGGCAGTCCGCATCACCCTGAGCACCTTTCCTGAAGTTTGATTCGTAGCTGGGTAAACTCGGGCTTCAGAGGCTTAGATGGGACCAAACGTGTTCAGCTTGTGGCGAAAGCCTTTGACCAGAGGCATATACGCTTGTGCTTGGGGCGAGGGCTAGGCAAGAACGTTTACACACTGGGTTTTTATCTTTACCCTAAGCTGTCCCTTTCGGCGGCCGCAGGCGGAGAGAACCCGCGGAGAGAGAACAGCTGCGAAGTGGATGCACAGAACAGTCACCTCGATACCAGCCCCGGGGTCCCAAGCAACGATCCTTCCCCGGAGGGTACTTAACCCACCCAGGGATTCAAGCAGGGAGTTCGCCTTGTCCAACTCGCACAGGAGACTGGCATGAGACGTAGGGCTCATCTACTTGCGTTCACACTACGTGGCCCGGAGAAGTTCTCACGGAGCCGAATCCAGCACCCTTCCTCCACCACGTGTGTACCCAAAGGAGCGCTGGGCAGTGGGTGTTCTCAAGGCCAAGAGAGAAGCCCTTGTTCTGTGCTGCACCTGCTGGGTGGTTCGAAGGTTTTCTCACCTTCCTGCTCTGGAAGCTTTTCAGAGCTGAGGCTACGCCTGGGCTGCGAAAGCAGAGAGGCGTAGAGGCCTTTCACACGGAAGGCGTGGGCCTGTTTCCCATGGAGAAAGTGTACGTCGCCCAACCCCCACCCCCACCCCTCCCCACCCCAACCCACCCCCAGCTGGAGGCGTGCGGCTTGACACCATTTTGTCCTGCCCATGGAAAATACAAAGAGGCCTACACGATTTGGGCTGTCTGGCGAAAGAATTTTGAATCGGCGGCACCCTGAGTACCTTTCCCGAAGTTTGCTTCCTAGCTGGTTAAACTCGGCATTCGGAGGCGAGGTGAGAGCAAACTTGCTCCGCGCGCGGCCAAGTGCCTTGATGCCCTGCCCTAAATGTTTGAGCTTCTGGCCAGCGTCACGCAAGTACTTTGACACGCAGGATTCTCACTTTTACTCCAAGCTGTCCCTGTTGGCTGAAGCAGTCGGCGTGTCTGTATCGCAGCCTGGGAGGCCGGGCGTTGGGGGAGTCTGCCAAGTGACTGGCCTCCATTTATAGCTAACTGAGAAACGGCGTCGAAGCTTTCGGGAGCCTCTTACAGGGAATGGTTGCAGTTCGGAACTGGAGACTGTGCTGGCCAACGTCAGCAGCTCCTCTCCCTCGGAGGGCTCTTGGTGTGCCGACCCCTAACAGCCAGCACGGTCCCCAGCTCGTGAACGGTCCCATTGCGAGCCGGTCTCGTCCGTGAAAGAGCCACGTGAGGCTGATCTCCAACAGTCGGGCTCCACACCTGGAGCCTTTGGGACAGGGCAGTCCTGAGCCGATGTGCCCACCAGGGGACGCGACCAAAGTTTACGTACCACAGGAAAGCGCCATCAGGGCCTCGTGTTCTCTCCATGAAATGAACGTGAGCTTGAAGGGTGACGCGTCAGCGTGCACTGTGAACAGCTCGCTGGCACGCCTGTCTTCGGCCCCTCTCACGGTCTCACGCACCCGGGCTCAGTTCCGTGTAGGAATGCTGAGTGGGAGCGCCAGCCTCGCTTCTGGACTCTAAAGCCTTCCACCCCCTAATGGCAGGTTGTGTGTGTCTCTCACGTGGGGGGAGGAATGAGGTCGCCCACAGAGGTTCTGCCATGAAAGATCTAAAGACGCACGCTGCTGAGGAGCTTGCTCCTCATGGAGCGTCCCCGAAGGCCAGGGGAATGCCGAAGGTCTCTTTCAAAGCTGCCGGACGCTCTGCCGTTCTAGGCCTCAGATAGGGACCTTGTGACGGCACTGTAACCCCGCGAGGTCCAGGAGACATCGCCAGTGCGAGTGGCAATCCGCAAGGAAGAACCTTCAAGGCGGAGTGTCCTTCCCTGTACAAAACGGCGCCCAAGTGGCTGAGGCAGGGAGCATTTTCCTTCACAGAACCGGCATCCTCGTAGGCCTGTGGGTTACTCTAAAGAAACGACACTGTGAGCAACCTCTTCGAAAAGGCCTTCGCAAGCGACTTGGAGACAACAGCAGCGCAGTGGAGGCACAGACCATTATCCTAGAGAGCAGCAGCACAGTGTCTCCAGCAGCGATCGCTTCCCGGAGGATACTTAAGCCACACCGAGATTCCAGCAGGGAGTTTTGCCTTGTAGCAGTACAACTCACTCAGGAAAGAGGGATGAGGTGTAGGGCTAATCTACGTGCGCTCACGCTCTGTGTCCCCGAGAAGGTTTCACGGAGCAGAATGCATCACCGACCGCTACCACGTGTGTGCACCAAAGAAGCCCTGTGCCGTGGGTGTTCTCAGGCCGACAGCGAAGACCTAGGTGTGTGCTGCACCCGCGCTCGGTGGTTCACACGTTGCGTGACCCTGTGCCTTTGGAAGATGTTCAGAGCGGGTGGCACCTGCGTGCTGCGAGCGCAAGAGGTGTAGAGTGTAGAGGCCTTTCACACTGGAGGAAGGGCTTGCATCTCATGGAGAGAATGTGTACGTCGCCCGGGAGACGGAGGCGCGCTCCTGACACCGTTTCCTCTGCCCGTTTAAAGCACAAGTGTTTGTACTCGATCTGGGCTGCCTGGTGAAACGCTTGGCAGTCCGCATCACCCTGAGCACCTTTCCTGAAGTTTGATTCGTAGCTGGGTAAACTCGGGCTTCAGAGGCTTAGATGGGACCAAACGTGTTCAGCTTGTGGCGAAAGCCTTTGACCAGAGGCATATACGCTTGTGCTTGGGGCGAGGGCTAGGCAAGAACGTTTACACACTGGGTTTTTATCTTTACCCTAAGCTGTCCCTTTCGGCGGCCGCAGGCGGAGAGAACCCGCGGAGAGAGAACAGCTGCGAAGTGGATGCACAGAACAGTCACCTCGATACCAGCCCCGGGGTCCCAAGCAACGATCCTTCCCCGGAGGGTACTTAACCCACCCAGGGATTCAAGCAGGGAGTTCGCCTTGTCCAACTCGCACAGGAGACTGGCATGAGACGTAGGGCTCATCTACTTGCGTTCACACTACGTGGCCCGGAGAAGTTCTCACGGAGCCGAATCCAGCACCCTTCCTCCACCACGTGTGTACCCAAAGGAGCGCTGGGCAGTGGGTGTTCTCAAGGCCAAGAGAGAAGCCCTTGTTCTGTGCTGCACCTGCTGGGTGGTTCGAAGGTTTTCTCACCTTCCTGCTCTGGAAGCTTTTCAGAGCTGAGGCTACGCCTGGGCTGCGAAAGCAGAGAGGCGTAGAGGCCTTTCACACAGAAGGCGTGGGCCTGTTTCCCATGGAGAAAGTGTACGTCGCCCAACCCCCACCCCCACCCCTCCCCACCCCAACCCACCCCCAGCTGGAGGCGTGCGGCTTGACACCATTTTGTCCTGCCCATGGAAAATACAAAGAGGCCTACACGATTTGGGCTGTCTGGCGAAAGAATTTTGAATCGGCGGCACCCTGAGTACCTTTCCCGAAGTTTGCTTCCTAGCTGGTTAAACTCGGCATTCGGAGGCGAGGTGAGAGCAAACTTGCTCCGCGCGCGGCCAAGTGCCTTGATGCCCTGCCCTAAATGTTTGAGCTTCTGGCCAGCGTCACGCAAGTACTTTGACACGCAGGATTCTCACTTTTACTCCAAGCTGTCCCTGTTGGCTGAAGCAGTCGGCGTGTCTGTATCGCAGACTGGGAGGCCGGGCGTTGGGGGAGTCTGCCAAGTGACTGGCCTCCATTTATAGCTAACTGAGAAATGGCGTCGAAGCTTTCGGGAGCCTCTTAGAGGGAATGGTTGCAGTTCGGAACTGGAGACTGTGCTGGCCAACGTCAGCAGCTCCTCTCCCTCGGAGGGCTCTTGGTGTGCCGACCCCTAACAGCCAGCACGGTCCCCAGCTCGTGAACGGTCCCATTGCGAGCCGGTCTCGTCCGTGAAAGAGCCACGTGAGGCTGATCTCCAACAGTCGGGCTCCACACCTGGAGCCTTTGGGACAGGGCAGTCCTGAGCCGATGTGCCCACCAGGGGACGCGACCAAAGTTTACGTACCACAGGAAAGCGCCATCAGGGCCTCGTGTTCTCTCCATGAAATGAACGTGAGCTTGAAGGGTGACGCGTCAGCGTGCACTGTGAACAGCTCGCTGGCACGCCTGTCTTCGGCCCCTCTCACGGTCTCACGCACCCGGGCTCAGTTCCGTGTAGGAATGCTGAGTGGGAGCGCCAGCCTCGCTTCTGGACTCTAAAGCCTTCCACCCCCTAATGGCAGGTTGTGTGTGTCTCTCACGTGGGGGGAGGAATGAGGTCGCCCACAGAGGTTCTGCCATGAAAGATCTAAAGACGCACGCTGCTGAGGAGCTTGCTCCTCATGGAGCGTCCCCGAAGGCCAGAGGAATGCCGAAGGTCTCTTTCAAAGCTGCCGGACGCTCTGCCGTTCTAGGCCTGAGATAGGGACCTTGTGACGGCACTGTAACCCCGCGAGGTCCAGGAGACATCGCCAGTGCGAGTGGCAATCCGCAAGGAAGAACCTTCAAGGCGGAGTGTCCTTCCCTGTACAAAACGGCGCCCAAGTGGCTGAGGCAGGGAGCATTTTCCTTCACAGAACCGGCATCCTCGTAGGCCTGTGGGTTACTCTAAAGAAACGACACTGTGAGCAACCTCTTCGAAAAGGCCTTCGCAAGCGACTTGGAGACAACAGCAGCGCAGTGGAGGCACAGACCATTATCCTAGAGAGCAGCAGCACAGTGTCTCCAGCAGCGATCGCTTCCCGGAGGATACTTAAGCCACACCGAGATTCCAGCAGGGAGTTTTGCCTTGTAGCAGTACAACTCACTCAGGAAAGAGGGATGAGGTGTAGGGCTAATCTACGTGCGCTCACGCTCTGTGTCCCCGAGAAGGTTTCACGGAGCAGAATGCATCACCGACCGCTACCACGTGTGTGCACCAAAGAAGCCCTGTGCCGTGGGTGTTCTCAGGCCGACAGCGAAGACCTAGGTGTGTGCTGCACCCGCGCTCGGTGGTTCACACGTTGCGTGACCCTGTGCCTTTGGAAGATGTTCAGAGCGGGTGGCACCTGCGTGCTGCGAGCGCAAGAGGTGTAGAGTGTAGAGGCCTTTCACACTGGAGGAAGGGCTTGCATCTCATGGAGAGAATGTGTACGTCGCCCGGGAGACGGAGGCGCGCTCCTGACACCGTTTCCTCTGCCCGTTTAAAGCACAAGTGTTTGTACTCGATCTGGGCTGCCTGGTGAAACGCTTGGCAGTCCGCATCACCCTGAGCACCTTTCCTGAAGTTTGATTCGTAGCTGGGTAAACTCGGGCTTCAGAGGCTTAGATGGGACCAAACGTGTTCAGCTTGTGGCGAAAGCCTTTGACCAGAGGCATATACGCTTGTGCTTGGGGCGAGGGCTAGGCAAGAACGTTTACACACTGGGTTTTTATCTTTACCCTAAGCTGTCCCTTTCGGCGGCCGCAGGCGGAGAGAACCCGCGGAGAGAGAACAGCTGTGAAGTGGATGCACAGAACAGTCACCTCGATACCAGCCCCGGGGTCCCAAGCAACGATCCTTCCCCGGAGGGTACTTAACCCACCCAGGGATTCAAGCAGGGAGTTCGCCTTGTCCAACTCGCACAGGAGACTGGCATGAGACGTAGGGCTCATCTACTTGCGTTCACACTACGTGGCCCGGAGAAGTTCTCACGGAGCCGAATCCAGCACCCTTCCTCCACCACGTGTGTACCCAAAGGAGCGCTGGGCAGTGGGTGTTCTCAAGGCCAAGAGAGAAGCCCTTGTTCTGTGCTGCACCTGCTGGGTGGTTCGAAGGTTTTCTCACCTTCCTGCTCTGGAAGCTTTTCAGAGCTGAGGCTACGCCTGGGCTGCGAAAGCAGAGAGGCGTAGAGGCCTTTCACACGGAAGGCGTGGGCCTGTTTCCCATGGAGAAAGTGTACGTCGCCCAACCCCCACCCCCACCCCTCCCCACCCCAACCCACCCCCAGCTGGAGGCGTGCGGCTTGACACCATTTTGTCCTGCCCATGGAAAATACAAAGAGGCCTACACGATTTGGGCTGTCTGGCGAAAGAATTTTGAATCGGCGGCACCCTGAGTACCTTTCCCGAAGTTTGCTTCCTAGCTGGTTAAACTCGGCATTCGGAGGCGAGGTGAGAGCAAACTTGCTCCGCGCGCGGCTAAGTGCCTTGATGCCCTGCCCTAAATGTTTGAGCTTCTGGCCAGCGTCACGCAAGTACTTTGACACGTAGGATTCTCACTTTTACTCCAAGCTGTCCCTGTTGGCTGAAGCAGTCGGCGTGTCTGTATCGCAGCCTGGGAGGCCGGGCGTTGGGGGAGTCTGCCAAGTGACTGGCCTCCATTTATAGCTAACTGAGAAACGGCGTCGAAGCTTTCGGGAGCCTCTTACAGGGAATGGTTGCAGTTCGGAACTGGAGACTGTGCTGGCCAACGTCAGCAGCTCCTCTCCCTCGGAGGGCTCTTGGTGTGCCGACCCCTAACAGCCAGCACGGTCCCCAGCTCGTGAACGGTCCCATTGCGAGCCGGTCTCGTCCGTGAAAGAGCCACGTGAGGCTGATCTCCAACAGTCGGGCTCCACACCTGGAGCCTTTGGGACAGGGCAGTCCTGAGCCGATGTGCCCACCAGGGGACGCGACCAAAGTTTACGTACCACAGGAAAGCGCCATCAGGGCCTCGTGTTCTCTCCATGAAATGAACGTGAGCTTGAAGGGTGACGCGTCAGCGTGCACTGTGAACAGCTCGCTGGCACGCCTGTCTTCGGCCCCTCTCACGGTCTCACGCACCCGGGCTCAGTTCCGTGTAGGAATGCTGAGTGGGAGCGCCAGCCTCGCTTCTGGACTCTAAAGCCTTCCACCCCCTAATGGCAGGTTGTGTGTGTCTCTCACGTGGGGGGAGGAATGAGGTCGCCCACAGAGGTTCTGCCATGAAAGATCTAAAGACGCACGCTGCTGAGGAGCTTGCTCCTCATGGAGCGTCCCCGAAGGCCAGGGGAATGCCGAAGGTCTCTTTCAAAGCTGCCGGACGCTCTGCCGTTCTAGGCCTGAGATAGGGACCTTGTGACGGCACTGTAACCCCGCGAGGTCCAGGAGACATCGCCAGTGCGAGTGGCAATCCGCAAGGAAGAACCTTCAAGGCGGAGTGTCCTTCCCTGTACAAAACGGCGCCCAAGTGGCTGAGGCAGGGAGCATTTTCCTTCACAGAACCGGCATCCTCGTAGGCCTGTGGGTTACTCTAAAGAAACGACACTGTGAGCAACCTCTTCGCAAAGGCCTTCGCAAGCGACTTGGAGACAACAGCAGCGCAGTGGAGGCACAGACCATTATCCTAGAGAGCAGCAGCACAGTGTCTCCAGCAGCGATCGCTTCCCGGAGGATACTTAAGCCACACCGAGATTCCAGCAGGGAGTTTTGCCTTGTAGCAGTACAACTCACTCAGGAAAGAGGGATGAGGTGTAGGGCTAATCTACGTGCGCTCACGCTCTGTGTCCCCGAGAAGGTTTCACGGAGCAGAATGCATCACCGACCGCTACCACGTGTGTGCACCAAAGAAGCCCTGTGCCGTGGGTGTTCTCAGGCCGACAGCGAAGACCTAGGTGTGTGCTGCACCCGCGCTCGGTGGTTCACACGTTGCGTGACCCTGTGCCTTTGGAAGATGTTCAGAGCGGGTGGCACCTGCGTGCTGCGAGCGCAAGAGGTGTAGAGTGTAGAGGCCTTTCACACTGGAGGAAGGGCTTGCATCTCATGGAGAGAATGTGTACGTCGCCCGGGAGACGGAGGCGCGCTCCTGACACCGTTTCCTCTGCCCGTTTAAAGCACAAGTGTTTGTACTCGATCTGGGCTGCCTGGTGAAACGCTTGGCAGTCCGCATCACCCTGAGCACCTTTCCTGAAGTTTGATTCGTAGCTGGGTAAACTCGGGCTTCAGAGGCTTAGATGGGACCAAACGTGTTCAGCTTGTGGCGAAAGCCTTTGACCAGAGGCATATACGCTTGTGCTTGGGGCGAGGGCTAGGCAAGAACGTTTACACACTGGGTTTTTATCTTTACCCTAAGCTGTCCCTTTCGGCGGCCGCAGGCGGAGAGAACCCGCGGAGAGAGAACAGCTGTGAAGTGGATGCACAGAACAGTCACCTCGATACCAGCCCCGGGGTCCCAAGCAACGATCCTTCCCCGGAGGGTACTTAACCCACCCAGGGATTCAAGCAGGGAGTTCGCCTTGTCCAACTCGCACAGGAGACTGGCATGAGACGTAGGGCTCATCTACTTGCGTTCACACTACGTGGCCCGGAGAAGTTCTCACGGAGCCGAATCCAGCACCCTTCCTCCACCACGTGTGTACCCAAAGGAGCGCTGGGCAGTGGGTGTTCTCAAGGCCAAGAGAGAAGCCCTTGTTCTGTGCTGCACCTGCTGGGTGGTTCGAAGGTTTTCTCACCTTCCTGCTCTGGAAGCTTTTCAGAGCTGAGGCTACGCCTGGGCTGCGAAAGCAGAGAGGCGTAGAGGCCTTTCACACGGAAGGCGTGGGCCTGTTTCCCATGGAGAAAGTGTACGTCGCCCAACCCCCACCCCCACCCCTCCCCACCCCAACCCACCCCCAGCTGGAGGCGTGCGGCTTGACACCATTTTGTCCTGCCCATGGAAAATACAAAGAGGCCTACACGATTTGGGCTGTCTGGCGAAAGAATTTTGAATCGGCGGCACCCTGAGTACCTTTCCCGAAGTTTGCTTCCTAGCTGGTTAAACTCGGCATTCGGAGGCGAGGTGAGAGCAAACTTGCTCCGCGCGCGGCCAAGTGCCTTGATGCCCTGCCCTAAATGTTTGAGCTTCTGGCCAGCGTCACGCAAGTACTTTGACACGCAGGATTCTCACTTTTACTCCAAGCTGTCCCTGTTGGCTGAAGCAGTCGGCGTGTCTGTATCGCAGCCTGGGAGGCCGGGCGTTGGGGGAGTCTGCCAAGTGACTGGCCTCCACTTATAGCTAACTGAGAAACGGCGTCGAAGCTTTCGGGAGCCTCTTACAGGGAATGGTTGCAGTTCGGAATTGGAGACTGTGCTGGCCAACGTCAGCAGCTCCTCTCCCTCGGAGGGCTCTTGGTGTGCCGACCCCTAACAGCCAGCACGGTCCCCAGCTCGTGAACGGTCCCATTGCGAGCCGGTCTCGTCCGTGAAAGAGCCACGTGAGGCTGATCTCCAACAGTCGGGCTCCACACCTGGAGCCTTTGGGACAGGGCAGTCCTGAGCCGATGTGCCCACCAGGGGACGCGACCAAAGTTTACGTACCACAGGAAAGCGCCATCAGGGCCTCGTGTTCTCTCCATGAAATGAACGTGAGCTTGAAGGGTGACGCGTCAGCGTGCACTGTGAACAGCTCGCTGGCACGCCTGTCTTCGGCCCCTCTCACGGTCTCACGCACCCGGGCTCAGTTCCGTGTAGGAATGCTGAGTGGGGGCGCCAGCCTCGCTTCTGGACTCTAAAGCCTTCCACCCCCTAATGGCAGGTTGTGTGTGTCTCTCACGTGGGGGGAGGAATGAGGTCGCCCACAGAGGTTCTGCCATGAAAGATCTAAAGACGCACGCTGCTGAGGCGCTTGCTCCTCATGGAGCGTCCCCGAAGGCCAGAGGAATGCCGAAGGTCTCTTTCAAAGCTGCCGGACGCTCTGCCGTTCTAGGCCTGAGATAGGGACCTTGTGACGGCACTGTAACCCCGCGAGGTCCAGGAGACATCGCCAGTGCGAGTGGCAATCCGCAAGGAAGAACCTTCAAGGCGGAGTGTCCTTCCCTGTACAAAACGGCGCCCAAGTGGCTGAGGCAGGGAGCATTTTCCTTCACAGAACCGGCATCCTCGTAGGCCTGTGGGTTACTCTAAAGAAACGACACTGTGAGCAACCTCTTCGAAAAGGCCTTCGCAAGCGACTTGGAGACAACAGCAGCGCAGTGGAGGCACAGACCATTATCCTAGAGAGCAGCAGCACAGTGTCTCCAGCAGCGATCGCTTCCCGGAGGATACTTAAGCCACACCGAGATTCCAGCAGGGAGTTTTGCCTTGTAGCAGTACAACTCACTCAGGAAAGAGGGATGAGGTGTAGGGCTAATCTACGTGCGCTCACGCTCTGTGTCCCCGAGAAGGTTTCACGGAGCAGAATGCATCACCGACCGCTACCACGTGTGTGCACCAAAGAAGCCCTGTGCCGTGGGTGTTCTCAGGCCGACAGCGAAGACCTAGGTGTGTGCTGCACCCGCGCTCGGTGGTTCACACGTTGCGTGACCCTGTGCCTTTGGAAGATGTTCAGAGCGGGTGGCACCTGCGTGCTGCGAGCGCAAGAGGTGTAGAGTGTAGAGGCCTTTCACACTGGAGGAAGGGCTTGCATCTCATGGAGAGAATGTGTACGTCGCCCGGGAGACGGAGGCGCGCTCCTGACACCGTTTCCTCTGCCCGTTTAAAGCACAAGTGTTTGTACTCGATCTGGGCTGCCTGGTGAAACGCTTGGCAGTCCGCATCACCCTGAGCACCTTTCCTGAAGTTTGATTCGTAGCTGGGTAAACTCGGGCTTCAGAGGCTTAGATGGGACCAAACGTGTTCAGCTTGTGGCGAAAGCCTTTGACCAGAGGCATATACGCTTGTGCTTGGGGCGAGGGCTAGGCAAGAACGTTTACACACTGGGTTTTTATCTTTACCCTAAGCTGTCCCTTTCGGCGGCCGCAGGCGGAGAGAACCCGCGGAGAGAGAACAGCTGTGAAGTGGATGCACAGAACAGTCACCTCGATACCAGCCCCGGGGTCCCAAGCAACGATCCTTCCCCGGAGGGTACTTAACCCACCCAGGGATTCAAGCAGGGAGTTCGCCTTGTCCAACTCGCACAGGAGACTGGCATGAGACGTAGGGCTCATCTACTTGCGTTCACACTACGTGGCCCGGAGAAGTTCTCACGGAGCCGAATCCAGCACCCTTCCTCCACCACGTGTGTACCCAAAGGAGCGCTGGGCAGTGGGTGTTCTCAAGGCCAAGAGAGAAGCCCTTGTTCTGTGCTGCACCTGCTGGGTGGTTCGAAGGTTTTCTCACCTTCCTGCTCTGGAAGCTTTTCAGAGCTGAGGCTACGCCTGGGCTGCGAAAGCAGAGAGGCGTAGAGGCCTTTCACACGGAAGGCGTGGGCCTGTTTCCCATGGAGAAAGTGTACGTCGCCCAACCCCCACCCCCACCCCTCCCCACCCCAACCCACCCCCAGCTGGAGGCGTGCGGCTTGACACCATTTTGTCCTGCCCATGGAAAATACAAAGAGGCCTACACGATTTGGGCTGTCTGGCGAAAGAATTTTGAATCGGCGGCACCCTGAGTACCTTTCCCGAAGTTTGCTTCCTAGCTGGTTAAACTCGGCATTCGGAGGCGAGGTGAGAGCAAACTTGCTCCGCGCGCGGCCAAGTGCCTTGATGCCCTGCCCTAAATGTTTGAGCTTCTGGCCAGCGTCACGCAAGTACTTTGACACGTAGGATTCTCACTTTTACTCCAAGCTGTCCCTGTTGGCTGAAGCAGTCGGCGTGTCTGTATCGCAGCCTGGGAGGCCGGGCGTTGGGGGAGTCTGCCAAGTGACTGGCCTCCATTTATAGCTAACTGAGAAACGGCGTCGAAGCTTTCGGGAGCCTCTTACAGGGAATGGTTGCAGTTCGGAATTGGAGACTGTGCTGGCCAACGTCAGCAGCTCCTCTCCCTCGGAGGGCTCTTGGTGTGCCGACCCCTAACAGCCAGCACGGTCCCCAGCTCGTGAACGGTCCCATTGCGAGCCGGTCTCGTCCGTGAAAGAGCCACGTGAGGCTGATCTCCAACAGTCGGGCTCCACACCTGGAGCCTTTGGGACAGGGCAGTCCTGAGCCGATGTGCCCACCAGGGGACGCGACCAAAGTTTACGTACCACAGGAAAGCGCCATCAGGGCCTCGTGTTCTCTCCATGAAATGAACGTGAGCTTGAAGGGTGACGCGTCAGCGTGCACTGTGAACAGCTCGCTGGCACGCCTGTCTTCGGCCCCTCTCACGGTCTCACGCACCCGGGCTCAGTTCCGTGTAGGAATGCTGAGTGGGGGCGCCAGCCTCGCTTCTGGACTCTAAAGCCTTCCACCCCCTAATGGCAGGTTGTGTGTGTCTCTCACGTGGGGGGAGGAATGAGGTCGCCCACAGAGGTTCTGCCATGAAAGATCTAAAGACGCACGCTGCTGAGGCGCTTGCTCCTCATGGAGCGTCCCCGAAGGCCAGAGGAATGCCGAAGGTCTCTTTCAAAGCTGCCGGACGCTCTGCCGTTCTAGGCCTGAGATAGGGACCTTGTGACGGCACTGTAACCCCGCGAGGTCCAGGAGACATCGCCAGTGCGAGTGGCAATCCGCAAGGAAGAACCTTCAAGGCGGAGTGTCCTTCCCTGTACAAAACGGCGCCCAAGTGGCTGAGGCAGGGAGCATTTTCCTTCACAGAACCGGCATCCTCGTAGGCCTGTGGGTTACTCTAAAGAAACGACACTGTGAGCAACCTCTTCGCAAAGGCCTTCGCAAGCGACTTGGAGACAACAGCAGCGCAGTGGAGGCACAGACCATTATCCTAGAGAGCAGCAGCACAGTGTCTCCAGCAGCGATCGCTTCCCGGAGGATACTTAAGCCACACCGAGATTCCAGCAGGGAGTTTTGCCTTGTAGCAGTACAACTCACTCAGGAAAGAGGGATGAGGTGTAGGGCTAATCTACGTGCGCTCACGCTCTGTGTCCCCGAGAAGGTTTCACGGAGCAGAATGCATCACCGACCGCTACCACGTGTGTGCACCAAAGAAGCCCTGTGCCGTGGGTGTTCTCAGGCCGACAGCGAAGACCTAGGTGTGTGCTGCACCCGCGCTCGGTGGTTCACACGTTGCGTGACCCTGTGCCTTTGGAAGATGTTCAGAGCGGGTGGCACCTGCGTGCTGCGAGCGCAAGAGGTGTAGAGTGTAGAGGCCTTTCACACTGGAGGAAGGGCTTGCATCTCATGGAGAGAATGTGTACGTCGCCCGGGAGACGGAGGCGCGCTCCTGACACCGTTTCCTCTGCCCGTTTAAAGCACAAGTGTTTGTACTCGATCTGGGCTGCCTGGTGAAACGCTTGGCAGTCCGCATCACCCTGAGCACCTTTCCTGAAGTTTGATTCGTAGCTGGGTAAACTCGGGCTTCAGAGGCTTAGATGGGACCAAACGTGTTCAGCTTGTGGCGAAAGCCTTTGACCAGAGGCATATACGCTTGTGCTTGGGGCGAGGGCTAGGCAAGAACGTTTACACACTGGGTTTTTATCTTTACCCTAAGCTGTCCCTTTCGGCGGCCGCAGGCGGAGAGAACCCGCGGAGAGAGAACAGCTGCGAAGTGGATGCACAGAACAGTCACCTCGATACCAGCCCCGGGGTCCCAAGCAACGATCCTTCCCCGGAGGGTACTTAACCCACCCAGGGATTCAAGCAGGGAGTTCGCCTTGTCCAACTCGCACAGGAGACTGGCATGAGACGTAGGGCTCATCTACTTGCGTTCACACTACGTGGCCCGGAGAAGTTCTCACGGAGCCGAATCCAGCACCCTTCCTCCACCACGTGTGTACCCAAAGGAGCGCTGGGCAGTGGGTGTTCTCAAGGCCAAGAGAGAAGCCCTTGTTCTGTGCTGCACCTGCTGGGTGGTTCGAAGGTTTTCTCACCTTCCTGCTCTGGAAGCTTTTCAGAGCTGAGGCTACGCCTGGGCTGCGAAAGCAGAGAGGCGTAGAGGCCTTTCACACGGAAGGCGTGGGCCTGTTTCCCATGGAGAAAGTGTACGTCGCCCAACCCCCACCCCCACCCCTCCCCACCCCAACCCACCCCCAGCTGGAGGCGTGCGGCTTGACACCATTTTGTCCTGCCCATGGAAAATACAAAGAGGCCTACACGATTTGGGCTGTCTGGCGAAAGAATTTTGAATCGGCGGCACCCTGAGTACCTTTCCCGAAGTTTGCTTCCTAGCTGGTTAAACTCGGCATTCGGAGGCGAGGTGAGAGCAAACTTGCTCCGCGCGCGGCCAAGTGCCTTGATGCCCTGCCCTAAATGTTTGAGCTTCTGGCCAGCGTCACGCAAGTACTTTGACACGTAGGATTCTCACTTTTACTCCAAGCTGTCCCTGTTGGCTGAAGCAGTCGGCGTGTCTGTATCGCAGCCTGGGAGGCCGGGCGTTGGGGGAGTCTGCCAAGTGACTGGCCTCCATTTATAGCTAACTGAGAAACGGCGTCGAAGCTTTCGGGAGCCTCTTACAGGGAATGGTTGCAGTTCGGAATTGGAGACTGTGCTGGCCAACGTCAGCAGCTCCTCTCCCTCGGAGGGCTCTTGGTGTGCCGACCCCTAACAGCCAGCACGGTCCCCAGCTCGTGAACGGTCCCATTGCGAGCCGGTCTCGTCCGTGAAAGAGCCACGTGAGGCTGATCTCCAACAGTCGGGCTCCACACCTGGAGCCTTTGGGACAGGGCAGTCCTGAGCCGATGTGCCCACCAGGGGACGCGACCAAAGTTTACGTACCACAGGAAAGCGCCATCAGGGCCTCGTGTTCTCTCCATGAAATGAACGTGAGCTTGAAGGGTGACGCGTCAGCGTGCACTGTGAACAGCTCGCTGGCACGCCTGTCTTCGGCCCCTCTCACGGTCTCACGCACCCGGGCTCAGTTCCGTGTAGGAATGCTGAGTGGGGGCGCCAGCCTCGCTTCTGGACTCTAAAGCCTTCCACCCCCTAATGGCAGGTTGTGTGTGTCTCTCACGTGGGGGGAGGAATGAGGTCGCCCACAGAGGTTCTGCCATGAAAGATCTAAAGACGCACGCTGCTGAGGCGCTTGCTCCTCATGGAGCGTCCCCGAAGGCCAGAGGAATGCCGAAGGTCTCTTTCAAAGCTGCCGGACGCTCTGCCGTTCTAGGCCTGAGATAGGGACCTTGTGACGGCACTGTAACCCCGCGAGGTCCAGGAGACATCGCCAGTGCGAGTGGCAATCCGCAAGGAAGAACCTTCAAGGCGGAGTGTCCTTCCCTGTACAAAACGGCGCCCAAGTGGCTGAGGCAGGGAGCATTTTCCTTCACAGAACCGGCATCCTCGTAGGCCTGTGGGTTACTCTAAAGAAACGACACTGTGAGCAACCTCTTCGCAAAGGCCTTCGCAAGCGACTTGGAGACAACAGCAGCGCAGTGGAGGCACAGACCATTATCCTAGAGAGCAGCAGCACAGTGTCTCCAGCAGCGATCGCTTCCCGGAGGATACTTAAGCCACACCGAGATTCCAGCAGGGAGTTTTGCCTTGTAGCAGTACAACTCACTCAGGAAAGAGGGATGAGGTGTAGGGCTAATCTACGTGCGCTCACGCTCTGTGTCCCCGAGAAGGTTTCACGGAGCAGAATGCATCACCGACCGCTACCACGTGTGTGCACCAAAGAAGCCCTGTGCCGTGGGTGTTCTCAGGCCGACAGCGAAGACCTAGGTGTGTGCTGCACCCGCGCTCGGTGGTTCACACGTTGCGTGACCCTGTGCCTTTGGAAGATGTTCAGAGCGGGTGGCACCTGCGTGCTGCGAGCGCAAGAGGTGTAGAGTGTAGAGGCCTTTCACACTGGAGGAAGGGCTTGCATCTCATGGAGAGAATGTGTACGTCGCCCGGGAGACGGAGGCGCGCTCCTGACACCGTTTCCTCTGCCCGTTTAAAGCACAAGTGTTTGTACTCGATCTGGGCTGCCTGGTGAAACGCTTGGCAGTCCGCATCACCCTGAGCACCTTTCCTGAAGTTTGATTCGTAGCTGGGTAAACTCGGGCTTCAGAGGCTTAGATGGGACCAAACGTGTTCAGCTTGTGGCGAAAGCCTTTGACCAGAGGCATATACGCTTGTGCTTGGGGCGAGGGCTAGGCAAGAACGTTTACACACTGGGTTTTTATCTTTACCCTAAGCTGTCCCTTTCGGCGGCCGCAGGCGGAGAGAACCCGCGGAGAGAGAACAGCTGCGAAGTGGATGCACAGAACAGTCACCTCGATACCAGCCCCGGGGTCCCAAGCAACGATCCTTCCCCGGAGGGTACTTAACCCACCCAGGGATTCAAGCAGGGAGTTCGCCTTGTCCAACTCGCACAGGAGACTGGCATGAGACGTAGGGCTCATCTACTTGCGTTCACACTACGTGGCCCGGAGAAGTTCTCACGGAGCCGAATCCAGCACCCTTCCTCCACCACGTGTGTACCCAAAGGAGCGCTGGGCAGTGGGTGTTCTCAAGGCCAAGAGAGAAGCCCTTGTTCTGTGCTGCACCTGCTGGGTGGTTCGAAGGTTTTCTCACCTTCCTGCTCTGGAAGCTTTTCAGAGCTGAGGCTACGCCTGGGCTGCGAAAGCAGAGAGGCGTAGAGGCCTTTCACACGGAAGGCGTGGGCCTGTTTCCCATGGAGAAAGTGTACGTCGCCCAACCCCCACCCCCACCCCTCCCCACCCCAACCCACCCCCAGCTGGAGGCGTGCGGCTTGACACCATTTTGTCCTGCCCATGGAAAATACAACGAGGCCTACACGATTTGGGCTGTCTGGCGAAAGAATTTTGAATCGGCGGCACCCTGAGTACCTTTCCCGAAGTTTGCTTCCTAGCTGGTTAAACTCGGCATTCGGAGGCGAGGTGAGAGCAAACTTGCTCCGCGCGCGGCCAAGTGCCTTGATGCCCTGCCCTAAATGTTTGAGCTTCTGGCCAGCGTCACGCAAGTACTTTGACACGTAGGATTCTCACTTTTACTCCAAGCTGTCCCTGTTGGCTGAAGCAGTCGGCGTGTCTGTGTCGCAGCCTGGGAGGCCGGGCGTTGGGGGAGTCTGCCAAGTGACTGGCCTCCATTTATAGCTAACTGAGAAACGGCGTCGAAGCTTTCGGGAGCCTCTTACAGGGAATGGTTGCAGTTCGGAATTGGAGACTGTGCTGGCCAACGTCAGCAGCTCCTCTCCCTCGGAGGGCTCTTGGTGTGCCGACCCCTAACAGCCAGCACGGTCCCCAGCTCGTGAACGGTCCCATTGCGAGCCGGTCTCGTCCGTGAAAGAGCCACGTGAGGCTGATCTCCAACAGTCGGGCTCCACACCTGGAGCCTTTGGGACAGGGCAGTCCTGAGCCGATGTGCCCACCAGGGGACGCGACCAAAGTTTACGTACCACAGGAAAGCGCCATCAGGGCCTCGTGTTCTCTCCATGAAATGAACGTGAGCTTGAAGGGTGACGCGTCAGCGTGCACTGTGAACAGCTCGCTGGCACGCCTGTCTTCGGCCCCTCTCACGGTCTCACGCACCCGGGCTCAGTTCCGTGTAGGAATGCTGAGTGGGGGCGCCAGCCTCGCTTCTGGACTCTAAAGCCTTCCACCCCCTAATGGCAGGTTGTGTGTGTCTCTCACGTGGGGGGAGGAATGAGGTCGCCCACAGAGGTTCTGCCATGAAAGATCTAAAGACGCACGCTGCTGAGGCGCTTGCTCCTCATGGAGCGTCCCCGAAGGCCAGAGGAATGCCGAAGGTCTCTTTCAAAGCTGCCGGACGCTCTGCCGTTCTAGGCCTGAGATAGGGACCTTGTGACGGCACTGTAACCCCGCGAGGTCCAGGAGACATCGCCAGTGCGAGTGGCAATCCGCAAGGAAGAACCTTCAAGGCGGAGTGTCCTTCCCTGTACAAAACGGCGCCCAAGTGGCTGAGGCAGGGAGCATTTTCCTTCACAGAACCGGCATCCTCGTAGGCCTGTGGGTTACTCTAAAGAAACGACACTGTGAGCAACCTCTTCGCAAAGGCCTTCGCAAGCGACTTGGAGACAACAGCAGCGCAGTGGAGGCACAGACCATTATCCTAGAGAGCAGCAGCACAGTGTCTCCAGCAGCGATCGCTTCCCGGAGGATACTTAAGCCACACCGAGATTCCAGCAGGGAGTTTTGCCTTGTAGCAGTACAACTCACTCAGGAAAGAGGGATGAGGTGTAGGGCTAATCTACGTGCGCTCACGCTCTGTGTCCCCGAGAAGGTTTCACGGAGCAGAATGCATCACCGACCGCTACCACGTGTGTGCACCAAAGAAGCCCTGTGCCGTGGGTGTTCTCAGGCCGACAGCGAAGACCTAGGTGTGTGCTGCACCCGCGCTCGGTGGTTCACACGTTGCGTGACCCTGTGCCTTTGGAAGATGTTCAGAGCGGGTGGCACCTGCGTGCTGCGAGCGCAAGAGGTGTAGAGTGTAGAGGCCTTTCACACTGGAGGAAGGGCTTGCATCTCATGGAGAGAATGTGTACGTCGCCCGGGAGACGGAGGCGCGCTCCTGACACCGTTTCCTCTGCCCGTTTAAAGCACAAGTGTTTGTACTCGATCTGGGCTGCCTGGTGAAACGCTTGGCAGTCCGCATCACCCTGAGCACCTTTCCTGAAGTTTGATTCGTAGCTGGGTAAACTCGGGCTTCAGAGGCTTAGATGGGACCAAACGTGTTCAGCTTGTGGCGAAAGCCTTTGACCAGAGGCATATACGCTTGTGCTTGGGGCGAGGGCTAGGCAAGAACGTTTACACACTGGGTTTTTATCTTTACCCTAAGCTGTCCCTTTCGGCGGCCGCAGGCGGAGAGAACCCGCGGAGAGAGAACAGCTGCGAAGTGGATGCACAGAACAGTCACCTCGATACCAGCCCCGGGGTCCCAAGCAACGATCCTTCCCCGGAGGGTACTTAACCCACCCAGGGATTCAAGCAGGGAGTTCGCCTTGTCCAACTCGCACAGGAGACTGGCATGAGACGTAGGGCTCATCTACTTGCGTTCACACTACGTGGCCCGGAGAAGTTCTCACGGAGCCGAATCCAGCACCCTTCCTCCACCACGTGTGTACCCAAAGGAGCGCTGGGCAGTGGGTGTTCTCAAGGCCAAGAGAGAAGCCCTTGTTCTGTGCTGCACCTGCTGGGTGGTTCGAAGGTTTTCTCACCTTCCTGCTCTGGAAGCTTTTCAGAGCTGAGGCTACGCCTGGGCTGCGAAAGCAGAGAGGCGTAGAGGCCTTTCACACGGAAGGCGTGGGCCTGTTTCCCATGGAGAAAGTGTACGTCGCCCAACCCCCACCCCCACCCCTCCCCACCCCAACCCACCCCCAGCTGGAGGCGTGCGGCTTGACACCATTTTGTCCTGCCCATGGAAAATACAACGAGGCCTACACGATTTGGGCTGTCTGGCGAAAGAATTTTGAATCGGTGGCACCCTGAGTACCTTTCCCGAAGTTTGCTTCCTAGCTGGTTAAACTCGGCATTCGGAGGCGAGGTGAGAGCAAACTTGCTCCGCGCGCGGCCAAGTGCCTTGATGCCCTGCCCTAAATGTTTGAGCTTCTGGCCAGCGTCACGCAAGTACTTTGACACGTAGGATTCTCACTTTTACTCCAAGCTGTCCCTGTTGGCTGAAGCAGTCGGCGTGTCTGTGTCGCAGCCTGGGAGGCCGGGCGTTGGGGGAGTCTGCCAAGTGACTGGCCTCCATTTATAGCTAACTGAGAAACGGCGTCGAAGCTTTCGGGAGCCTCTTACAGGGAATGGTTGCAGTTCGGAATTGGAGACTGTGCTGGCCAACGTCAGCAGCTCCTCTCCCTCGGAGGGCTCTTGGTGTGCCGACCCCTAACAGCCAGCACGGTCCCCAGCTCGTGAACGGTCCCATTGCGAGCCGGTCTCGTCCGTGAAAGAGCCACGTGAGGCTGATCTCCAACAGTCGGGCTCCACACCTGGAGCCTTTGGGACAGGGCAGTCCTGAGCCGATGTGCCCACCAGGGGACGCGACCAAAGTTTACGTACCACAGGAAAGCGCCATCAGGGCCTCGTGTTCTCTCCATGAAATGAACGTGAGCTTGAAGGGTGACGCGTCAGCGTGCACTGTGAACAGCTCGCTGGCACGCCTGTCTTCGGCCCCTCTCACGGTCTCACGCACCCGGGCTCAGTTCCGTGTAGGAATGCTGAGTGGGAGCGCCAGCCTCGCTTCTGGACTCTAAAGCCTTCCACCCCCTAATGGCAGGTTGTGTGTGTCTCTCACGTGGGGGGAGGAATGAGGTCGCCCACAGAGGTTCTGCCATGAAAGATCTAAAGACGCACGCTGCTGAGGAGCTTGCTCCTCATGGAGCGTCCCCGAAGGCCAGAGGAATGCCGAAGGTCTCTTTCAAAGCTGCCGGACGCTCTGCCGTTCTAGGCCTGAGATAGGGACCTTGTGACGGCACTGTAACCCCGCGAGGTCCAGGAGACATCGCCAGTGCGAGTGGCAATCCGCAAGGAAGAACCTTCAAGGCGGAGTGTCCTTCCCTGTACAAAACGGCGCCCAAGTGGCTGAGGCAGGGAGCATTTTCCTTCACAGAACCGGCATCCTCGTAGGCCTGTGGGTTACTCTAAAGAAACGACACTGTGAGCAACCTCTTCGAAAAGGCCTTCGCAAGCGACTTGGAGACAACAGCAGCGCAGTGGAGGCACAGACCATTATCCTAGAGAGCAGCAGCACAGTGTCTCCAGCAGCGATCGCTTCCCGGAGGATACTTAAGCCACACCGAGATTCCGGCAGGGAGTTTTGCCTTGTAGCAGTACAACTCACTCAGGAAAGAGGGATGAGGTGTAGGGCTAATCTACGTGCGCTCACGCTCTGTGTCCCCGAGAAGGTTTCACGGAGCAGAATGCATCACCGACCGCTACCACGTGTGTGCACCAAAGAAGCCCTGTGCCGTGGGTGTTCTCAGGCCGACAGCGAAGACCTAGGTGTGTGCTGCACCCGCGCTCGGTGGTTCACACGTTGCGTGACCCTGTGCCTTTGGAAGATGTTCAGAGCGGGTGGCACCTGCGTGCTGCGAGCGCAAGAGGTGTAGAGTGTAGAGGCCTTTCACACTGGAGGAAGGGCTTGCATCTCATGGAGAGAATGTGTACGTCGCCCGGGAGACGGAGGCGCGCTCCTGACACCGTTTCCTCTGCCCGTTTAAAGCACAAGTGTTTGTACTCGATCTGGGCTGCCTGGTGAAACGCTTGGCAGTCCGCATCACCCTGAGCACCTTTCCTGAAGTTTGATTCGTAGCTGGGTAAACTCGGGCTTCAGAGGCTTAGATGGGACCAAACGTGTTCAGCTTGTGGCGAAAGCCTTTGACCAGAGGCATATACGCTTGTGCTTGGGGCGAGGGCTAGGCAAGAACGTTTACACACTGGGTTTTTATCTTTACCCTAAGCTGTCCCTTTCGGCGGCCGCAGGCGGAGAGAACCCGCGGAGAGAGAACAGCTGCGAAGTGGATGCACAGAACAGTCACCTCGATACCAGCCCCGGGGTCCCAAGCAACGATCCTTCCCCGGAGGGTACTTAACCCACCCAGGGATTCAAGCAGGGAGTTCGCCTTGTCCAACTCGCACAGGAGACTGGCATGAGACGTAGGGCTCATCTACTTGCGTTCACACTACGTGGCCCGGAGAAGTTCTCACGGAGCCGAATCCAGCACCCTTCCTCCACCACGTGTGTACCCAAAGGAGCGCTGGGCAGTGGGTGTTCTCAAGGCCAAGAGAGAAGCCCTTGTTCTGTGCTGCACCTGCTGGGTGGTTCGAAGGTTTTCTCACCTTCCTGCTCTGGAAGCTTTTCAGAGCTGAGGCTACGCCTGGGCTGCGAAAGCAGAGAGGCGTAGAGGCCTTTCACACGGAAGGCGTGGGCCTGTTTCCCATGGAGAAAGTGTACGTCGCCCAACCCCCACCCCCACCCCTCCCCACCCCAAGCCACCCCCAGCTGGAGGCGTGCGGCTTGACACCATTTTGTCCTGCCCATGGAAAATACAACGAGGCCTACACGATTTGGGCTGTCTGGCGAAAGAATTTTGAATCGGCGGCACCCTGAGTACCTTTCCCGAAGTTTGCTTCCTAGCTGGTTAAACTCGGCATTCGGAGGCGAGGTGAGAGCAAACTTGCTCCGCGCGCGGCCAAGTGCCTTGATGCCCTGCCCTAAATGTTTGAGCTTCTGGCCAGCGTCACGCAAGTACTTTGACACGTAGGATTCTCACTTTTACTCCAAGCTGTCCCTGTTGGCTGAAGCAGTCGGCGTGTCTGTGTCGCAGCCTGGGAGGCCGGGCGTTGGGGGAGTCTGCCAAGTGACTGGCCTCCATTTATAGCTAACTGAGAAACGGCGTCGAAGCTTTCGGGAGCCTCTTACAGGGAATGGTTGCAGTTCGGAATTGGAGACTGTGCTGGCCAACGTCAGCAGCTCCTCTCCCTCGGAGGGCTCTTGGTGTGCCGACCCCTAACAGCCAGCACGGTCCCCAGCTCGTGAACGGTCCCATTGCGAGCCGGTCTCGTCCGTGAAAGAGCCACGTGAGGCTGATCTCCAACAGTCGGGCTCCACACCTGGAGCCTTTGGGACAGGGCAGTCCTGAGCCGATGTGCCCACCAGGGGACGCGACCAAAGTTTACGTACCACAGGAAAGCGCCATCAGGGCCTCGTGTTCTCTCCATGAAATGAACGTGAGCTTGAAGGGTGACGCGTCAGCGTGCACTGTGAACAGCTCGCTGGCACGCCTGTCTTCGGCCCCTCTCACGGTCTCACGCACCCGGGCTCAGTTCCGTGTAGGAATGCTGAGTGGGAGCGCCAGCCTCGCTTCTGGACTCTAAAGCCTTCCACCCCCTAATGGCAGGTTGTGTGTGTCTCTCACGTGGGGGGAGGAATGAGGTCGCCCACAGAGGTTCTGCCATGAAAGATCTAAAGACGCACGCTGCTGAGGAGCTTGCTCCTCATGGAGCGTCCCCGAAGGCCAGAGGAATGCCGAAGGTCTCTTTCAAAGCTGCCGGACGCTCTGCCGTTCTAGGCCTGAGATAGGGACCTTGTGACGGCACTGTAACCCCGCGAGGTCCAGGAGACATCGCCAGTGCGAGTGGCAATCCGCAAGGAAGAACCTTCAAGGCGGAGTGTCCTTCCCTGTACAAAACGGCGCCCAAGTGGCTGAGGCAGGGAGCATTTTCCTTCACAGAACCGGCATCCTCGTAGGCCTGTGGGTTACTCTAAAGAAACGACACTGTGAGCAACCTCTTCGAAAAGGCCTTCGCAAGCGACTTGGAGACAACAGCAGCGCAGTGGAGGCACAGACCATTATCCTAGAGAGCAGCAGCACAGTGTCTCCAGCAGCGATCGCTTCCCGGAGGATACTTAAGCCACACCGAGATTCCAGCAGGGAGTTTTGCCTTGTAGCAGTACAACTCACTCAGGAAAGAGGGATGAGGTGTAGGGCTAATCTACGTGCGCTCACGCTCTGTGTCCCCGAGAAGGTTTCACGGAGCAGAATGCATCACCGACCGCTACCACGTGTGTGCACCAAAGAAGCCCTGTGCCGTGGGTGTTCTCAGGCCGACAGCGAAGACCTAGGTGTGTGCTGCACCCGCGCTCGGTGGTTCACACGTTGCGTGACCCTGTGCCTTTGGAAGATGTTCAGAGCGGGTGGCACCTGCGTGCTGCGAGCGCAAGAGGTGTAGAGTGTAGAGGCCTTTCACACTGGAGGAAGGGCTTGCATCTCATGGAGAGAATGTGTACGTCGCCCGGGAGACGGAGGCGCGCTCCTGACACCGTTTCCTCTGCCCGTTTAAAGCACAAGTGTTTGTACTCGATCTGGGCTGCCTGGTGAAACGCTTGGCAGTCCGCATCACCCTGAGCACCTTTCCTGAAGTTTGATTCGTAGCTGGGTAAACTCGGGCTTCAGAGGCTTAGATGGGACCAAACGTGTTCAGCTTGTGGCGAAAGCCTTTGACCAGAGGCATATACGCTTGTGCTTGGGGCGAGGGCTAGGCAAGAACGTTTACACACTGGGTTTTTATCTTTACCCTAAGCTGTCCCTTTCGGCGGCCGCAGGCGGAGAGAACCCGCGGAGAGAGAACAGCTGCGAAGTGGATGCACAGAACAGTCACCTCGATACCAGCCCCGGGGTCCCAAGCAACGATCCTTCCCCGGAGGGTACTTAACCCACCCAGGGATTCAAGCAGGGAGTTCGCCTTGTCCAACTCGCACAGGAGACTGGCATGAGACGTAGGGCTCATCTACTTGCGTTCACACTACGTGGCCCGGAGAAGTTCTCACGGAGCCGAATCCAGCACCCTTCCTCCACCACGTGTGTACCCAAAGGAGCGCTGGGCAGTGGGTGTTCTCAAGGCCAAGAGAGAAGCCCTTGTTCTGTGCTGCACCTGCTGGGTGGTTCGAAGGTTTTCTCACCTTCCTGCTCTGGAAGCTTTTCAGAGCTGAGGCTACGCCTGGGCTGCGAAAGCAGAGAGGCGTAGAGGCCTTTCACACGGAAGGCGTGGGCCTGTTTCCCATGGAGAAAGTGTACGTCGCCCAACCCCCACCCCCACCCCTCCCCACCCCAAGCCACCCCCAGCTGGAGGCGTGCGGCTTGACACCATTTTGTCCTGCCCATGGAAAATACAACGAGGCCTACACGATTTGGGCTGTCTGGCGAAAGAATTTTGAATCGGCGGCACCCTGAGTACCTTTCCCGAAGTTTGCTTCCTAGCTGGTTAAACTCGGCATTCGGAGGCGAGGTGAGAGCAAACTTGCTCCGCGCGCGGCCAAGTGCCTTGATGCCCTGCCCTAAATGTTTGAGCTTCTGGCCAGCGTCACGCAAGTACTTTGACACGTAGGATTCTCACTTTTACTCCAAGCTGTCCCTGTTGGCTGAAGCAGTCGGCGTGTCTGTGTCGCAGCCTGGGAGGCCGGGCGTTGGGGGAGTCTGCCAAGTGACTGGCCTCCATTTATAGCTAACTGAGAAACGGCGTCGAAGCTTTCGGGAGCCTCTTACAGGGAATGGTTGCAGTTCGGAATTGGAGACTGTGCTGGCCAACGTCAGCAGCTCCTCTCCCTCGGAGGGCTCTTGGTGTGCCGACCCCTAACAGCCAGCACGGTCCCCAGCTCGTGAACGGTCCCATTGCGAGCCGGTCTCGTCCGTGAAAGAGCCACGTGAGGCTGATCTCCAACAGTCGGGCTCCACACCTGGAGCCTTTGGGACAGGGCAGTCCTGAGCCGATGTGCCCACCAGGGGACGCGACCAAAGTTTACGTACCACAGGAAAGCGCCATCAGGGCCTCGTGTTCTCTCCATGAAATGAACGTGAGCTTGAAGGGTGACGCGTCAGCGTGCACTGTGAACAGCTCGCTGGCACGCCTGTCTTCGGCCCCTCTCACGGTCTCACGCACCCGGGCTCAGTTCCGTGTAGGAATGCTGAGTGGGGGCGCCAGCCTCGCTTCTGGACTCTAAAGCCTTCCACCCCCTAATGGCAGGTTGTGTGTGTCTCTCACGTGGGGGGAGGAATGAGGTCGCCCACAGAGGTTCTGCCATGAAAGATCTAAAGACGCACGCTGCTGAGGCGCTTGCTCCTCATGGAGCGTCCCCGAAGGCCAGAGGAATGCCGAAGGTCTCTTTCAAAGCTGCCGGACGCTCTGCCGTTCTAGGCCTGAGATAGGGACCTTGTGACGGCACTGTAACCCCGCGAGGTCCAGGAGACATCGCCAGTGCGAGTGGCAATCCGCAAGGAAGAACCTTCAAGGCGGAGTGTCCTTCCCTGTACAAAACGGCGCCCAAGTGGCTGAGGCAGGGAGCATTTTCCTTCACAGAACCGGCATCCTCGTAGGCCTGTGGGTTACTCTAAAGAAACGACACTGTGAGCAACCTCTTCGAAAAGGCCTTCGCAAGCGACTTGGAGACAACAGCAGCGCAGTGGAGGCACAGACCATTATCCTAGAGAGCAGCAGCACAGTGTCTCCAGCAGCGATCGCTTCCCGGAGGATACTTAAGCCACACCGAGATTCCGGCAGGGAGTTTTGCCTTGTAGCAGTACAACTCACTCAGGAAAGAGGGATGAGGTGTAGGGCTAATCTACGTGCGCTCACGCTCTGTGTCCCCGAGAAGGTTTCACGGAGCAGAATGCATCACCGACCGCTACCACGTGTGTGCACCAAAGAAGCCCTGTGCCGTGGGTGTTCTCAGGCCGACAGCGAAGACCTAGGTGTGTGCTGCACCCGCGCTCGGTGGTTCACACGTTGCGTGACCCTGTGCCTTTGGAAGATGTTCAGAGCGGGTGGCACCTGCGTGCTGCGAGCGCAAGAGGTGTAGAGTGTAGAGGCCTTTCACACTGGAGGAAGGGCTTGCATCTCATGGAGAAAATGTGTACGTCGCCCGGGAGACGGAGGCGCGCTCCTGACACCGTTTCCTCTGCCCGTTTAAAGCACAAGTGTTTGTACTCGATCTGGGCTGCCTGGTGAAACGCTTGGCAGTCCGCATCACCCTGAGCACCTTTCCTGAAGTTTGATTCGTAGCTGGGTAAACTCGGGCTTCAGAGGCTTAGATGGGACCAAACGTGTTCAGCTTGTGGCGAAAGCCTTTGACCAGAGGCATATACGCTTGTGCTTGGGGCGAGGGCTAGGCAAGAACGTTTACACACTGGGTTTTTATCTTTACCCTAAGCTGTCCCTTTCGGCGGCCGCAGGCGGAGAGAACCCGCGGAGAGAGAACAGCTGCGAAGTGGATGCACAGAACAGTCACCTCGATACCAGCCCCGGGGTCCCAAGCAACGATCCTTCCCCGGAGGGTACTTAACCCACCCAGGGATTCAAGCAGGGAGTTCGCCTTGTCCAACTCGCACAGGAGACTGGCATGAGACGTAGGGCTCATCTACTTGCGTTCACACTACGTGGCCCGGAGAAGTTCTCACGGAGCCGAATCCAGCACCCTTCCTCCACCACGTGTGTACCCAAAGGAGCGCTGGGCAGTGGGTGTTCTCAAGGCCAAGAGAGAAGCCCTTGTTCTGTGCTGCACCTGCTGGGTGGTTCGAAGGTTTTCTCACCTTCCTGCTCTGGAAGCTTTTCAGAGCTGAGGCTACGCCTGGGCTGCGAAAGCAGAGAGGCGTAGAGGCCTTTCACACGGAAGGCGTGGGCCTGTTTCCCATGGAGAAAGTGTACGTCGCCCAACCCCCACCCCCACCCCTCCCCACCCCAACCCACCCCCAGCTGGAGGCGTGCGGCTTGACACCATTTTGTCCTGCCCATGGAAAATACAAAGAGGCCTACACGATTTGGGCTGTCTGGCGAAAGAATTTTGAATCGGCGGCACCCTGAGTACCTTTCCCGAAGTTTGCTTCCTAGCTGGTTAAACTCGGCATTCGGAGGCGAGGTGAGAGCAAACTTGCTCCGCGCGCGGCCAAGTGCCTTGATGCCCTGCCCTAAATGTTTGAGCTTCTGGCCAGCGTCACGCAAGTACTTTGACACGTAGGATTCTCACTTTTACTCCAAGCTGTCCCTGTTGGCTGAAGCAGTCGGCGTGTCTGTGTCGCAGCCTGGGAGGCCGGGCGTTGGGGGAGTCTGCCAAGTGACTGGCCTCCATTTATAGCTAACTGAGAAACGGCGTCGAAGCTTTCGGGAGCCTCTTACAGGGAATGGTTGCAGTTCGGAATTGGAGACTGTGCTGGCCAACGTCAGCAGCTCCTCTCCCTCGGAGGGCTCTTGGTGTGCCGACCCCTAACAGCCAGCACGGTCCCCAGCTCGTGAACGGTCCCATTGCGAGCCGGTCTCGTCCGTGAAAGAGCCACGTGAGGCTGATCTCCAACAGTCGGGCTCCACACCTGGAGCCTTTGGGACAGGGCAGTCCTGAGCCGATGTGCCCACCAGGGGACGCGACCAAAGTTTACGTACCACAGGAAAGCGCCATCAGGGCCTCGTGTTCTCTCCATGAAATGAACGTGAGCTTGAAGGGTGACGCGTCAGCGTGCACTGTGAACAGCTCGCTGGCACGCCTGTCTTCGGCCCCTCTCACGGTCTCACGCACCCGGGCTCAGTTCCGTGTAGGAATGCTGAGTGGGAGCGCCAGCCTCGTTTCTGGACTCTAAAGCCTTCCACCCCCTAATGGCAGGTTGTGTGTGTCTCTCACGTGGGGGGAGGAATGAGGTCGCCCACAGAGGTTCTGCCATGAAAGATCTAAAGACGCACGCTGCTGAGGAGCTTGCTCCTCATGGAGCGTCCCCGAAGGCCAGAGGAATGCCGAAGGTCTCTTTCAAAGCTGCCGGACGCTCTGCCGTTCTAGGCCTGAGATAGGGACCTTGTGACGGCACTGTAACCCCGCGAGGTCCAGGAGACATCGCCAGTGCGAGTGGCAATCCGCAAGGAAGAACCTTCAAGGCGGAGTGTCCTTCCCTGTACAAAACGGCGCCCAAGTGGCTGAGGCAGGGAGCATTTTCCTTCACAGAACCGGCATCCTCGTAGGCCTGTGGGTTACTCTAAAGAAACAACACTGTGAGCAACCTCTTCGAAAAGGCCTTCGCAAGCGACTTGGAGACAACAGCAGCGCAGTGGAGGCACAGACCATTATCCTAGAGAGCAGCAGCACAGTGTCTCCGGCAGCGATCGCTTCCCGGAGGATACTTAAGCCACACCGAGATTCCGGCAGGGAGTTTTGCCTTGTAGCAGTACAACTCACTCAGGAAAGAGGGATGAGGTGTAGGGCTAATCTACGTGCGCTCACGCTCTGTGTCCCCGAGAAGGTTTCACGGAGCAGAATGCATCACCGACCGCTACCACGTGTGTGCACCAAAGAAGCCCTGTGCCGTGGGTGTTCTCAGGCCGACAGCGAAGACCTAGGTGTGTGCTGCACCCGCGCTCGGTGGTTCACACGTTGCGTGACCCTGTGCCTTTGGAAGATGTTCAGAGCGGGTGGCACCTGCGTGCTGCGAGCGCAAGAGGTGTAGAGTGTAGAGGCCTTTCACACTGGAGGAAGGGCTTGCATCTCATGGAGAGAATGTGTACGTCGCCCGGGAGACGGAGGCGCGCTCCTGACACCGTTTCCTCTGCCCGTTTAAAGCACAAGTGTTTGTACTCGATCTGGGCTGCCTGGTGAAACGCTTGGCAGTCCGCATCACCCTGAGCACCTTTCCTGAAGTTTGATTCGTAGCTGGGTAAACTCGGGCTTCAGAGGCTTAGATGGGACCAAACGTGTTCAGCTTGTGGCGAAAGCCTTTGACCAGAGGCATATACGCTTGTGCTTGGGGCGAGGGCTAGGCAAGAACGTTTACACACTGGGTTTTTATCTTTACCCTAAGCTGTCCCTTTCGGCGGCCGCAGGCGGAGAGAACCCGCGGAGAGAGAACAGCTGCGAAGTGGATGCACAGAACAGTCACCTCGATACCAGCCCCGGGGTCCCAAGCAACGATCCTTCCCCGGAGGGTACTTAACCCACCCAGGGATTCAAGCAGGGAGTTCGCCTTGTCCAACTCGCACAGGAGACTGGCATGAGACGTAGGGCTCATCTACTTGCGTTCACACTACGTGGCCCGGAGAAGTTCTCACGGAGCCGAATCCAGCACCCTTCCTCCACCACGTGTGTACCCAAAGGAGCGCTGGGCAGTGGGTGTTCTCAAGGCCAAGAGAGAAGCCCTTGTTCTGTGCTGCACCTGCTGGGTGGTTCGAAGGTTTTCTCACCTTCCTGCTCTGGAAGCTTTTCAGAGCTGAGGCTACGCCTGGGCTGCGAAAGCAGAGAGGCGTAGAGGCCTTTCACACGGAAGGCGTGGGCCTGTTTCCCATGGAGAAAGTGTACGTCGCCCAACCCCCACCCCCACCCCTCCCCACCCCAACCCACCCCCAGCTGGAGGCGTGCGGCTTGACACCATTTTGTCCTGCCCATGGAAAATACAAAGAGGCCTACACGATTTGGGCTGTCTGGCGAAAGAATTTTGAATCGGCGGCACCCTGAGTACCTTTCCCGAAGTTTGCTTCCTAGCTGGTTAAACTCGGCATTCGGAGGCGAGGTGAGAGCAAACTTGCTCCGCGCGCGGCCAAGTGCCTTGATGCCCTGCCCTAAATGTTTGAGCTTCTGGCCAGCGTCACGCAAGTACTTTGACACGTAGGATTCTCACTTTTACTCCAAGCTGTCCCTGTTGGCTGAAGCAGTCGGCGTGTCTGTGTCGCAGCCTGGGAGGCCGGGCGTTGGGGGAGTCTGCCAAGTGACTGGCCTCCATTTATAGCTAACTGAGAAACGGCGTCGAAGCTTTCGGGAGCCTCTTACAGGGAATGGTTGCAGTTCGGAATTGGAGACTGTGCTGGCCAACGTCAGCAGCTCCTCTCCCTCGGAGGGCTCTTGGTGTGCCGACCCCTAACAGCCAGCACGGTCCCCAGCTCGTGAACGGTCCCATTGCGAGCCGGTCTCGTCCGTGAAAGAGCCACGTGAGGCTGATCTCCAACAGTCGGGCTCCACACCTGGAGCCTTTGGGACAGGGCAGTCCTGAGCCGATGTGCCCACCAGGGGACGCGACCAAAGTTTACGTACCACAGGAAAGCGCCATCAGGGCCTCGTGTTCTCTCCATGAAATGAACGTGAGCTTGAAGGGTGACGCGTCAGCGTGCACTGTGAACAGCTCGCTGGCACGCCTGTCTTCGGCCCCTCTCACGGTCTCACGCACCCGGGCTCAGTTCCGTGTAGGAATGCTGAGTGGGAGCGCCAGCCTCGCTTCTGGACTCTAAAGCCTTCCACCCCCTAATGGCAGGTTGTGTGTGTCTCTCACGTGGGGGGAGGAATGAGGTCGCCCACAGAGGTTCTGCCATGAAAGATCTAAAGACGCACGCTGCTGAGGAGCTTGCTCCTCATGGAGCGTCCCCGAAGGCCAGAGGAATGCCGAAGGTCTCTTTCAAAGCTGCCGGACGCTCTGCCGTTCTAGGCCTGAGATAGGGACCTTGTGACGGCACTGTAACCCCGCGAGGTCCAGGAGACATCGCCAGTGCGAGTGGCAATCCGCAAGGAAGAACCTTCAAGGCGGAGTGTCCTTCCCTGTACAAAACGGCGCCCAAGTGGCTGAGGCAGGGAGCATTTTCCTTCACAGAACCGGCATCCTCGTAGGCCTGTGGGTTACTCTAAAGAAACGACACTGTGAGCAACCTCTTCGAAAAGGCCTTCGCAAGCGACTTGGAGACAACAGCAGCGCAGTGGAGGCACAGACCATTATCCTAGAGAGCAGCAGCACAGTGTCTCCGGCAGCGATCGCTTCCCGGAGGATACTTAAGCCACACCGAGATTCCAGCAGGGAGTTTTGCCTTGTAGCAGTACAACTCACTCAGGAAAGAGGGATGAGGTGTAGGGCTAATCTACGTGCGCTCACGCTCTGTGTCCCCGAGAAGGTTTCACGGAGCAGAATGCATCACCGACCGCTACCACGTGTGTGCACCAAAGAAGCCCTGTGCCGTGGGTGTTCTCAGGCCGACAGCGAAGACCTAGGTGTGTGCTGCACCCGCGCTCGGTGGTTCACACGTTGCGTGACCCTGTGCCTTTGGAAGATGTTCAGAGCGGGTGGCACCTGCGTGCTGCGAGCGCAAGAGGTGTAGAGTGTAGAGGCCTTTCACACTGGAGGAAGGGCTTGCATCTCATGGAGAGAATGTGTACGTCGCCCGGGAGACGGAGGCGCGCTCCTGACACCGTTTCCTCTGCCCGTTTAAAGCACAAGTGTTTGTACTCGATCTGGGCTGCCTGGTGAAACGCTTGGCAGTCCGCATCACCCTGAGCACCTTTCCTGAAGTTTGATTCGTAGCTGGGTAAACTCGGGCTTCAGAGGCTTAGATGGGACCAAACGTGTTCAGCTTGTGGCGAAAGCCTTTGACCAGAGGCATATACGCTTGTGCTTGGGGCGAGGGCTAGGCAAGAACGTTTACACACTGGGTTTTTATCTTTACCCTAAGCTGTCCCTTTCGGCGGCCGCAGGCGGAGAGAACCCGCGGAGAGAGAACAGCTGCGAAGTGGATGCACAGAACAGTCACCTCGATACCAGCCCCGGGGTCCCAAGCAACGATCCTTCCCCGGAGGGTACTTAACCCACCCAGGGATTCAAGCAGGGAGTTCGCCTTGTCCAACTCGCACAGGAGACTGGCATGAGACGTAGGGCTCATCTACTTGCGTTCACACTACGTGGCCCGGAGAAGTTCTCACGGAGCCGAATCCAGCACCCTTCCTCCACCACGTGTGTACCCAAAGGAGCGCTGGGCAGTGGGTGTTCTCAAGGCCAAGAGAGAAGCCCTTGTTCTGTGCTGCACCTGCTGGGTGGTTCGAAGGTTTTCTCACCTTCCTGCTCTGGAAGCTTTTCAGAGCTGAGGCTACGCCTGGGCTGCGAAAGCAGAGAGGCGTAGAGGCCTTTCACACGGAAGGCGTGGGCCTGTTTCCCATGGAGAAAGTGTACGTCGCCCAACCCCCACCCCCACCCCTCCCCACCCCAAGCCACCCCCAGCTGGAGGCGTGCGGCTTGACACCATTTTGTCCTGCCCATGGAAAATACAACGAGGCCTACACGATTTGGGCTGTCTGGCGAAAGAATTTTGAATCGGCGGCACCCTGAGTACCTTTCCCGAAGTTTGCTTCCTAGCTGGTTAAACTCGGCATTCGGAGGCGAGGTGAGAGCAAACTTGCTCCGCGCGCGGCCAAGTGCCTTGATGCCCTGCCCTAAATGTTTGAGCTTCTGGCCAGCGTCACGCAAGTACTTTGACACGTAGGATTCTCACTTTTACTCCAAGCTGTCCCTGTTGGCTGAAGCAGTCGGCGTGTCTGTGTCGCAGCCTGGGAGCCCGGGCGTTGGGGGAGTCTGCCAAGTGACTGGCCTCCATTTATAGCTAACTGAGAAACGGCGTCGAAGCTTTCGGGAGCCTCTTACAGGGAATGGTTGCAGTTCGGAATTGGAGACTGTGCTGGCCAACGTCAGCAGCTCCTCTCCCTCGGAGGGCTCTTGGTGTGCCGACCCCTAACAGCCAGCACGGTCCCCAGCTCGTGAACGGTCCCATTGCGAGCCGGTCTCGTCCGTGAAAGAGCCACGTGAGGCTGATCTCCAACAGTCGGGCTCCACACCTGGAGCCTTTGGGACAGGGCAGTCCTGAGCCGATGTGCCCACCAGGGGACGCGACCAAAGTTTACGTACCACAGGAAAGCGCCATCAGGGCCTCGTGTTCTCTCCATGAAATGAACGTGAGCTTGAAGGGTGACGCGTCAGCGTGCACTGTGAACAGCTCGCTGGCACGCCTGTCTTCGGCCCCTCTCACGGTCTCACGCACCCGGGCTCAGTTCCGTGTAGGAATGCTGAGTGGGAGCGCCAGCCTCGCTTCTGGACTCTAAAGCCTTCCACCCCCTAATGGCAGGTTGTGTGTGTCTCTCACGTGGGGGGAGGAATGAGGTCGCCCACAGAGGTTCTGCCATGAAAGATCTAAAGACGCACGCTGCTGAGGAGCTTGCTCCTCATGGAGCGTCCCCGAAGGCCAGAGGAATGCCGAAGGTCTCTTTCAAAGCTGCCGGACGCTCTGCCGTTCTAGGCCTGAGATAGGGACCTTGTGACGGCACTGTAACCCCGCGAGGTCCAGGAGACATCGCCAGTGCGAGTGGCAATCCGCAAGGAAGAACCTTCAAGGCGGAGTGTCCTTCCCTGTACAAAACGGCGCCCAAGTGGCTGAGGCAGGGAGCATTTTCCTTCACAGAACCGGCATCCTCGTAGGCCTGTGGGTTACTCTAAAGAAACGACACTGTGAGCAACCTCTTCGAAAAGGCCTTCGCAAGCGACTTGGAGACAACAGCAGCGCAGTGGAGGCACAGACCATTATCCTAGAGAGCAGCAGCACAGTGTCTCCAGCAGCGATCGCTTCCCGGAGGATACTTAAGCCACACCGAGATTCCGGCAGGGAGTTTTGCCTTGTAGCAGTACAACTCACTCAGGAAAGAGGGATGAGGTGTAGGGCTAATCTACGTGCGCTCACGCTCTGTGTCCCCGAGAAGGTTTCACGGAGCAGAATGCATCACCGACCGCTACCACGTGTGTGCACCAAAGAAGCCCTGTGCCGTGGGTGTTCTCAGGCCGACAGCGAAGACCTAGGTGTGTGCTGCACCCGCGCTCGGTGGTTCACACGTTGCGTGACCCTGTGCCTTTGGAAGATGTTCAGAGCGGGTGGCACCTGCGTGCTGCGAGCGCAAGAGGTGTAGAGTGTAGAGGCCTTTCACACTGGAGGAAGGGCTTGCATCTCATGGAGAGAATGTGTACGTCGCCCGGGAGACGGAGGCGCGCTCCTGACACCGTTTCCTCTGCCCGTTTAAAGCACAAGTGTTTGTACTCGATCTGGGCTGCCTGGTGAAACGCTTGGCAGTCCGCATCACCCTGAGCACCTTTCCTGAAGTTTGATTCGTAGCTGGGTAAACTCGGGCTTCAGAGGCTTAGATGGGACCAAACGTGTTCAGCTTGTGGCGAAAGCCTTTGACCAGAGGCATATACGCTTGTGCTTGGGGCGAGGGCTAGGCAAGAACGTTTACACACTGGGTTTTTATCTTTACCCTAAGCTGTCCCTTTCGGCGGCCGCAGGCGGAGAGAACCCGCGGAGAGAGAACAGCTGCGAAGTGGATGCACAGAACAGTCACCTCGATACCAGCCCCGGGGTCCCAAGCAACGATCCTTCCCCGGAGGGTACTTAACCCACCCAGGGATTCAAGCAGGGAGTTCGCCTTGTCCAACTCGCACAGGAGACTGGCATGAGACGTAGGGCTCATCTACTTGCGTTCACACTACGTGGCCCGGAGAAGTTCTCACGGAGCCGAATCCAGCACCCTTCCTCCACCACGTGTGTACCCAAAGGAGCGCTGGGCAGTGGGTGTTCTCAAGGCCAAGAGAGAAGCCCTTGTTCTGTGCTGCACCTGCTGGGTGGTTCGAAGGTTTTCTCACCTTCCTGCTCTGGAAGCTTTTCAGAGCTGAGGCTACGCCTGGGCTGCGAAAGCAGAGAGGCGTAGAGGCCTTTCACACGGAAGGCGTGGGCCTGTTTCCCATGGAGAAAGTGTACGTCGCCCAACCCCCACCCCCACCCCTCCCCACCCCAACCCACCCCCAGCTGGAGGCGTGCGGCTTGACACCATTTTGTCCTGCCCATGGAAAATACAACGAGGCCTACACGATTTGGGCTGTCTGGCGAAAGAATTTTGAATCGGCGGCACCCTGAGTACCTTTCCCGAAGTTTGCTTCCTAGCTGGTTAAACTCGGCATTCGGAGGCGAGGTGAGAGCAAACTTGCTCCGCGCGCGGCCAAGTGCCTTGATGCCCTGCCCTAAATGTTTGAGCTTCTGGCCAGCGTCACGCAAGTACTTTGACACGTAGGATTCTCACTTTTACTCCAAGCTGTCCCTGTTGGCTGAAGCAGTCGGCGTGTCTGTGTCGCAGCCTGGGAGCCCGGGCGTTGGGGGAGTCTGCCAAGTGACTGGCCTCCATTTATAGCTAACTGAGAAACGGCGTCGAAGCTTTCGGGAGCCTCTTACAGGGAATGGTTGCAGTTCGGAATTGGAGACTGTGCTGGCCAACGTCAGCAGCTCCTCTCCCTCGGAGGGCTCTTGGTGTGCCGACCCCTAACAGCCAGCACGGTCCCCAGCTCGTGAACGGTCCCATTGCGAGCCGGTCTCGTCCGTGAAAGAGCCACGTGAGGCTGATCTCCAACAGTCGGGCTCCACACCTGGAGCCTTTGGGACAGGGCAGTCCTGAGCCGATGTGCCCACCAGGGGACGCGACCAAAGTTTACGTACCACAGGAAAGCGCCATCAGGGCCTCGTGTTCTCTCCATGAAATGAACGTGAGCTTGAAGGGTGACGCGTCAGCGTGCACTGTGAACAGCTCGCTGGCACGCCTGTCTTCGGCCCCTCTCACGGTCTCACGCACCCGGGCTCAGTTCCGTGTAGGAATGCTGAGTGGGAGCGCCAGCCTCGCTTCTGGACTCTAAAGCCTTCCACCCCCTAATGGCAGGTTGTGTGTGTCTCTCACGTGGGGGGAGGAATGAGGTCGCCCACAGAGGTTCTGCCATGAAAGATCTAAAGACGCACGCTGCTGAGGAGCTTGCTCCTCATGGAGCGTCCCCGAAGGCCAGAGGAATGCCGAAGGTCTCTTTCAAAGCTGCCGGACGCTCTGCCGTTCTAGGCCTGAGATAGGGACCTTGTGACGGCACTGTAACCCCGCGAGGTCCAGGAGACATCGCCAGTGCGAGTGGCAATCCGCAAGGAAGAACCTTCAAGGCGGAGTGTCCTTCCCTGTACAAAACGGCGCCCAAGTGGCTGAGGCAGGGAGCATTTTCCTTCACAGAACCGGCATCCTCGTAGGCCTGTGGGTTACTCTAAAGAAACGACACTGTGAGCAACCTCTTCGAAAAGGCCTTCGCAAGCGACTTGGAGACAACAGCAGCGCAGTGGAGGCACAGACCATTATCCTAGAGAGCAGCAGCACAGTGTCTCCGGCAGCGATCGCTTCCCGGAGGATACTTAAGCCACACCGAGATTCCAGCAGGGAGTTTTGCCTTGTAGCAGTACAACTCACTCAGGAAAGAGGGATGAGGTGTAGGGCTAATCTACGTGCGCTCACGCTCTGTGTCCCCGAGAAGGTTTCACGGAGCAGAATGCATCACCGACCGCTACCACGTGTGTGCACCAAAGAAGCCCTGTGCCGTGGGTGTTCTCAGGCCGACAGCGAAGACCTAGGTGTGTGCTGCACCCGCGCTCGGTGGTTCACACGTTGCGTGACCCTGTGCCTTTGGAAGATGTTCAGAGCGGGTGGCACCTGCGTGCTGCGAGCGCAAGAGGTGTAGAGTGTAGAGGCCTTTCACACTGGAGGAAGGGCTTGCATCTCATGGAGAGAATGTGTACGTCGCCCGGGAGACGGAGGCGCGCTCCTGACACCGTTTCCTCTGCCCGTTTAAAGCACAAGTGTTTGTACTCGATCTGGGCTGCCTGGTGAAACGCTTGGCAGTCCGCATCACCCTGAGCACCTTTCCTGAAGTTTGATTCGTAGCTGGGTAAACTCGGGCTTCAGAGGCTTAGATGGGACCAAACGTGTTCAGCTTGTGGCGAAAGCCTTTGACCAGAGGCATATACGCTTGTGCTTGGGGCGAGGGCTAGGCAAGAACGTTTACACACTGGGTTTTTATCTTTACCCTAAGCTGTCCCTTTCGGCGGCCGCAGGCGGAGAGAACCCGCGGAGAGAGAACAGCTGCGAAGTGGATGCACAGAACAGTCACCTCGATACCAGCCCCGGGGTCCCAAGCAACGATCCTTCCCCGGAGGGTACTTAACCCACCCAGGGATTCAAGCAGGGAGTTCGCCTTGTCCAACTCGCACAGGAGACTGGCATGAGACGTAGGGCTCATCTACTTGCGTTCACACTACGTGGCCCGGAGAAGTTCTCACGGAGCCGAATCCAGCACCCTTCCTCCACCACGTGTGTACCCAAAGGAGCGCTGGGCAGTGGGTGTTCTCAAGGCCAAGAGAGAAGCCCTTGTTCTGTGCTGCACCTGCTGGGTGGTTCGAAGGTTTTCTCACCTTCCTGCTCTGGAAGCTTTTCAGAGCTGAGGCTACGCCTGGGCTGCGAAAGCAGAGAGGCGTAGAGGCCTTTCACACGGAAGGCGTGGGCCTGTTTCCCATGGAGAAAGTGTACGTCGCCCAACCCCCACCCCCACCCCTCCCCACCCCAACCCACCCCCAGCTGGAGGCGTGCGGCTTGACACCATTTTGTCCTGCCCATGGAAAATACAACGAGGCCTACACGATTTGGGCTGTCTGGCGAAAGAATTTTGAATCGGCGGCACCCTGAGTACCTTTCCCGAAGTTTGCTTCCTAGCTGGTTAAACTCGGCATTCGGAGGCGAGGTGAGAGCAAACTTGCTCCGCGCGCGGCCAAGTGCCTTGATGCCCTGCCCTAAATGTTTGAGCTTCTGGCCAGCGTCACGCAAGTACTTTGACACGTAGGATTCTCACTTTTACTCCAAGCTGTCCCTGTTGGCTGAAGCAGTCGGCGTGTCTGTGTCGCAGCCTGGGAGCCCGGGCGTTGGGGGAGTCTGCCAAGTGACTGGCCTCCATTTATAGCTAACTGAGAAACGGCGTCGAAGCTTTCGGGAGCCTCTTACAGGGAATGGTTGCAGTTCGGAATTGGAGACTGTGCTGGCCAACGTCAGCAGCTCCTCTCCCTCGGAGGGCTCTTGGTGTGCCGACCCCTAACAGCCAGCACGGTCCCCAGCTCGTGAACGGTCCCATTGCGAGCCGGTCTCGTCCGTGAAAGAGCCACGTGAGGCTGATCTCCAACAGTCGGGCTCCACACCTGGAGCCTTTGGGACAGGGCAGTCCTGAGCCGATGTGCCCACCAGGGGACGCGACCAAAGTTTACGTACCACAGGAAAGCGCCATCAGGGCCTCGTGTTCTCTCCATGAAATGAACGTGAGCTTGAAGGGTGACGCGTCAGCGTGCACTGTGAACAGCTCGCTGGCACGCCTGTCTTCGGCCCCTCTCACGGTCTCACGCACCCGGGCTCAGTTCCGTGTAGGAATGCTGAGTGGGAGCGCCAGCCTCGCTTCTGGACTCTAAAGCCTTCCACCCCCTAATGGCAGGTTGTGTGTGTCTCTCACGTGGGGGGAGGAATGAGGTCGCCCACAGAGGTTCTGCCATGAAAGATCTAAAGACGCACGCTGCTGAGGAGCTTGCTCCTCATGGAGCGTCCCCGAAGGCCAGAGGAATGCCGAAGGTCTCTTTCAAAGCTGCCGGACGCTCTGCCGTTCTAGGCCTGAGATAGGGACCTTGTGACGGCACTGTAACCCCGCGAGGTCCAGGAGACATCGCCAGTGCGAGTGGCAATCCGCAAGGAAGAACCTTCAAGGCGGAGTGTCCTTCCCTGTACAAAACGGCGCCCAAGTGGCTGAGGCAGGGAGCATTTTCCTTCACAGAACCGGCATCCTCGTAGGCCTGTGGGTTACTCTAAAGAAACGACACTGTGAGCAACCTCTTCGAAAAGGCCTTCGCAAGCGACTTGGAGACAACAGCAGCGCAGTGGAGGCACAGACCATTATCCTAGAGAGCAGCAGCACAGTGTCTCCGGCAGCGATCGCTTCCCGGAGGATACTTAAGCCACACCGAGATTCCAGCAGGGAGTTTTGCCTTGTAGCAGTACAACTCACTCAGGAAAGAGGGATGAGGTGTAGGGCTAATCTACGTGCGCTCACGCTCTGTGTCCCCGAGAAGGTTTCACGGAGCAGAATGCATCACCGACCGCTACCACGTGTGTGCACCAAAGAAGCCCTGTGCCGTGGGTGTTCTCAGGCCGACAGCGAAGACCTAGGTGTGTGCTGCACCCGCGCTCGGTGGTTCACACGTTGCGTGACCCTGTGCCTTTGGAAGATGTTCAGAGCGGGTGGCACCTGCGTGCTGCGAGCGCAAGAGGTGTAGAGTGTAGAGGCCTTTCACACTGGAGGAAGGGCTTGCATCTCATGGAGAGAATGTGTACGTCGCCCGGGAGACGGAGGCGCGCTCCTGACACCGTTTCCTCTGCCCGTTTAAAGCACAAGTGTTTGTACTCGATCTGGGCTGCCTGGTGAAACGCTTGGCAGTCCGCATCACCCTGAGCACCTTTCCTGAAGTTTGATTCGTAGCTGGGTAAACTCGGGCTTCAGAGGCTTAGATGGGACCAAACGTGTTCAGCTTGTGGCGAAAGCCTTTGACCAGAGGCATATACGCTTGTGCTTGGGGCGAGGGCTAGGCAAGAACGTTTACACACTGGGTTTTTATCTTTACCCTAAGCTGTCCCTTTCGGCGGCCGCAGGCGGAGAGAACCCGCGGAGAGAGAACAGCTGCGAAGTGGATGCACAGAACAGTCACCTCGATACCAGCCCCGGGGTCCCAAGCAACGATCCTTCCCCGGAGGGTACTTAACCCACCCAGGGATTCAAGCAGGGAGTTCGCCTTGTCCAACTCGCACAGGAGACTGGCATGAGACGTAGGGCTCATCTACTTGCGTTCACACTACGTGGCCCGGAGAAGTTCTCACGGAGCCGAATCCAGCACCCTTCCTCCACCACGTGTGTACCCAAAGGAGCGCTGGGCAGTGGGTGTTCTCAAGGCCAAGAGAGAAGCCCTTGTTCTGTGCTGCACCTGCTGGGTGGTTCGAAGGTTTTCTCACCTTCCTGCTCTGGAAGCTTTTCAGAGCTGAGGCTACGCCTGGGCTGCGAAAGCAGAGAGGCGTAGAGGCCTTTCACACGGAAGGCGTGGGCCTGTTTCCCATGGAGAAAGTGTACGTCGCCCAACCCCCACCCCCACCCCTCCCCACCCCAACCCACCCCCAGCTGGAGGCGTGCGGCTTGACACCATTTTGTCCTGCCCATGGAAAATACAAAGAGGCCTACACGATTTGGGCTGTCTGGCGAAAGAATTTTGAATCGGCGGCACCCTGAGTACCTTTCCCGAAGTTTGCTTCCTAGCTGGTTAAACTCGGCATTCGGAGGCGAGGTGAGAGCAAACTTGCTCCGCGCGCGGCCAAGTGCCTTGATGCCCTGCCCTAAATGTTTGAGCTTCTGGCCAGCGTCACGCAAGTACTTTGACACGCAGGATTCTCACTTTTACTCCAAGCTGTCCCTGTTGGCTGAAGCAGTCGGCGTGTCTGTATCGCAGCCTGGGAGGCCGGGCGTTGGGGGAGTCTGCCAAGTGACTGGCCTCCATTTATAGCTAACTGAGAAACGGCGTCGAAGCTTTCGGGAGCCTCTTACAGGGAATGGTTGCAGTTCGGAACTGGAGACTGTGCTGGCCAACGTCAGCAGCTCCTCTCCCTCGGAGGGCTCTTGGTGTGCCGACCCCTAACAGCCAGCACGGTCCCCAGCTCGTGAACGGTCCCATTGCGAGCCGGTCTCGTCCGTGAAAGAGCCACGTGAGGCTGATCTCCAACAGTCGGGCTCCACACCTGGAGCCTTTGGGACAGGGCAGTCCTGAGCCGATGTGCCCACCAGGGGACGCGACCAAAGTTTACGTACCACAGGAAAGCGCCATCAGGGCCTCGTGTTCTCTCCATGAAATGAACGTGAGCTTGAAGGGTGACGCGTCAGCGTGCACTGTGAACAGCTCGCTGGCACGCCTGTCTTCGGCCCCTCTCACGGTCTCACGCACCCGGGCTCAGTTCCGTGTAGGAATGCTGAGTGGGAGCGCCAGCCTCGCTTCTGGACTCTAAAGCCTTCCACCCCCTAATGGCAGGTTGTGTGTGTCTCTCACGTGGGGGGAGGAATGAGGTCGCCCACAGAGGTTCTGCCATGAAAGATCTAAAGACGCACGCTGCTGAGGAGCTTGCTCCTCATGGAGCGTCCCCGAAGGCCAGAGGAATGCCGAAGGTCTCTTTCAAAGCTGCCGGACGCTCTGCCGTTCTAGGCCTGAGATAGGGACCTTGTGACGGCACTGTAACCCCGCGAGGTCCAGGAGACATCGCCAGTGCGAGTGGCAATCCGCAAGGAAGAACCTTCAAGGCGGAGTGTCCTTCCCTGTACAAAACGGCGCCCAAGTGGCTGAGGCAGGGAGCATTTTCCTTCACAGAACCGGCATCCTCGTAGGCCTGTGGGTTACTCTAAAGAAACGACACTGTGAGCAACCTCTTCGAAAAGGCCTTCGCAAGCGACTTGGAGACAACAGCAGCGCAGTGGAGGCACAGACCATTATCCTAGAGAGCAGCAGCACAGTGTCTCCGGCAGCGATCGCTTCCCGGAGGATACTTAAGCCACACCGAGATTCCAGCAGGGAGTTTTGCCTTGTAGCAGTACAACTCACTCAGGAAAGAGGGATGAGGTGTAGGGCTAATCTACGTGCGCTCACGCTCTGTGTCCCCGAGAAGGTTTCACGGAGCAGAATGCATCACCGACCGCTACCACGTGTGTGCACCAAAGAAGCCCTGTGCCGTGGGTGTTCTCAGGCCGACAGCGAAGACCTAGGTGTGTGCTGCACCCGCGCTCGGTGGTTCACACGTTGCGTGACCCTGTGCCTTTGGAAGATGTTCAGAGCGGGTGGCACCTGCGTGCTGCGAGCGCAAGAGGTGTAGAGTGTAGAGGCCTTTCACACTGGAGGAAGGGCTTGCATCTCATGGAGAGAATGTGTACGTCGCCCGGGAGACGGAGGCGCGCTCCTGACACCGTTTCCTCTGCCCGTTTAAAGCACAAGTGTTTGTACTCGATCTGGGCTGCCTGGTGAAACGCTTGGCAGTCCGCATCACCCTGAGCACCTTTCCTGAAGTTTGATTCGTAGCTGGGTAAACTCGGGCTTCAGAGGCTTAGATGGGACCAAACGTGTTCAGCTTGTGGCGAAAGCCTTTGACCAGAGGCATATACGCTTGTGCTTGGGGCGAGGGCTAGGCAAGAACGTTTACACACTGGGTTTTTATCTTTACCCTAAGCTGTCCCTTTCGGCGGCCGCAGGCGGAGAGAACCCGCGGAGAGAGAACAGCTGCGAAGTGGATGCACAGAACAGTCACCTCGATACCAGCCCCGGGGTCCCAAGCAACGATCCTTCCCCGGAGGGTACTTAACCCACCCAGGGATTCAAGCAGGGAGTTCGCCTTGTCCAACTCGCACAGGAGACTGGCATGAGACGTAGGGCTCATCTACTTGCGTTCACACTACGTGGCCCGGAGAAGTTCTCACGGAGCCGAATCCAGCACCCTTCCTCCACCACGTGTGTACCCAAAGGAGCGCTGGGCAGTGGGTGTTCTCAAGGCCAAGAGAGAAGCCCTTGTTCTGTGCTGCACCTGCTGGGTGGTTCGAAGGTTTTCTCACCTTCCTGCTCTGGAAGCTTTTCAGAGCTGAGGCTACGCCTGGGCTGCGAAAGCAGAGAGGCGTAGAGGCCTTTCACACGGAAGGCGTGGGCCTGTTTCCCATGGAGAAAGTGTACGTCGCCCAACCCCCACCCCCACCCCTCCCCACCCCAACCCACCCCCAGCTGGAGGCGTGCGGCTTGACACCATTTTGTCCTGCCCATGGAAAATACAAAGAGGCCTACACGATTTGGGCTGTCTGGCGAAAGAATTTTGAATCGGCGGCACCCTGAGTACATTTCCCGAAGTTTGCTTCCTAGCTGGTTAAACTCGGCATTCGGAGGCGAGGTGAGAGCAAACTTGCTCCGCGCGCGGCCAAGTGCCTTGATGCCCTGCCCTAAATGTTTGAGCTTCTGGCCAGCGTCACGCAAGTACTTTGACACGTAGGATTCTCACTTTTACTCCAAGCTGTCCCTGTTGGCTGAAGCAGTCGGCGTGTCTGTATCGCAGCCTGGGAGGCCGGGCGTTGGGGGAGTCTGCCAAGTGACTGGCCTCCATTTATAGCTAACTGAGAAACGGCGTCGAAGCTTTCGGGAGCCTCTTACAGGGAATGGTTGCAGTTCGGAACTGGAGACTGTGCTGGCCAACGTCAGCAGCTCCTCTCCCTCGGAGGGCTCTTGGTGTGCCGACCCCTAACAGCCAGCACGGTCCCCAGCTCGTGAACGGTCCCATTGCGAGCCGGTCTCGTCCGTGAAAGAGCCACGTGAGGCTGATCTCCAACAGTCGGGCTCCACACCTGGAGCCTTTGGGACAGGGCAGTCCTGAGCCGATGTGCCCACCAGGGGACGCGACCAAAGTTTACGTACCACAGGAAAGCGCCATCAGGGCCTCGTGTTCTCTCCATGAAATGAACGTGAGCTTGAAGGGTGACGCGTCAGCGTGCACTGTGAACAGCTCGCTGGCACGCCTGTCTTCGGCCCCTCTCACGGTCTCACGCACCCGGGCTCAGTTCCGTGTAGGAATGCTGAGTGGGAGCGCCAGCCTCGCTTCTGGACTCTAAAGCCTTCCACCCCCTAATGGCAGGTTGTGTGTGTCTCTCACGTGGGGGGAGGAATGAGGTCGCCCACAGAGGTTCTGCCATGAAAGATCTAAAGACGCACGCTGCTGAGGAGCTTGCTCCTCATGGAGCGTCCCCGAAGGCCAGGGGAATGCCGAAGGTCTCTTTCAAAGCTGCCGGACGCTCTGCCGTTCTAGGCCTCAGATAGGGACCTTGTGACGGCACTGTAACCCCGCGAGGTCCAGGAGACATCGCCAGTGCGAGTGGCAATCCGCAAGGAAGAACCTTCAAGGCGGAGTGTCCTTCCCTGTACAAAACGGCGCCCAAGTGGCTGAGGCAGGGAGCATTTTCCTTCACAGAACCGGCATCCTCGTAGGCCTGTGGGTTACTCTAAAGAAACGACACTGTGAGCAACCTCTTCGAAAAGGCCTTCGCAAGCGACTTGGAGACAACAGCAGCGCAGTGGAGGCACAGACCATTATCCTAGAGAGCAGCAGCACAGTGTCTCCAGCAGCGATCGCTTCCCGGAGGATACTTAAGCCACACCGAGATTCCAGCAGGGAGTTTTGCCTTGTAGCAGTACAACTCACTCAGGAAAGAGGGATGAGGTGTAGGGCTAATCTACGTGCGCTCACGCTCTGTGTCCCCGAGAAGGTTTCACGGAGCAGAATGCATCACCGACCGCTACCACGTGTGTGCACCAAAGAAGCCCTGTGCCGTGGGTGTTCTCAGGCCGACAGCGAAGACCTAGGTGTGTGCTGCACCCGCGCTCGGTGGTTCACACGTTGCGTGACCCTGTGCCTTTGGAAGATGTTCAGAGCGGGTGGCACCTGCGTGCTGCGAGCGCAAGAGGTGTAGAGTGTAGAGGCCTTTCACACTGGAGGAAGGGCTTGCATCTCATGGAGAGAATGTGTACGTCGCCCGGGAGACGGAGGCGCGCTCCTGACACCGTTTCCTCTGCCCGTTTAAAGCACAAGTGTTTGTACTCGATCTGGGCTGCCTGGTGAAACGCTTGGCAGTCCGCATCACCCTGAGCACCTTTCCTGAAGTTTGATTCGTAGCTGGGTAAACTCGGGCTTCAGAGGCTTAGATGGGACCAAACGTGTTCAGCTTGTGGCGAAAGCCTTTGACCAGAGGCATATACGCTTGTGCTTGGGGCGAGGGCTAGGCAAGAACGTTTACACACTGGGTTTTTATCTTTACCCTAAGCTGTCCCTTTCGGCGGCCGCAGGCGGAGAGAACCCGCGGAGAGAGAACAGCTGCGAAGTGGATGCACAGAACAGTCACCTCGATACCAGCCCCGGGGTCCCAAGCAACGATCCTTCCCCGGAGGGTACTTAACCCACCCAGGGATTCAAGCAGGGAGTTCGCCTTGTCCAACTCGCACAGGAGACTGGCATGAGACGTAGGGCTCATCTACTTGCGTTCACACTACGTGGCCCGGAGAAGTTCTCACGGAGCCGAATCCAGCACCCTTCCTCCACCACGTGTGTACCCAAAGGAGCGCTGGGCAGTGGGTGTTCTCAAGGCCAAGAGAGAAGCCCTTGTTCTGTGCTGCACCTGCTGGGTGGTTCGAAGGTTTTCTCACCTTCCTGCTCTGGAAGCTTTTCAGAGCTGAGGCTACGCCTGGGCTGCGAAAGCAGAGAGGCGTAGAGGCCTTTCACACAGAAGGCGTGGGCCTGTTTCCCATGGAGAAAGTGTACGTCGCCCAACCCCCACCCCCACCCCTCCCCACCCCAACCCACCCCCAGCTGGAGGCGTGCGGCTTGACACCATTTTGTCCTGCCCATGGAAAATACAAAGAGGCCTACACGATTTGGGCTGTCTGGCGAAAGAATTTTGAATCGGCGGCACCCTGAGTACCTTTCCCGAAGTTTGCTTCCTAGCTGGTTAAACTCGGCATTCGGAGGCGAGGTGAGAGCAAACTTGCTCCGCGCGCGGCCAAGTGCCTTGATGCCCTGCCCTAAATGTTTGAGCTTCTGGCCAGCGTCACGCAAGTACTTTGACACGCAGGATTCTCACTTTTACTCCAAGCTGTCCCTGTTGGCTGAAGCAGTCGGCGTGTCTGTATCGCAGACTGGGAGGCCGGGCGTTGGGGGAGTCTGCCAAGTGACTGGCCTCCATTTATAGCTAACTGAGAAATGGCGTCGAAGCTTTCGGGAGCCTCTTAGAGGGAATGGTTGCAGTTCGGAACTGGAGACTGTGCTGGCCAACGTCAGCAGCTCCTCTCCCTCGGAGGGCTCTTGGTGTGCCGACCCCTAACAGCCAGCACGGTCCCCAGCTCGTGAACGGTCCCATTGCGAGCCGGTCTCGTCCGTGAAAGAGCCACGTGAGGCTGATCTCCAACAGTCGGGCTCCACACCTGGAGCCTTTGGGACAGGGCAGTCCTGAGCCGATGTGCCCACCAGGGGACGCGACCAAAGTTTACGTACCACAGGAAAGCGCCATCAGGGCCTCGTGTTCTCTCCATGAAATGAACGTGAGCTTGAAGGGTGACGCGTCAGCGTGCACTGTGAACAGCTCGCTGGCACGCCTGTCTTCGGCCCCTCTCACGGTCTCACGCACCCGGGCTCAGTTCCGTGTAGGAATGCTGAGTGGGAGCGCCAGCCTCGCTTCTGGACTCTAAAGCCTTCCACCCCCTAATGGCAGGTTGTGTGTGTCTCTCACGTGGGGGGAGGAATGAGGTCGCCCACAGAGGTTCTGCCATGAAAGATCTAAAGACGCACGCTGCTGAGGAGCTTGCTCCTCATGGAGCGTCCCCGAAGGCCAGAGGAATGCCGAAGGTCTCTTTCAAAGCTGCCGGACGCTCTGCCGTTCTAGGCCTGAGATAGGGACCTTGTGACGGCACTGTAACCCCGCGAGGTCCAGGAGACATCGCCAGTGCGAGTGGCAATCCGCAAGGAAGAACCTTCAAGGCGGAGTGTCCTTCCCTGTACAAAACGGCGCCCAAGTGGCTGAGGCAGGGAGCATTTTCCTTCACAGAACCGGCATCCTCGTAGGCCTGTGGGTTACTCTAAAGAAACGACACTGTGAGCAACCTCTTCGAAAAGGCCTTCGCAAGCGACTTGGAGACAACAGCAGCGCAGTGGAGGCACAGACCATTATCCTAGAGAGCAGCAGCACAGTGTCTCCAGCAGCGATCGCTTCCCGGAGGATACTTAAGCCACACCGAGATTCCAGCAGGGAGTTTTGCCTTGTAGCAGTACAACTCACTCAGGAAAGAGGGATGAGGTGTAGGGCTAATCTACGTGCGCTCACGCTCTGTGTCCCCGAGAAGGTTTCACGGAGCAGAATGCATCACCGACCGCTACCACGTGTGTGCACCAAAGAAGCCCTGTGCCGTGGGTGTTCTCAGGCCGACAGCGAAGACCTAGGTGTGTGCTGCACCCGCGCTCGGTGGTTCACACGTTGCGTGACCCTGTGCCTTTGGAAGATGTTCAGAGCGGGTGGCACCTGCGTGCTGCGAGCGCAAGAGGTGTAGAGTGTAGAGGCCTTTCACACTGGAGGAAGGGCTTGCATCTCATGGAGAGAATGTGTACGTCGCCCGGGAGACGGAGGCGCGCTCCTGACACCGTTTCCTCTGCCCGTTTAAAGCACAAGTGTTTGTACTCGATCTGGGCTGCCTGGTGAAACGCTTGGCAGTCCGCATCACCCTGAGCACCTTTCCTGAAGTTTGATTCGTAGCTGGGTAAACTCGGGCTTCAGAGGCTTAGATGGGACCAAACGTGTTCAGCTTGTGGCGAAAGCCTTTGACCAGAGGCATATACGCTTGTGCTTGGGGCGAGGGCTAGGCAAGAACGTTTACACACTGGGTTTTTATCTTTACCCTAAGCTGTCCCTTTCGGCGGCCGCAGGCGGAGAGAACCCGCGGAGAGAGAACAGCTGTGAAGTGGATGCACAGAACAGTCACCTCGATACCAGCCCCGGGGTCCCAAGCAACGATCCTTCCCCGGAGGGTACTTAACCCACCCAGGGATTCAAGCAGGGAGTTCGCCTTGTCCAACTCGCACAGGAGACTGGCATGAGACGTAGGGCTCATCTACTTGCGTTCACACTACGTGGCCCGGAGAAGTTCTCACGGAGCCGAATCCAGCACCCTTCCTCCACCACGTGTGTACCCAAAGGAGCGCTGGGCAGTGGGTGTTCTCAAGGCCAAGAGAGAAGCCCTTGTTCTGTGCTGCACCTGCTGGGTGGTTCGAAGGTTTTCTCACCTTCCTGCTCTGGAAGCTTTTCAGAGCTGAGGCTACGCCTGGGCTGCGAAAGCAGAGAGGCGTAGAGGCCTTTCACACGGAAGGCGTGGGCCTGTTTCCCATGGAGAAAGTGTACGTCGCCCAACCCCCACCCCCACCCCTCCCCACCCCAACCCACCCCCAGCTGGAGGCGTGCGGCTTGACACCATTTTGTCCTGCCCATGGAAAATACAAAGAGGCCTACACGATTTGGGCTGTCTGGCGAAAGAATTTTGAATCGGCGGCACCCTGAGTACCTTTCCCGAAGTTTGCTTCCTAGCTGGTTAAACTCGGCATTCGGAGGCGAGGTGAGAGCAAACTTGCTCCGCGCGCGGCCAAGTGCCTTGATGCCCTGCCTAAATGTTTGAGCTTCTGGCCAGCGTCACGCAAGTACTTTGACACGTAGGATTCTCACTTTTACTCCAAGCTGTCCCTGTTGGCTGAAGCAGTCGGCGTGTCTGTATCGCAGCCTGGGAGGCCGGGCGTTGGGGGAGTCTGCCAAGTGACTGGCCTCCATTTATAGCTAACTGAGAAACGGCGTCGAAGCTTTCGGGAGCCTCTTAGAGGGAATGGTTGCAGTTCGGAACTGGAGACTGTGCTGGCCAACGTCAGCAGCTCCTCTCCCTCGGAGGGCTCTTGGTGTGCCGACCCCTAACAGCCAGCACGGTCCCCAGCTCGTGAACGGTCCCATTGCGAGCCGGTCTCGTCCGTGAAAGAGCCACGTGAGGCTGATCTCCAACAGTCGGGCTCCACACCTGGAGCCTTTGGGACAGGGCAGTCCTGAGCCGATGTGCCCACCAGGGGACGCGACCAAAGTTTACGTACCACAGGAAAGCGCCATCAGGGCCTCGTGTTCTCTCCATGAAATGAACGTGAGCTTGAAGGGTGACGCGTCAGCGTGCACTGTGAACAGCTCGCTGGCACGCCTGTCTTCGGCCCCTCTCACGGTCTCACGCACCCGGGCTCAGTTCCGTGTAGGAATGCTGAGTGGGAGCGCCAGCCTCGCTTCTGGACTCTAAAGCCTTCCACCCCCTAATGGCAGGTTGTGTGTGTCTCTCACGTGGGGGGAGGAATGAGGTCGCCCACAGAGGTTCTGCCATGAAAGATCTAAAGACGCACGCTGCTGAGGAGCTTGCTCCTCATGGAGCGTCCCCGAAGGCCAGGGGAATGCCGAAGGTCTCTTTCAAAGCTGCCGGACGCTCTGCCGTTCTAGGCCTGAGATAGGGACCTTGTGACGGCACTGTAACCCCGCGAGGTCCAGGAGACATCGCCAGTGCGAGTGGCAATCCGCAAGGAAGAACCTTCAAGGCGGAGTGTCCTTCCCTGTACAAAACGGCGCCCAAGTGGCTGAGGCAGGGAGCATTTTCCTTCACAGAACCGGCATCCTCGTAGGCCTGTGGGTTACTCTAAAGAAACGACACTGTGAGCAACCTCTTCGAAAAGGCCTTCGCAAGCGACTTGGAGACAACAGCAGCGCAGTGGAGGCACAGACCATTATCCTAGAGAGCAGCAGCACAGTGTCTCCAGCAGCGATCGCTTCCCGGAGGATACTTAAGCCACACCGAGATTCCAGCAGGGAGTTTTGCCTTGTAGCAGTACAACTCACTCAGGAAAGAGGGATGAGGTGTAGGGCTAATCTACGTGCGCTCACGCTCTGTGTCCCCGAGAAGGTTTCACGGAGCAGAATGCATCACCGACCGCTACCACGTGTGTGCACCAAAGAAGCCCTGTGCCGTGGGTGTTCTCAGGCCGACAGCGAAGACCTAGGTGTGTGCTGCACCCGCGCTCGGTGGTTCACACGTTGCGTGACCCTGTGCCTTTGGAAGATGTTCAGAGCGGGTGGCACCTGCGTGCTGCGAGCGCAAGAGGTGTAGAGTGTAGAGGCCTTTCACACTGGAGGAAGGGCTTGCATCTCATGGAGAGAATGTGTACGTCGCCCGGGAGACGGAGGCGCGCTCCTGACACCGTTTCCTCTGCCCGTTTAAAGCACAAGTGTTTGTACTCGATCTGGGCTGCCTGGTGAAACGCTTGGCAGTCCGCATCACCCTGAGCACCTTTCCTGAAGTTTGATTCGTAGCTGGGTAAACTCGGGCTTCAGAGGCTTAGATGGGACCAAACGTGTTCAGCTTGTGGCGAAAGCCTTTGACCAGAGGCATATACGCTTGTGCTTGGGGCGAGGGCTAGGCAAGAACGTTTACACACTGGGTTTTTATCTTTACCCTAAGCTGTCCCTTTCGGCGGCCGCAGGCGGAGAGAACCCGCGGAGAGAGAACAGCTGTGAAGTGGATGCACAGAACAGTCACCTCGATACCAGCCCCGGGGTCCCAAGCAACGATCCTTCCCCGGAGGGTACTTAACCCACCCAGGGATTCAAGCAGGGAGTTCGCCTTGTCCAACTCGCACAGGAGACTGGCATGAGACGTAGGGCTCATCTACTTGCGTTCACACTACGTGGCCCGGAGAAGTTCTCACGGAGCCGAATCCAGCACCCTTCCTCCACCACGTGTGTACCCAAAGGAGCGCTGGGCAGTGGGTGTTCTCAAGGCCAAGAGAGAAGCCCTTGTTCTGTGCTGCACCTGCTGGGTGGTTCGAAGGTTTTCTCACCTTCCTGCTCTGGAAGCTTTTCAGAGCTGAGGCTACGCCTGGGCTGCGAAAGCAGAGAGGCGTAGAGGCCTTTCACACGGAAGGCGTGGGCCTGTTTCCCATGGAGAAAGTGTACGTCGCCCAACCCCCACCCCCACCCCTCCCCACCCCAACCCACCCCCAGCTGGAGGCGTGCGGCTTGACACCATTTTGTCCTGCCCATGGAAAATACAAAGAGGCCTACACGATTTGGGCTGTCTGGTGAAAGAATTTTGAATCGGCGGCACCCTGAGTACCTTTCCCGAAGTTTGCTTCCTAGCTGGTTAAACTCGGCATTCGGAGGCGAGGTGAGAGCAAACTTGCTCCGCGCGCGGCCAAGTGCCTTGATGCCCTGCCCTAAATGTTTGAGCTTCTGGCCAGCGTCACGCAAGTACTTTGACACGTAGGATTCTCACTTTTACTCCAAGCTGTCCCTGTTGGCTGAAGCAGTCGGCGTGTCTGTGTCGCAGCCTGGGAGCCCGGGCGTTGGGGGAGTCTGCCAAGTGACTGGCCTCCATTTATAGCTAACTGAGAAACGGCGTCGAAGCTTTCGGGAGCCTCTTACAGGGAATGGTTGCAGTTCGGAATTGGAGACTGTGCTGGCCAACGTCAGCAGCTCCTCTCCCTCGGAGGGCTCTTGGTGTGCCGACCCCTAACAGCCAGCACGGTCCCCAGCTCGTGAACGGTCCCATTGCGAGCCGGTCTCGTCCGTGAAAGAGCCACGTGAGGCTGATCTCCAACAGTCGGGCTCCACACCTGGAGCCTTTGGGACAGGGCAGTCCTGAGCCGATGTGCCCACCAGGGGACGCGACCAAAGTTTACGTACCACAGGAAAGCGCCATCAGGGCCTCGTGTTCTCTCCATGAAATGAACGTGAGCTTGAAGGGTGACGCGTCAGCGTGCACTGTGAACAGCTCGCTGGCACGCCTGTCTTCGGCCCCTCTCACGGTCTCACGCACCCGGGCTCAGTTCCGTGTAGGAATGCTGAGTGGGGGCGCCAGCCTCGCTTCTGGACTCTAAAGCCTTCCACCCCCTAATGGCAGGTTGTGTGTGTCTCTCACGTGGGGGGAGGAATGAGGTCGCCCACAGAGGTTCTGCCATGAAAGATCTAAAGACGCACGCTGCTGAGGCGCTTGCTCCTCATGGAGCGTCCCCGAAGGCCAGAGGAATGCCGAAGGTCTCTTTCAAAGCTGCCGGACGCTCTGCCGTTCTAGGCCTGAGATAGGGACCTTGTGACGGCACTGTAACCCCGCGAGGTCCAGGAGACATCGCCAGTGCGAGTGGCAATCCGCAAGGAAGAACCTTCAAGGCGGAGTGTCCTTCCCTGTACAAAACGGCGCCCAAGTGGCTGAGGCAGGGAGCATTTTCCTTCACAGAACCGGCATCCTCGTAGGCCTGTGGGTTACTCTAAAGAAACGACACTGTGAGCAACCTCTTCGAAAAGGCCTTCGCAAGCGACTTGGAGACAACAGCAGCGCAGTGGAGGCACAGACCATTATCCTAGAGAGCAGCAGCACAGTGTCTCCAGCAGCGATCGCTTCCCGGAGGATACTTAAGCCACACCGAGATTCCAGCAGGGAGTTTTGCCTTGTAGCAGTACAACTCACTCAGGAAAGAGGGATGAGGTGTAGGGCTAATCTACGTGCGCTCACGCTCTGTGTCCCCGAGAAGGTTTCACGGAGCAGAATGCATCACCGACCGCTACCACGTGTGTGCACCAAAGAAGCCCTGTGCCGTGGGTGTTCTCAGGCCGACAGCGAAGACCTAGGTGTGTGCTGCACCCGCGCTCGGTGGTTCACACGTTGCGTGACCCTGTGCCTTTGGAAGATGTTCAGAGCGGGTGGCACCTGCGTGCTGCGAGCGCAAGAGGTGTAGAGTGTAGAGGCCTTTCACACTGGAGGAAGGGCTTGCATCTCATGGAGAGAATGTGTACGTCGCCCGGGAGACGGAGGCGCGCTCCTGACACCGTTTCCTCTGCCCGTTTAAAGCACAAGTGTTTGTACTCGATCTGGGCTGCCTGGTGAAACGCTTGGCAGTCCGCATCACCCTGAGCACCTTTCCTGAAGTTTGATTCGTAGCTGGGTAAACTCGGGCTTCAGAGGCTTAGATGGGACCAAACGTGTTCAGCTTGTGGCGAAAGCCTTTGACCAGAGGCATATACGCTTGTGCTTGGGGCGAGGGCTAGGCAAGAACGTTTACACACTGGGTTTTTATCTTTACCCTAAGCTGTCCCTTTCGGCGGCCGCAGGCGGAGAGAACCCGCGGAGAGAGAACAGCTGTGAAGTGGATGCACAGAACAGTCACCTCGATACCAGCCCCGGGGTCCCAAGCAACGATCCTTCCCCGGAGGGTACTTAACCCACCCAGGGATTCAAGCAGGGAGTTCGCCTTGTCCAACTCGCACAGGAGACTGGCATGAGACGTAGGGCTCATCTACTTGCGTTCACACTACGTGGCCCGGAGAAGTTCTCACGGAGCCGAATCCAGCACCCTTCCTCCACCACGTGTGTACCCAAAGGAGCGCTGGGCAGTGGGTGTTCTCAAGGCCAAGAGAGAAGCCCTTGTTCTGTGCTGCACCTGCTGGGTGGTTCGAAGGTTTTCTCACCTTCCTGCTCTGGAAGCTTTTCAGAGCTGAGGCTACGCCTGGGCTGCGAAAGCAGAGAGGCGTAGAGGCCTTTCACACGGAAGGCGTGGGCCTGTTTCCCATGGAGAAAGTGTACGTCGCCCAACCCCCACCCCCACCCCTCCCCACCCCAACCCACCCCCAGCTGGAGGCGTGCGGCTTGACACCATTTTGTCCTGCCCATGGAAAATACAAAGAGGCCTACACGATTTGGGCTGTCTGGCGAAAGAATTTTGAATCGGCGGCACCCTGAGTACCTTTCCCGAAGTTTGCTTCCTAGCTGGTTAAACTCGGCATTCGGAGGCGAGGTGAGAGCAAACTTGCTCCGCGCGCGGCCAAGTGCCTTGATGCCCTGCCCTAAATGTTTGAGCTTCTGGCCAGCGTCACGCAAGTACTTTGACACGTAGGATTCTCACTTTTACTCCAAGCTGTCCCTGTTGGCTGAAGCAGTCGGCGTGTCTGTATCGCAGCCTGGGAGGCCGGGCGTTGGGGGAGTCTGCCAAGTGACTGGCCTCCATTTATAGCTAACTGAGAAACGGCGTCGAAGCTTTCGGGAGCCTCTTACAGGGAATGGTTGCAGTTCGGAATTGGAGACTGTGCTGGCCAACGTCAGCAGCTCCTCTCCCTCGGAGGGCTCTTGGTGTGCCGACCCCTAACAGCCAGCACGGTCCCCAGCTCGTGAACGGTCCCATTGCGAGCCGGTCTCGTCCGTGAAAGAGCCACGTGAGGCTGATCTCCAACAGTCGGGCTCCACACCTGGAGCCTTTGGGACAGGGCAGTCCTGAGCCGATGTGCCCACCAGGGGACGCGACCAAAGTTTACGTACCACAGGAAAGCGCCATCAGGGCCTCGTGTTCTCTCCATGAAATGAACGTGAGCTTGAAGGGTGACGCGTCAGCGTGCACTGTGAACAGCTCGCTGGCACGCCTGTCTTCGGCCCCTCTCACGGTCTCACGCACCCGGGCTCAGTTCCGTGTAGGAATGCTGAGTGGGGGCGCCAGCCTCGCTTCTGGACTCTAAAGCCTTCCACCCCCTAATGGCAGGTTGTGTGTGTCTCTCACGTGGGGGGAGGAATGAGGTCGCCCACAGAGGTTCTGCCATGAAAGATCTAAAGACGCACGCTGCTGAGGCGCTTGCTCCTCATGGAGCGTCCCCGAAGGCCAGAGGAATGCCGAAGGTCTCTTTCAAAGCTGCCGGACGCTCTGCCGTTCTAGGCCTGAGATAGGGACCTTGTGACGGCACTGTAACCCCGCGAGGTCCAGGAGACATCGCCAGTGCGAGTGGCAATCCGCAAGGAAGAACCTTCAAGGCGGAGTGTCCTTCCCTGTACAAAACGGCGCCCAAGTGGCTGAGGCAGGGAGCATTTTCCTTCACAGAACCGGCATCCTCGTAGGCCTGTGGGTTACTCTAAAGAAACGACACTGTGAGCAACCTCTTCGCAAAGGCCTTCGCAAGCGACTTGGAGACAACAGCAGCGCAGTGGAGGCACAGACCATTATCCTAGAGAGCAGCAGCACAGTGTCTCCAGCAGCGATCGCTTCCCGGAGGATACTTAAGCCACACCGAGATTCCAGCAGGGAGTTTTGCCTTGTAGCAGTACAACTCACTCAGGAAAGAGGGATGAGGTGTAGGGCTAATCTACGTGCGCTCACGCTCTGTGTCCCCGAGAAGGTTTCACGGAGCAGAATGCATCACCGACCGCTACCACGTGTGTGCACCAAAGAAGCCCTGTGCCGTGGGTGTTCTCAGGCCGACAGCGAAGACCTAGGTGTGTGCTGCACCCGCGCTCGGTGGTTCACACGTTGCGTGACCCTGTGCCTTTGGAAGATGTTCAGAGCGGGTGGCACCTGCGTGCTGCGAGCGCAAGAGGTGTAGAGTGTAGAGGCCTTTCACACTGGAGGAAGGGCTTGCATCTCATGGAGAGAATGTGTACGTCGCCCGGGAGACGGAGGCGCGCTCCTGACACCGTTTCCTCTGCCCGTTTAAAGCACAAGTGTTTGTACTCGATCTGGGCTGCCTGGTGAAACGCTTGGCAGTCCGCATCACCCTGAGCACCTTTCCTGAAGTTTGATTCGTAGCTGGGTAAACTCGGGCTTCAGAGGCTTAGATGGGACCAAACGTGTTCAGCTTGTGGCGAAAGCCTTTGACCAGAGGCATATACGCTTGTGCTTGGGGCGAGGGCTAGGCAAGAACGTTTACACACTGGGTTTTTATCTTTACCCTAAGCTGTCCCTTTCGGCGGCCGCAGGCGGAGAGAACCCGCGGAGAGAGAACAGCTGCGAAGTGGATGCACAGAACAGTCACCTCGATACCAGCCCCGGGGTCCCAAGCAACGATCCTTCCCCGGAGGGTACTTAACCCACCCAGGGATTCAAGCAGGGAGTTCGCCTTGTCCAACTCGCACAGGAGACTGGCATGAGACGTAGGGCTCATCTACTTGCGTTCACACTACGTGGCCCGGAGAAGTTCTCACGGAGCCGAATCCAGCACCCTTCCTCCACCACGTGTGTACCCAAAGGAGCGCTGGGCAGTGGGTGTTCTCAAGGCCAAGAGAGAAGCCCTTGTTCTGTGCTGCACCTGCTGGGTGGTTCGAAGGTTTTCTCACCTTCCTGCTCTGGAAGCTTTTCAGAGCTGAGGCTACGCCTGGGCTGCGAAAGCAGAGAGGCGTAGAGGCCTTTCACACGGAAGGCGTGGGCCTGTTTCCCATGGAGAAAGTGTACGTCGCCCAACCCCCACCCCCACCCCTCCCCACCCCAACCCACCCCCAGCTGGAGGCGTGCGGCTTGACACCATTTTGTCCTGCCCATGGAAAATACAACGAGGCCTACACGATTTGGGCTGTCTGGCGAAAGAATTTTGAATCGGCGGCACCCTGAGTACCTTTCCCGAAGTTTGCTTCCTAGCTGGTTAAACTCGGCATTCGGAGGCGAGGTGAGAGCAAACTTGCTCCGCGCGCGGCCAAGTGCCTTGATGCCCTGCCCTAAATGTTTGAGCTTCTGGCCAGCGTCACGCAAGTACTTTGACACGTAGGATTCTCACTTTTACTCCAAGCTGTCCCTGTTGGCTGAAGCAGTCGGCGTGTCTGTGTCGCAGCCTGGGAGGCCGGGCGTTGGGGGAGTCTGCCAAGTGACTGGCCTCCATTTATAGCTAACTGAGAAACGGCGTCGAAGCTTTCGGGAGCCTCTTACAGGGAATGGTTGCAGTTCGGAATTGGAGACTGTGCTGGCCAACGTCAGCAGCTCCTCTCCCTCGGAGGGCTCTTGGTGTGCCGACCCCTAACAGCCAGCACGGTCCCCAGCTCGTGAACGGTCCCATTGCGAGCCGGTCTCGTCCGTGAAAGAGCCACGTGAGGCTGATCTCCAACAGTCGGGCTCCACACCTGGAGCCTTTGGGACAGGGCAGTCCTGAGCCGATGTGCCCACCAGGGGACGCGACCAAAGTTTACGTACCACAGGAAAGCGCCATCAGGGCCTCGTGTTCTCTCCATGAAATGAACGTGAGCTTGAAGGGTGACGCGTCAGCGTGCACTGTGAACAGCTCGCTGGCACGCCTGTCTTCGGCCCCTCTCACGGTCTCACGCACCCGGGCTCAGTTCCGTGTAGGAATGCTGAGTGGGGGCGCCAGCCTCGCTTCTGGACTCTAAAGCCTTCCACCCCCTAATGGCAGGTTGTGTGTGTCTCTCACGTGGGGGGAGGAATGAGGTCGCCCACAGAGGTTCTGCCATGAAAGATCTAAAGACGCACGCTGCTGAGGCGCTTGCTCCTCATGGAGCGTCCCCGAAGGCCAGAGGAATGCCGAAGGTCTCTTTCAAAGCTGCCGGACGCTCTGCCGTTCTAGGCCTGAGATAGGGACCTTGTGACGGCACTGTAACCCCGCGAGGTCCAGGAGACATCGCCAGTGCGAGTGGCAATCCGCAAGGAAGAACCTTCAAGGCGGAGTGTCCTTCCCTGTACAAAACGGCGCCCAAGTGGCTGAGGCAGGGAGCATTTTCCTTCACAGAACCGGCATCCTCGTAGGCCTGTGGGTTACTCTAAAGAAACGACACTGTGAGCAACCTCTTCGCAAAGGCCTTCGCAAGCGACTTGGAGACAACAGCAGCGCAGTGGAGGCACAGACCATTATCCTAGAGAGCAGCAGCACAGTGTCTCCAGCAGCGATCGCTTCCCGGAGGATACTTAAGCCACACCGAGATTCCAGCAGGGAGTTTTGCCTTGTAGCAGTACAACTCACTCAGGAAAGAGGGATGAGGTGTAGGGCTAATCTACGTGCGCTCACGCTCTGTGTCCCCGAGAAGGTTTCACGGAGCAGAATGCATCACCGACCGCTACCACGTGTGTGCACCAAAGAAGCCCTGTGCCGTGGGTGTTCTCAGGCCGACAGCGAAGACCTAGGTGTGTGCTGCACCCGCGCTCGGTGGTTCACACGTTGCGTGACCCTGTGCCTTTGGAAGATGTTCAGAGCGGGTGGCACCTGCGTGCTGCGAGCGCAAGAGGTGTAGAGTGTAGAGGCCTTTCACACTGGAGGAAGGGCTTGCATCTCATGGAGAGAATGTGTACGTCGCCCGGGAGACGGAGGCGCGCTCCTGACACCGTTTCCTCTGCCCGTTTAAAGCACAAGTGTTTGTACTCGATCTGGGCTGCCTGGTGAAACGCTTGGCAGTCCGCATCACCCTGAGCACCTTTCCTGAAGTTTGATTCGTAGCTGGGTAAACTCGGGCTTCAGAGGCTTAGATGGGACCAAACGTGTTCAGCTTGTGGCGAAAGCCTTTGACCAGAGGCATATACGCTTGTGCTTGGGGCGAGGGCTAGGCAAGAACGTTTACACACTGGGTTTTTATCTTTACCCTAAGCTGTCCCTTTCGGCGGCCGCAGGCGGAGAGAACCCGCGGAGAGAGAACAGCTGCGAAGTGGATGCACAGAACAGTCACCTCGATACCAGCCCCGGGGTCCCAAGCAACGATCCTTCCCCGGAGGGTACTTAACCCACCCAGGGATTCAAGCAGGGAGTTCGCCTTGTCCAACTCGCACAGGAGACTGGCATGAGACGTAGGGCTCATCTACTTGCGTTCACACTACGTGGCCCGGAGAAGTTCTCACGGAGCCGAATCCAGCACCCTTCCTCCACCACGTGTGTACCCAAAGGAGCGCTGGGCAGTGGGTGTTCTCAAGGCCAAGAGAGAAGCCCTTGTTCTGTGCTGCACCTGCTGGGTGGTTCGAAGGTTTTCTCACCTTCCTGCTCTGGAAGCTTTTCAGAGCTGAGGCTACGCCTGGGCTGCGAAAGCAGAGAGGCGTAGAGGCCTTTCACACGGAAGGCGTGGGCCTGTTTCCCATGGAGAAAGTGTACGTCGCCCAACCCCCACCCCCACCCCTCCCCACCCCAACCCACCCCCAGCTGGAGGCGTGCGGCTTGACACCATTTTGTCCTGCCCATGGAAAATACAACGAGGCCTACACGATTTGGGCTGTCTGGCGAAAGAATTTTGAATCGGTGGCACCCTGAGTACCTTTCCCGAAGTTTGCTTCCTAGCTGGTTAAACTCGGCATTCGGAGGCGAGGTGAGAGCAAACTTGCTCCGCGCGCGGCCAAGTGCCTTGATGCCCTGCCCTAAATGTTTGAGCTTCTGGCCAGCGTCACGCAAGTACTTTGACACGTAGGATTCTCACTTTTACTCCAAGCTGTCCCTGTTGGCTGAAGCAGTCGGCGTGTCTGTGTCGCAGCCTGGGAGGCCGGGCGTTGGGGGAGTCTGCCAAGTGACTGGCCTCCATTTATAGCTAACTGAGAAACGGCGTCGAAGCTTTCGGGAGCCTCTTACAGGGAATGGTTGCAGTTCGGAATTGGAGACTGTGCTGGCCAACGTCAGCAGCTCCTCTCCCTCGGAGGGCTCTTGGTGTGCCGACCCCTAACAGCCAGCACGGTCCCCAGCTCGTGAACGGTCCCATTGCGAGCCGGTCTCGTCCGTGAAAGAGCCACGTGAGGCTGATCTCCAACAGTCGGGCTCCACACCTGGAGCCTTTGGGACAGGGCAGTCCTGAGCCGATGTGCCCACCAGGGGACGCGACCAAAGTTTACGTACCACAGGAAAGCGCCATCAGGGCCTCGTGTTCTCTCCATGAAATGAACGTGAGCTTGAAGGGTGACGCGTCAGCGTGCACTGTGAACAGCTCGCTGGCACGCCTGTCTTCGGCCCCTCTCACGGTCTCACGCACCCGGGCTCAGTTCCGTGTAGGAATGCTGAGTGGGAGCGCCAGCCTCGCTTCTGGACTCTAAAGCCTTCCACCCCCTAATGGCAGGTTGTGTGTGTCTCTCACGTGGGGGGAGGAATGAGGTCGCCCACAGAGGTTCTGCCATGAAAGATCTAAAGACGCACGCTGCTGAGGAGCTTGCTCCTCATGGAGCGTCCCCGAAGGCCAGAGGAATGCCGAAGGTCTCTTTCAAAGCTGCCGGACGCTCTGCCGTTCTAGGCCTGAGATAGGGACCTTGTGACGGCACTGTAACCCCGCGAGGTCCAGGAGACATCGCCAGTGCGAGTGGCAATCCGCAAGGAAGAACCTTCAAGGCGGAGTGTCCTTCCCTGTACAAAACGGCGCCCAAGTGGCTGAGGCAGGGAGCATTTTCCTTCACAGAACCGGCATCCTCGTAGGCCTGTGGGTTACTCTAAAGAAACGACACTGTGAGCAACCTCTTCGAAAAGGCCTTCGCAAGCGACTTGGAGACAACAGCAGCGCAGTGGAGGCACAGACCATTATCCTAGAGAGCAGCAGCACAGTGTCTCCAGCAGCGATCGCTTCCCGGAGGATACTTAAGCCACACCGAGATTCCGGCAGGGAGTTTTGCCTTGTAGCAGTACAACTCACTCAGGAAAGAGGGATGAGGTGTAGGGCTAATCTACGTGCGCTCACGCTCTGTGTCCCCGAGAAGGTTTCACGGAGCAGAATGCATCACCGACCGCTACCACGTGTGTGCACCAAAGAAGCCCTGTGCCGTGGGTGTTCTCAGGCCGACAGCGAAGACCTAGGTGTGTGCTGCACCCGCGCTCGGTGGTTCACACGTTGCGTGACCCTGTGCCTTTGGAAGGTGTTCAGAGCGGGTGGCACCTGCGTGCTGCGAGCGCAAGAGGTGTAGAGTGTAGAGGCCTTTCACACTGGAGGAAGGGCTTGCATCTCATGGAGAGAATGTGTACGTCGCCCGGGAGACGGAGGCGCGCTCCTGACACCGTTTCCTCTGCCCGTTTAAAGCACAAGTGTTTGTACTCGATCTGGGCTGCCTGGTGAAACGCTTGGCAGTCCGCATCACCCTGAGCACCTTTCCTGAAGTTTGATTCGTAGCTGGGTAAACTCGGGCTTCAGAGGCTTAGATGGGACCAAACGTGTTCAGCTTGTGGCGAAAGCCTTTGACCAGAGGCATATACGCTTGTGCTTGGGGCGAGGGCTAGGCAAGAACGTTTACACACTGGGTTTTTATCTTTACCCTAAGCTGTCCCTTTCGGCGGCCGCAGGCGGAGAGAACCCGCGGAGAGAGAACAGCTGCGAAGTGGATGCACAGAACAGTCACCTCGATACCAGCCCCGGGGTCCCAAGCAACGATCCTTCCCCGGAGGGTACTTAACCCACCCAGGGATTCAAGCAGGGAGTTCGCCTTGTCCAACTCGCACAGGAGACTGGCATGAGACGTAGGGCTCATCTACTTGCGTTCACACTACGTGGCCCGGAGAAGTTCTCACGGAGCCGAATCCAGCACCCTTCCTCCACCACGTGTGTACCCAAAGGAGCGCTGGGCAGTGGGTGTTCTCAAGGCCAAGAGAGAAGCCCTTGTTCTGTGCTGCACCTGCTGGGTGGTTCGAAGGTTTTCTCACCTTCCTGCTCTGGAAGCTTTTCAGAGCTGAGGCTACGCCTGGGCTGCGAAAGCAGAGAGGCGTAGAGGCCTTTCACACGGAAGGCGTGGGCCTGTTTCCCATGGAGAAAGTGTACGTCGCCCAACCCCCACCCCCACCCCTCCCCACCCCAAGCCACCCCCAGCTGGAGGCGTGCGGCTTGACACCATTTTGTCCTGCCCATGGAAAATACAACGAGGCCTACACGATTTGGGCTGTCTGGCGAAAGAATTTTGAATCGGCGGCACCCTGAGTACCTTTCCCGAAGTTTGCTTCCTAGCTGGTTAAACTCGGCATTCGGAGGCGAGGTGAGAGCAAACTTGCTCCGCGCGCGGCCAAGTGCCTTGATGCCCTGCCCTAAATGTTTGAGCTTCTGGCCAGCGTCACGCAAGTACTTTGACACGTAGGATTCTCACTTTTACTCCAAGCTGTCCCTGTTGGCTGAAGCAGTCGGCGTGTCTGTGTCGCAGCCTGGGAGGCCGGGCGTTGGGGGAGTCTGCCAAGTGACTGGCCTCCATTTATAGCTAACTGAGAAACGGCGTCGAAGCTTTCGGGAGCCTCTTACAGGGAATGGTTGCAGTTCGGAATTGGAGACTGTGCTGGCCAACGTCAGCAGCTCCTCTCCCTCGGAGGGCTCTTGGTGTGCCGACCCCTAACAGCCAGCACGGTCCCCAGCTCGTGAACGGTCCCATTGCGAGCCGGTCTCGTCCGTGAAAGAGCCACGTGAGGCTGATCTCCAACAGTCGGGCTCCACACCTGGAGCCTTTGGGACAGGGCAGTCCTGAGCCGATGTGCCCACCAGGGGACGCGACCAAAGTTTACGTACCACAGGAAAGCGCCATCAGGGCCTCGTGTTCTCTCCATGAAATGAACGTGAGCTTGAAGGGTGACGCGTCAGCGTGCACTGTGAACAGCTCGCTGGCACGCCTGTCTTCGGCCCCTCTCACGGTCTCACGCACCCGGGCTCAGTTCCGTGTAGGAATGCTGAGTGGGAGCGCCAGCCTCGCTTCTGGACTCTAAAGCCTTCCACCCCCTAATGGCAGGTTGTGTGTGTCTCTCACGTGGGGGGAGGAATGAGGTCGCCCACAGAGGTTCTGCCATGAAAGATCTAAAGACGCACGCTGCTGAGGAGCTTGCTCCTCATGGAGCGTCCCCGAAGGCCAGAGGAATGCCGAAGGTCTCTTTCAAAGCTGCCGGACGCTCTGCCGTTCTAGGCCTGAGATAGGGACCTTGTGACGGCACTGTAACCCCGCGAGGTCCAGGAGACATCGCCAGTGCGAGTGGCAATCCGCAAGGAAGAACCTTCAAGGCGGAGTGTCCTTCCCTGTACAAAACGGCGCCCAAGTGGCTGAGGCAGGGAGCATTTTCCTTCACAGAACCGGCATCCTCGTAGGCCTGTGGGTTACTCTAAAGAAACGACACTGTGAGCAACCTCTTCGAAAAGGCCTTCGCAAGCGACTTGGAGACAACAGCAGCGCAGTGGAGGCACAGACCATTATCCTAGAGAGCAGCAGCACAGTGTCTCCAGCAGCGATCGCTTCCCGGAGGATACTTAAGCCACACCGAGATTCCAGCAGGGAGTTTTGCCTTGTAGCAGTACAACTCACTCAGGAAAGAGGGATGAGGTGTAGGGCTAATCTACGTGCGCTCACGCTCTGTGTCCCCGAGAAGGTTTCACGGAGCAGAATGCATCACCGACCGCTACCACGTGTGTGCACCAAAGAAGCCCTGTGCCGTGGGTGTTCTCAGGCCGACAGCGAAGACCTAGGTGTGTGCTGCACCCGCGCTCGGTGGTTCACACGTTGCGTGACCCTGTGCCTTTGGAAGATGTTCAGAGCGGGTGGCACCTGCGTGCTGCGAGCGCAAGAGGTGTAGAGTGTAGAGGCCTTTCACACTGGAGGAAGGGCTTGCATCTCATGGAGAGAATGTGTACGTCGCCCGGGAGACGGAGGCGCGCTCCTGACACCGTTTCCTCTGCCCGTTTAAAGCACAAGTGTTTGTACTCGATCTGGGCTGCCTGGTGAAACGCTTGGCAGTCCGCATCACCCTGAGCACCTTTCCTGAAGTTTGATTCGTAGCTGGGTAAACTCGGGCTTCAGAGGCTTAGATGGGACCAAACGTGTTCAGCTTGTGGCGAAAGCCTTTGACCAGAGGCATATACGCTTGTGCTTGGGGCGAGGGCTAGGCAAGAACGTTTACACACTGGGTTTTTATCTTTACCCTAAGCTGTCCCTTTCGGCGGCCGCAGGCGGAGAGAACCCGCGGAGAGAGAACAGCTGCGAAGTGGATGCACAGAACAGTCACCTCGATACCAGCCCCGGGGTCCCAAGCAACGATCCTTCCCCGGAGGGTACTTAACCCACCCAGGGATTCAAGCAGGGAGTTCGCCTTGTCCAACTCGCACAGGAGACTGGCATGAGACGTAGGGCTCATCTACTTGCGTTCACACTACGTGGCCCGGAGAAGTTCTCACGGAGCCGAATCCAGCACCCTTCCTCCACCACGTGTGTACCCAAAGGAGCGCTGGGCAGTGGGTGTTCTCAAGGCCAAGAGAGAAGCCCTTGTTCTGTGCTGCACCTGCTGGGTGGTTCGAAGGTTTTCTCACCTTCCTGCTCTGGAAGCTTTTCAGAGCTGAGGCTACGCCTGGGCTGCGAAAGCAGAGAGGCGTAGAGGCCTTTCACACGGAAGGCGTGGGCCTGTTTCCCATGGAGAAAGTGTACGTCGCCCAACCCCCACCCCCACCCCTCCCCACCCCAAGCCACCCCCAGCTGGAGGCGTGCGGCTTGACACCATTTTGTCCTGCCCATGGAAAATACAACGAGGCCTACACGATTTGGGCTGTCTGGCGAAAGAATTTTGAATCGGCGGCACCCTGAGTACCTTTCCCGAAGTTTGCTTCCTAGCTGGTTAAACTCGGCATTCGGAGGCGAGGTGAGAGCAAACTTGCTCCGCGCGCGGCCAAGTGCCTTGATGCCCTGCCCTAAATGTTTGAGCTTCTGGCCAGCGTCACGCAAGTACTTTGACACGTAGGATTCTCACTTTTACTCCAAGCTGTCCCTGTTGGCTGAAGCAGTCGGCGTGTCTGTGTCGCAGCCTGGGAGCCCGGGCGTTGGGGGAGTCTGCCAAGTGACTGGCCTCCATTTATAGCTAACTGAGAAACGGCGTCGAAGCTTTCGGGAGCCTCTTACAGGGAATGGTTGCAGTTCGGAATTGGAGACTGTGCTGGCCAACGTCAGCAGCTCCTCTCCCTCGGAGGGCTCTTGGTGTGCCGACCCCTAACAGCCAGCACGGTCCCCAGCTCGTGAACGGTCCCATTGCGAGCCGGTCTCGTCCGTGAAAGAGCCACGTGAGGCTGATCTCCAACAGTCGGGCTCCACACCTGGAGCCTTTGGGACAGGGCAGTCCTGAGCCGATGTGCCCACCAGGGGACGCGACCAAAGTTTACGTACCACAGGAAAGCGCCATCAGGGCCTCGTGTTCTCTCCATGAAATGAACGTGAGCTTGAAGGGTGACGCGTCAGCGTGCACTGTGAACAGCTCGCTGGCACGCCTGTCTTCGGCCCCTCTCACGGTCTCACGCACCCGGGCTCAGTTCCGTGTAGGAATGCTGAGTGGGAGCGCCAGCCTCGCTTCTGGACTCTAAAGCCTTCCACCCCCTAATGGCAGGTTGTGTGTGTCTCTCACGTGGGGGGAGGAATGAGGTCGCCCACAGAGGTTCTGCCATGAAAGATCTAAAGACGCACGCTGCTGAGGAGCTTGCTCCTCATGGAGCGTCCCCGAAGGCCAGAGGAATGCCGAAGGTCTCTTTCAAAGCTGCCGGACGCTCTGCCGTTCTAGGCCTGAGATAGGGACCTTGTGACGGCACTGTAACCCCGCGAGGTCCAGGAGACATCGCCAGTGCGAGTGGCAATCCGCAAGGAAGAACCTTCAAGGCGGAGTGTCCTTCCCTGTACAAAACGGCGCCCAAGTGGCTGAGGCAGGGAGCATTTTCCTTCACAGAACCGGCATCCTCGTAGGCCTGTGGGTTACTCTAAAGAAACGACACTGTGAGCAACCTCTTCGAAAAGGCCTTCGCAAGCGACTTGGAGACAACAGCAGCGCAGTGGAGGCACAGACCATTATCCTAGAGAGCAGCAGCACAGTGTCTCCAGCAGCGATCGCTTCCCGGAGGATACTTAAGCCACACCGAGATTCCGGCAGGGAGTTTTGCCTTGTAGCAGTACAACTCACTCAGGAAAGAGGGATGAGGTGTAGGGCTAATCTACGTGCGCTCACGCTCTGTGTCCCCGAGAAGGTTTCACGGAGCAGAATGCATCACCGACCGCTACCACGTGTGTGCACCAAAGAAGCCCTGTGCCGTGGGTGTTCTCAGGCCGACAGCGAAGACCTAGGTGTGTGCTGCACCCGCGCTCGGTGGTTCACACGTTGCGTGACCCTGTGCCTTTGGAAGATGTTCAGAGCGGGTGGCACCTGCGTGCTGCGAGCGCAAGAGGTGTAGAGTGTAGAGGCCTTTCACACTGGAGGAAGGGCTTGCATCTCATGGAGAAAATGTGTACGTCGCCCGGGAGACGGAGGCGCGCTCCTGACACCGTTTCCTCTGCCCGTTTAAAGCACAAGTGTTTGTACTCGATCTGGGCTGCCTGGTGAAACGCTTGGCAGTCCGCATCACCCTGAGCACCTTTCCTGAAGTTTGATTCGTAGCTGGGTAAACTCGGGCTTCAGAGGCTTAGATGGGACCAAACGTGTTCAGCTTGTGGCGAAAGCCTTTGACCAGAGGCATATACGCTTGTGCTTGGGGCGAGGGCTAGGCAAGAACGTTTACACACTGGGTTTTTATCTTTACCCTAAGCTGTCCCTTTCGGCGGCCGCAGGCGGAGAGAACCCGCGGAGAGAGAACAGCTGCGAAGTGGATGCACAGAACAGTCACCTCGATACCAGCCCCGGGGTCCCAAGCAACGATCCTTCCCCGGAGGGTACTTAACCCACCCAGGGATTCAAGCAGGGAGTTCGCCTTGTCCAACTCGCACAGGAGACTGGCATGAGACGTAGGGCTCATCTACTTGCGTTCACACTACGTGGCCCGGAGAAGTTCTCACGGAGCCGAATCCAGCACCCTTCCTCCACCACGTGTGTACCCAAAGGAGCGCTGGGCAGTGGGTGTTCTCAAGGCCAAGAGAGAAGCCCTTGTTCTGTGCTGCACCTGCTGGGTGGTTCGAAGGTTTTCTCACCTTCCTGCTCTGGAAGCTTTTCAGAGCTGAGGCTACGCCTGGGCTGCGAAAGCAGAGAGGCGTAGAGGCCTTTCACACGGAAGGCGTGGGCCTGTTTCCCATGGAGAAAGTGTACGTCGCCCAACCCCCACCCCCACCCCTCCCCACCCCAACCCACCCCCAGCTGGAGGCGTGCGGCTTGACACCATTTTGTCCTGCCCATGGAAAATACAAAGAGGCCTACACGATTTGGGCTGTCTGGCGAAAGAATTTTGAATCGGCGGCACCCTGAGTACCTTTCCCGAAGTTTGCTTCCTAGCTGGTTAAACTCGGCATTCGGAGGCGAGGTGAGAGCAAACTTGCTCCGCGCGCGGCCAAGTGCCTTGATGCCCTGCCCTAAATGTTTGAGCTTCTGGCCAGCGTCACGCAAGTACTTTGACACGTAGGATTCTCACTTTTACTCCAAGCTGTCCCTGTTGGCTGAAGCAGTCGGCGTGTCTGTGTCGCAGCCTGGGAGGCCGGGCGTTGGGGGAGTCTGCCAAGTGACTGGCCTCCATTTATAGCTAACTGAGAAACGGCGTCGAAGCTTTCGGGAGCCTCTTACAGGGAATGGTTGCAGTTCGGAATTGGAGACTGTGCTGGCCAACGTCAGCAGCTCCTCTCCCTCGGAGGGCTCTTGGTGTGCCGACCCCTAACAGCCAGCATGGTCCCCAGCTCGTGAACGGTCCCATTGCGAGCCGGTCTCGTCCGTGAAAGAGCCACGTGAGGCTGATCTCCAACAGTCGGGCTCCACACCTGGAGCCTTTGGGACAGGGCAGTCCTGAGCCGATGTGCCCACCAGGGGACGCGACCAAAGTTTACGTACCACAGGAAAGCGCCATCAGGGCCTCGTGTTCTCTCCATGAAATGAACGTGAGCTTGAAGGGTGACGCGTCAGCGTGCACTGTGAACAGCTCGCTGGCACGCCTGTCTTCGGCCCCTCTCACGGTCTCACGCACCCGGGCTCAGTTCCGTGTAGGAATGCTGAGTGGGAGCGCCAGCCTCGTTTCTGGACTCTAAAGCCTTCCACCCCCTAATGGCAGGTTGTGTGTGTCTCTCACGTGGGGGGAGGAATGAGGTCGCCCACAGAGGTTCTGCCATGAAAGATCTAAAGACGCACGCTGCTGAGGAGCTTGCTCCTCATGGAGCGTCCCCGAAGGCCAGAGGAATGCCGAAGGTCTCTTTCAAAGCTGCCGGACGCTCTGCCGTTCTAGGCCTGAGATAGGGACCTTGTGACGGCACTGTAACCCCGCGAGGTCCAGGAGACATCGCCAGTGCGAGTGGCAATCCGCAAGGAAGAACCTTCAAGGCGGAGTGTCCTTCCCTGTACAAAACGGCGCCCAAGTGGCTGAGGCAGGGAGCATTTTCCTTCACAGAACCGGCATCCTCGTAGGCCTGTGGGTTACTCTAAAGAAACGACACTGTGAGCAACCTCTTCGAAAAGGCCTTCGCAAGCGACTTGGAGACAACAGCAGCGCAGTGGAGGCACAGACCATTATCCTAGAGAGCAGCAGCACAGTGTCTCCAGCAGCGATCGCTTCCCGGAGGATACTTAAGCCACACCGAGATTCCGGCAGGGAGTTTTGCCTTGTAGCAGTACAACTCACTCAGGAAAGAGGGATGAGGTGTAGGGCTAATCTACGTGCGCTCACGCTCTGTGTCCCCGAGAAGGTTTCACGGAGCAGAATGCATCACCGACCGCTACCACGTGTGTGCACCAAAGAAGCCCTGTGCCGTGGGTGTTCTCAGGCCGACAGCGAAGACCTAGGTGTGTGCTGCACCCGCGCTCGGTGGTTCACACGTTGCGTGACCCTGTGCCTTTGGAAGATGTTCAGAGCGGGTGGCACCTGCGTGCTGCGAGCGCAAGAGGTGTAGAGTGTAGAGGCCTTTCACACTGGAGGAAGGGCTTGCATCTCATGGAGAGAATGTGTACGTCGCCCGGGAGACGGAGGCGCGCTCCTGACACCGTTTCCTCTGCCCGTTTAAAGCACAAGTGTTTGTACTCGATCTGGGCTGCCTGGTGAAACGCTTGGCAGTCCGCATCACCCTGAGCACCTTTCCTGAAGTTTGATTCGTAGCTGGGTAAACTCGGGCTTCAGAGGCTTAGATGGGACCAAACGTGTTCAGCTTGTGGCGAAAGCCTTTGACCAGAGGCATATACGCTTGTGCTTGGGGCGAGGGCTAGGCAAGAACGTTTACACACTGGGTTTTTATCTTTACCCTAAGCTGTCCCTTTCGGCGGCCGCAGGCGGAGAGAACCCGCGGAGAGAGAACAGCTGCGAAGTGGATGCACAGAACAGTCACCTCGATACCAGCCCCGGGGTCCCAAGCAACGATCCTTCCCCGGAGGGTACTTAACCCACCCAGGGATTCAAGCAGGGAGTTCGCCTTGTCCAACTCGCACAGGAGACTGGCATGAGACGTAGGGCTCATCTACTTGCGTTCACACTACGTGGCCCGGAGAAGTTCTCACGGAGCCGAATCCAGCACCCTTCCTCCACCACGTGTGTACCCAAAGGAGCGCTGGGCAGTGGGTGTTCTCAAGGCCAAGAGAGAAGCCCTTGTTCTGTGCTGCACCTGCTGGGTGGTTCGAAGGTTTTCTCACCTTCCTGCTCTGGAAGCTTTTCAGAGCTGAGGCTACGCCTGGGCTGCGAAAGCAGAGAGGCGTAGAGGCCTTTCACACGGAAGGCGTGGGCCTGTTTCCCATGGAGAAAGTGTACGTCGCCCAACCCCCACCCCCACCCCTCCCCACCCCAACCCACCCCCAGCTGGAGGCGTGCGGCTTGACACCATTTTGTCCTGCCCATGGAAAATACAAAGAGGCCTACACGATTTGGGCTGTCTGGCGAAAGAATTTTGAATCGGCGGCACCCTGAGTACCTTTCCCGAAGTTTGCTTCCTAGCTGGTTAAACTCGGCATTCGGAGGCGAGGTGAGAGCAAACTTGCTCCGCGCGCGGCCAAGTGCCTTGATGCCCTGCCCTAAATGTTTGAGCTTCTGGCCAGCGTCACGCAAGTACTTTGACACGTAGGATTCTCACTTTTACTCCAAGCTGTCCCTGTTGGCTGAAGCAGTCGGCGTGTCTGTGTCGCAGCCTGGGAGGCCGGGCGTTGGGGGAGTCTGCCAAGTGACTGGCCTCCATTTATAGCTAACTGAGAAACGGCGTCGAAGCTTTCGGGAGCCTCTTACAGGGAATGGTTGCAGTTCGGAATTGGAGACTGTGCTGGCCAACGTCAGCAGCTCCTCTCCCTCGGAGGGCTCTTGGTGTGCCGACCCCTAACAGCCAGCACGGTCCCCAGCTCGTGAACGGTCCCATTGCGAGCCGGTCTCGTCCGTGAAAGAGCCACGTGAGGCTGATCTCCAACAGTCGGGCTCCACACCTGGAGCCTTTGGGACAGGGCAGTCCTGAGCCGATGTGCCCACCAGGGGACGCGACCAAAGTTTACGTACCACAGGAAAGCGCCATCAGGGCCTCGTGTTCTCTCCATGAAATGAACGTGAGCTTGAAGGGTGACGCGTCAGCGTGCACTGTGAACAGCTCGCTGGCACGCCTGTCTTCGGCCCCTCTCACGGTCTCACGCACCCGGGCTCAGTTCCGTGTAGGAATGCTGAGTGGGAGCGCCAGCCTCGCTTCTGGACTCTAAAGCCTTCCACCCCCTAATGGCAGGTTGTGTGTGTCTCTCACGTGGGGGGAGGAATGAGGTCGCCCACAGAGGTTCTGCCATGAAAGATCTAAAGACGCACGCTGCTGAGGAGCTTGCTCCTCATGGAGCGTCCCCGAAGGCCAGAGGAATGCCGAAGGTCTCTTTCAAAGCTGCCGGACGCTCTGCCGTTCTAGGCCTGAGATAGGGACCTTGTGACGGCACTGTAACCCCGCAAGGTCCAGGAGACATCGCCAGTGCGAGTGGCAATCCGCAAGGAAGAACCTTCAAGGCGGAGTGTCCTTCCCTGTACAAAACGGCGCCCAAGTGGCTGAGGCAGGGAGCATTTTCCTTCACAGAACCGGCATCCTCGTAGGCCTGTGGGTTACTCTAAAGAAACGACACTGTGAGCAACCTCTTCGAAAAGGCCTTCGCAAGCGACTTGGAGACAACAGCAGCGCAGTGGAGGCACAGACCATTATCCTAGAGAGCAGCAGCACAGTGTCTCCGGCAGCGATCGCTTCCCGGAGGATACTTAAGCCACACCGAGATTCCAGCAGGGAGTTTTGCCTTGTAGCAGTACAACTCACTCAGGAAAGAGGGATGAGGTGTAGGGCTAATCTACGTGCGCTCACGCTCTGTGTCCCCGAGAAGGTTTCACGGAGCAGAATGCATCACCGACCGCTACCACGTGTGTGCACCAAAGAAGCCCTGTGCCGTGGGTGTTCTCAGGCCGACAGCGAAGACCTAGGTGTGTGCTGCACCCGCGCTCGGTGGTTCACACGTTGCGTGACCCTGTGCCTTTGGAAGATGTTCAGAGCGGGTGGCACCTGCGTGCTGCGAGCGCAAGAGGTGTAGAGTGTAGAGGCCTTTCACACTGGAGGAAGGGCTTGCATCTCATGGAGAGAATGTGTACGTCGCCCGGGAGACGGAGGCGCGCTCCTGACACCGTTTCCTCTGCCCGTTTAAAGCACAAGTGTTTGTACTCGATCTGGGCTGCCTGGTGAAACGCTTGGCAGTCCGCATCACCCTGAGCACCTTTCCTGAAGTTTGATTCGTAGCTGGGTAAACTCGGGCTTCAGAGGCTTAGATGGGACCAAACGTGTTCAGCTTGTGGCGAAAGCCTTTGACCAGAGGCATATACGCTTGTGCTTGGGGCGAGGGCTAGGCAAGAACGTTTACACACTGGGTTTTTATCTTTACCCTAAGCTGTCCCTTTCGGCGGCCGCAGGCGGAGAGAACCCGCGGAGAGAGAACAGCTGCGAAGTGGATGCACAGAACAGTCACCTCGATACCAGCCCCGGGGTCCCAAGCAACGATCCTTCCCCGGAGGGTACTTAACCCACCCAGGGATTCAAGCAGGGAGTTCGCCTTGTCCAACTCGCACAGGAGACTGGCATGAGACGTAGGGCTCATCTACTTGCGTTCACACTACGTGGCCCGGAGAAGTTCTCACGGAGCCGAATCCAGCACCCTTCCTCCACCACGTGTGTACCCAAAGGAGCGCTGGGCAGTGGGTGTTCTCAAGGCCAAGAGAGAAGCCCTTGTTCTGTGCTGCACCTGCTGGGTGGTTCGAAGGTTTTCTCACCTTCCTGCTCTGGAAGCTTTTCAGAGCTGAGGCTACGCCTGGGCTGCGAAAGCAGAGAGGCGTAGAGGCCTTTCACACGGAAGGCGTGGGCCTGTTTCCCATGGAGAAAGTGTACGTCGCCCAACCCCCACCCCCACCCCTCCCCACCCCAACCCACCCCCAGCTGGAGGCGTGCGGCTTGACACCATTTTGTCCTGCCCATGGAAAATACAACGAGGCCTACACGATTTGGGCTGTCTGGCGAAAGAATTTTGAATCGGCGGCACCCTGAGTACCTTTCCCGAAGTTTGCTTCCTAGCTGGTTAAACTCGGCATTCGGAGGCGAGGTGAGAGCAAACTTGCTCCGCGCGCGGCCAAGTGCCTTGATGCCCTGCCCTAAATGTTTGAGCTTCTGGCCAGCGTCACGCAAGTACTTTGACACGTAGGATTCTCACTTTTACTCCAAGCTGTCCCTGTTGGCTGAAGCAGTCGGCGTGTCTGTGTCGCAGCCTGGGAGCCCGGGCGTTGGGGGAGTCTGCCAAGTGACTGGCCTCCATTTATAGCTAACTGAGAAACGGCGTCGAAGCTTTCGGGAGCCTCTTACAGGGAATGGTTGCAGTTCGGAATTGGAGACTGTGCTGGCCAACGTCAGCAGCTCCTCTCCCTCGGAGGGCTCTTGGTGTGCCGACCCCTAACAGCCAGCACGGTCCCCAGCTCGTGAACGGTCCCATTGCGAGCCGGTCTCGTCCGTGAAAGAGCCACGTGAGGCTGATCTCCAACAGTCGGGCTCCACACCTGGAGCCTTTGGGACAGGGCAGTCCTGAGCCGATGTGCCCACCAGGGGACGCGACCAAAGTTTACGTACCACAGGAAAGCGCCATCAGGGCCTCGTGTTCTCTCCATGAAATGAACGTGAGCTTGAAGGGTGACGCGTCAGCGTGCACTGTGAACAGCTCGCTGGCACGCCTGTCTTCGGCCCCTCTCACGGTCTCACGCACCCGGGCTCAGTTCCGTGTAGGAATGCTGAGTGGGAGCGCCAGCCTCGCTTCTGGACTCTAAAGCCTTCCACCCCCTAATGGCAGGTTGTGTGTGTCTCTCACGTGGGGGGAGGAATGAGGTCGCCCACAGAGGTTCTGCCATGAAAGATCTAAAGACGCACGCTGCTGAGGAGCTTGCTCCTCATGGAGCGTCCCCGAAGGCCAGAGGAATGCCGAAGGTCTCTTTCAAAGCTGCCGGACGCTCTGCCGTTCTAGGCCTGAGATAGGGACCTTGTGACGGCACTGTAACCCCGCGAGGTCCAGGAGACATCGCCAGTGCGAGTGGCAATCCGCAAGGAAGAACCTTCAAGGCGGAGTGTCCTTCCCTGTACAAAACGGCGCCCAAGTGGCTGAGGCAGGGAGCATTTTCCTTCACAGAACCGGCATCCTCGTAGGCCTGTGGGTTACTCTAAAGAAACGACACTGTGAGCAACCTCTTCGAAAAGGCCTTCGCAAGCGACTTGGAGACAACAGCAGCGCAGTGGAGGCACAGACCATTATCCTAGAGAGCAGCAGCACAGTGTCTCCAGCAGCGATCGCTTCCCGGAGGATACTTAAGCCACACCGAGATTCCGGCAGGGAGTTTTGCCTTGTAGCAGTACAACTCACTCAGGAAAGAGGGATGAGGTGTAGGGCTAATCTACGTGCGCTCACGCTCTGTGTCCCCGAGAAGGTTTCACGGAGCAGAATGCATCACCGACCGCTACCACGTGTGTGCACCAAAGAAGCCCTGTGCCGTGGGTGTTCTCAGGCCGACAGCGAAGACCTAGGTGTGTGCTGCACCCGCGCTCGGTGGTTCACACGTTGCGTGACCCTGTGCCTTTGGAAGATGTTCAGAGCGGGTGGCACCTGCGTGCTGCGAGCGCAAGAGGTGTAGAGTGTAGAGGCCTTTCACACTGGAGGAAGGGCTTGCATCTCATGGAGAGAATGTGTACGTCGCCCGGGAGACGGAGGCGCGCTCCTGACACCGTTTCCTCTGCCCGTTTAAAGCACAAGTGTTTGTACTCGATCTGGGCTGCCTGGTGAAACGCTTGGCAGTCCGCATCACCCTGAGCACCTTTCCTGAAGTTTGATTCGTAGCTGGGTAAACTCGGGCTTCAGAGGCTTAGATGGGACCAAACGTGTTCAGCTTGTGGCGAAAGCCTTTGACCAGAGGCATATACGCTTGTGCTTGGGGCGAGGGCTAGGCAAGAACGTTTACACACTGGGTTTTTATCTTTACCCTAAGCTGTCCCTTTCGGCGGCCGCAGGCGGAGAGAACCCGCGGAGAGAGAACAGCTGCGAAGTGGATGCACAGAACAGTCACCTCGATACCAGCCCCGGGGTCCCAAGCAACGATCCTTCCCCGGAGGGTACTTAACCCACCCAGGGATTCAAGCAGGGAGTTCGCCTTGTCCAACTCGCACAGGAGACTGGCATGAGACGTAGGGCTCATCTACTTGCGTTCACACTACGTGGCCCGGAGAAGTTCTCACGGAGCCGAATCCAGCACCCTTCCTCCACCACGTGTGTACCCAAAGGAGCGCTGGGCAGTGGGTGTTCTCAAGGCCAAGAGAGAAGCCCTTGTTCTGTGCTGCACCTGCTGGGTGGTTCGAAGGTTTTCTCACCTTCCTGCTCTGGAAGCTTTTCAGAGCTGAGGCTACGCCTGGGCTGCGAAAGCAGAGAGGCGTAGAGGCCTTTCACACGGAAGGCGTGGGCCTGTTTCCCATGGAGAAAGTGTACGTCGCCCAACCCCCACCCCCACCCCTCCCCACCCCAACCCACCCCCAGCTGGAGGCGTGCGGCTTGACACCATTTTGTCCTGCCCATGGAAAATACAACGAGGCCTACACGATTTGGGCTGTCTGGCGAAAGAATTTTGAATCGGCGGCACCCTGAGTACCTTTCCCGAAGTTTGCTTCCTAGCTGGTTAAACTCGGCATTCGGAGGCGAGGTGAGAGCAAACTTGCTCCGCGCGCGGCCAAGTGCCTTGATGCCCTGCCCTAAATGTTTGAGCTTCTGGCCAGCGTCACGCAAGTACTTTGACACGTAGGATTCTCACTTTTACTCCAAGCTGTCCCTGTTGGCTGAAGCAGTCGGCGTGTCTGTGTCGCAGCCTGGGAGCCCGGGCGTTGGGGGAGTCTGCCAAGTGACTGGCCTCCATTTATAGCTAACTGAGAAACGGCGTCGAAGCTTTCGGGAGCCTCTTACAGGGAATGGTTGCAGTTCGGAATTGGAGACTGTGCTGGCCAACGTCAGCAGCTCCTCTCCCTCGGAGGGCTCTTGGTGTGCCGACCCCTAACAGCCAGCACGGTCCCCAGCTCGTGAACGGTCCCATTGCGAGCCGGTCTCGTCCGTGAAAGAGCCACGTGAGGCTGATCTCCAACAGTCGGGCTCCACACCTGGAGCCTTTGGGACAGGGCAGTCCTGAGCCGATGTGCCCACCAGGGGACGCGACCAAAGTTTACGTACCACAGGAAAGCGCCATCAGGGCCTCGTGTTCTCTCCATGAAATGAACGTGAGCTTGAAGGGTGACGCGTCAGCGTGCACTGTGAACAGCTCGCTGGCACGCCTGTCTTCGGCCCCTCTCACGGTCTCACGCACCCGGGCTCAGTTCCGTGTAGGAATGCTGAGTGGGAGCGCCAGCCTCGCTTCTGGACTCTAAAGCCTTCCACCCCCTAATGGCAGGTTGTGTGTGTCTCTCACGTGGGGGGAGGAATGAGGTCGCCCACAGAGGTTCTGCCATGAAAGATCTAAAGACGCACGCTGCTGAGGAGCTTGCTCCTCATGGAGCGTCCCCGAAGGCCAGAGGAATGCCGAAGGTCTCTTTCAAAGCTGCCGGACGCTCTGCCGTTCTAGGCCTGAGATAGGGACCTTGTGACGGCACTGTAACCCCGCGAGGTCCAGGAGACATCGCCAGTGCGAGTGGCAATCCGCAAGGAAGAACCTTCAAGGCGGAGTGTCCTTCCCTGTACAAAACGGCGCCCAAGTGGCTGAGGCAGGGAGCATTTTCCTTCACAGAACCGGCATCCTCGTAGGCCTGTGGGTTACTCTAAAGAAACGACACTGTGAGCAACCTCTTCGAAAAGGCCTTCGCAAGCGACTTGGAGACAACAGCAGCGCAGTGGAGGCACAGACCATTATCCTAGAGAGCAGCAGCACAGTGTCTCCGGCAGCGATCGCTTCCCGGAGGATACTTAAGCCACACCGAGATTCCAGCAGGGAGTTTTGCCTTGTAGCAGTACAACTCACTCAGGAAAGAGGGATGAGGTGTAGGGCTAATCTACGTGCGCTCACGCTCTGTGTCCCCGAGAAGGTTTCACGGAGCAGAATGCATCACCGACCGCTACCACGTGTGTGCACCAAAGAAGCCCTGTGCCGTGGGTGTTCTCAGGCCGACAGCGAAGACCTAGGTGTGTGCTGCACCCGCGCTCGGTGGTTCACACGTTGCGTGACCCTGTGCCTTTGGAAGATGTTCAGAGCGGGTGGCACCTGCGTGCTGCGAGCGCAAGAGGTGTAGAGTGTAGAGGCCTTTCACACTGGAGGAAGGGCTTGCATCTCATGGAGAGAATGTGTACGTCGCCCGGGAGACGGAGGCGCGCTCCTGACACCGTTTCCTCTGCCCGTTTAAAGCACAAGTGTTTGTACTCGATCTGGGCTGCCTGGTGAAACGCTTGGCAGTCCGCATCACCCTGAGCACCTTTCCTGAAGTTTGATTCGTAGCTGGGTAAACTCGGGCTTCAGAGGCTTAGATGGGACCAAACGTGTTCAGCTTGTGGCGAAAGCCTTTGACCAGAGGCATATACGCTTGTGCTTGGGGCGAGGGCTAGGCAAGAACGTTTACACACTGGGTTTTTATCTTTACCCTAAGCTGTCCCTTTCGGCGGCCGCAGGCGGAGAGAACCCGCGGAGAGAGAACAGCTGCGAAGTGGATGCACAGAACAGTCACCTCGATACCAGCCCCGGGGTCCCAAGCAACGATCCTTCCCCGGAGGGTACTTAACCCACCCAGGGATTCAAGCAGGGAGTTCGCCTTGTCCAACTCGCACAGGAGACTGGCATGAGACGTAGGGCTCATCTACTTGCGTTCACACTACGTGGCCCGGAGAAGTTCTCACGGAGCCGAATCCAGCACCCTTCCTCCACCACGTGTGTACCCAAAGGAGCGCTGGGCAGTGGGTGTTCTCAAGGCCAAGAGAGAAGCCCTTGTTCTGTGCTGCACCTGCTGGGTGGTTCGAAGGTTTTCTCACCTTCCTGCTCTGGAAGCTTTTCAGAGCTGAGGCTACGCCTGGGCTGCGAAAGCAGAGAGGCGTAGAGGCCTTTCACACGGAAGGCGTGGGCCTGTTTCCCATGGAGAAAGTGTACGTCGCCCAACCCCCACCCCCACCCCTCCCCACCCCAACCCACCCCCAGCTGGAGGCGTGCGGCTTGACACCATTTTGTCCTGCCCATGGAAAATACAACGAGGCCTACACGATTTGGGCTGTCTGGCGAAAGAATTTTGAATCGGCGGCACCCTGAGTACCTTTCCCGAAGTTTGCTTCCTAGCTGGTTAAACTCGGCATTCGGAGGCGAGGTGAGAGCAAACTTGCTCCGCGCGCGGCCAAGTGCCTTGATGCCCTGCCCTAAATGTTTGAGCTTCTGGCCAGCGTCACGCAAGTACTTTGACACGTAGGATTCTCACTTTTACTCCAAGCTGTCCCTGTTGGCTGAAGCAGTCGGCGTGTCTGTGTCGCAGCCTGGGAGCCCGGGCGTTGGGGGAGTCTGCCAAGTGACTGGCCTCCATTTATAGCTAACTGAGAAACGGCGTCGAAGCTTTCGGGAGCCTCTTACAGGGAATGGTTGCAGTTCGGAATTGGAGACTGTGCTGGCCAACGTCAGCAGCTCCTCTCCCTCGGAGGGCTCTTGGTGTGCCGACCCCTAACAGCCAGCACGGTCCCCAGCTCGTGAACGGTCCCATTGCGAGCCGGTCTCGTCCGTGAAAGAGCCACGTGAGGCTGATCTCCAACAGTCGGGCTCCACACCTGGAGCCTTTGGGACAGGGCAGTCCTGAGCCGATGTGCCCACCAGGGGACGCGACCAAAGTTTACGTACCACAGGAAAGCGCCATCAGGGCCTCGTGTTCTCTCCATGAAATGAACGTGAGCTTGAAGGGTGACGCGTCAGCGTGCACTGTGAACAGCTCGCTGGCACGCCTGTCTTCGGCCCCTCTCACGGTCTCACGCACCCGGGCTCAGTTCCGTGTAGGAATGCTGAGTGGGAGCGCCAGCCTCGCTTCTGGACTCTAAAGCCTTCCACCCCCTAATGGCAGGTTGTGTGTGTCTCTCACGTGGGGGGAGGAATGAGGTCGCCCACAGAGGTTCTGCCATGAAAGATCTAAAGACGCACGCTGCTGAGGAGCTTGCTCCTCATGGAGCGTCCCCGAAGGCCAGAGGAATGCCGAAGGTCTCTTTCAAAGCTGCCGGACGCTCTGCCGTTCTAGGCCTGAGATAGGGACCTTGTGACGGCACTGTAACCCCGCGAGGTCCAGGAGACATCGCCAGTGCGAGTGGCAATCCGCAAGGAAGAACCTTCAAGGCGGAGTGTCCTTCCCTGTACAAAACGGCGCCCAAGTGGCTGAGGCAGGGAGCATTTTCCTTCACAGAACCGGCATCCTCGTAGGCCTGTGGGTTACTCTAAAGAAACGACACTGTGAGCAACCTCTTCGAAAAGGCCTTCGCAAGCGACTTGGAGACAACAGCAGCGCAGTGGAGGCACAGACCATTATCCTAGAGAGCAGCAGCACAGTGTCTCCGGCAGCGATCGCTTCCCGGAGGATACTTAAGCCACACCGAGATTCCAGCAGGGAGTTTTGCCTTGTAGCAGTACAACTCACTCAGGAAAGAGGGATGAGGTGTAGGGCTAATCTACGTGCGCTCACGCTCTGTGTCCCCGAGAAGGTTTCACGGAGCAGAATGCATCACCGACCGCTACCACGTGTGTGCACCAAAGAAGCCCTGTGCCGTGGGTGTTCTCAGGCCGACAGCGAAGACCTAGGTGTGTGCTGCACCCGCGCTCGGTGGTTCACACGTTGCGTGACCCTGTGCCTTTGGAAGATGTTCAGAGCGGGTGGCACCTGCGTGCTGCGAGCGCAAGAGGTGTAGAGTGTAGAGGCCTTTCACACTGGAGGAAGGGCTTGCATCTCATGGAGAGAATGTGTACGTCGCCCGGGAGACGGAGGCGCGCTCCTGACACCGTTTCCTCTGCCCGTTTAAAGCACAAGTGTTTGTACTCGATCTGGGCTGCCTGGTGAAACGCTTGGCAGTCCGCATCACCCTGAGCACCTTTCCTGAAGTTTGATTCGTAGCTGGGTAAACTCGGGCTTCAGAGGCTTAGATGGGACCAAACGTGTTCAGCTTGTGGCGAAAGCCTTTGACCAGAGGCATATACGCTTGTGCTTGGGGCGAGGGCTAGGCAAGAACGTTTACACACTGGGTTTTTATCTTTACCCTAAGCTGTCCCTTTCGGCGGCCGCAGGCGGAGAGAACCCGCGGAGAGAGAACAGCTGCGAAGTGGATGCACAGAACAGTCACCTCGATACCAGCCCCGGGGTCCCAAGCAACGATCCTTCCCCGGAGGGTACTTAACCCACCCAGGGATTCAAGCAGGGAGTTCGCCTTGTCCAACTCGCACAGGAGACTGGCATGAGACGTAGGGCTCATCTACTTGCGTTCACACTACGTGGCCCGGAGAAGTTCTCACGGAGCCGAATCCAGCACCCTTCCTCCACCACGTGTGTACCCAAAGGAGCGCTGGGCAGTGGGTGTTCTCAAGGCCAAGAGAGAAGCCCTTGTTCTGTGCTGCACCTGCTGGGTGGTTCGAAGGTTTTCTCACCTTCCTGCTCTGGAAGCTTTTCAGAGCTGAGGCTACGCCTGGGCTGCGAAAGCAGAGAGGCGTAGAGGCCTTTCACACGGAAGGCGTGGGCCTGTTTCCCATGGAGAAAGTGTACGTCGCCCAACCCCCACCCCCACCCCTCCCCACCCCAACCCACCCCCAGCTGGAGGCGTGCGGCTTGACACCATTTTGTCCTGCCCATGGAAAATACAAAGAGGCCTACACGATTTGGGCTGTCTGGCGAAAGAATTTTGAATCGGCGGCACCCTGAGTACCTTTCCCGAAGTTTGCTTCCTAGCTGGTTAAACTCGGCATTCGGAGGCGAGGTGAGAGCAAACTTGCTCCGCGCGCGGCCAAGTGCCTTGATGCCCTGCCCTAAATGTTTGAGCTTCTGGCCAGCGTCACGCAAGTACTTTGACACGTAGGATTCTCACTTTTACTCCAAGCTGTCCCTGTTGGCTGAAGCAGTCGGCGTGTCTGTATCGCAGCCTGGGAGGCCGGGCGTTGGGGGAGTCTGCCAAGTGACTGGCCTCCATTTATAGCTAACTGAGAAACGGCGTCGAAGCTTTCGGGAGCCTCTTACAGGGAATGGTTGCAGTTCGGAACTGGAGACTGTGCTGGCCAACGTCAGCAGCTCCTCTCCCTCGGAGGGCTCTTGGTGTGCCGACCCCTAACAGCCAGCACGGTCCCCAGCTCGTGAACGGTCCCATTGCGAGCCGGTCTCGTCCGTGAAAGAGCCACGTGAGGCTGATCTCCAACAGTCGGGCTCCACACCTGGAGCCTTTGGGACAGGGCAGTCCTGAGCCGATGTGCCCACCAGGGGACGCGACCAAAGTTTACGTACCACAGGAAAGCGCCATCAGGGCCTCGTGTTCTCTCCATGAAATGAACGTGAGCTTGAAGGGTGACGCGTCAGCGTGCACTGTGAACAGCTCGCTGGCACGCCTGTCTTCGGCCCCTCTCACGGTCTCACGCACCCGGGCTCAGTTCCGTGTAGGAATGCTGAGTGGGAGCGCCAGCCTCGCTTCTGGACTCTAAAGCCTTCCACCCCCTAATGGCAGGTTGTGTGTGTCTCTCACGTGGGGGGAGGAATGAGGTCGCCCACAGAGGTTCTGCCATGAAAGATCTAAAGACGCACGCTGCTGAGGAGCTTGCTCCTCATGGAGCGTCCCCGAAGGCCAGAGGAATGCCGAAGGTCTCTTTCAAAGCTGCCGGACGCTCTGCCGTTCTAGGCCTGAGATAGGGACCTTGTGACGGCACTGTAACCCCGCGAGGTCCAGGAGACATCGCCAGTGCGAGTGGCAATCCGCAAGGAAGAACCTTCAAGGCGGAGTGTCCTTCCCTGTACAAAACGGCGCCCAAGTGGCTGAGGCAGGGAGCATTTTCCTTCACAGAACCGGCATCCTCGTAGGCCTGTGGGTTACTCTAAAGAAACGACACTGTGAGCAACCTCTTCGAAAAGGCCTTCGCAAGCGACTTGGAGACAACAGCAGCGCAGTGGAGGCACAGACCATTATCCTAGAGAGCAGCAGCACAGTGTCTCCGGCAGCGATCGCTTCCCGGAGGATACTTAAGCCACACCGAGATTCCAGCAGGGAGTTTTGCCTTGTAGCAGTACAACTCACTCAGGAAAGAGGGATGAGGTGTAGGGCTAATCTACGTGCGCTCACGCTCTGTGTCCCCGAGAAGGTTTCACGGAGCAGAATGCATCACCGACCGCTACCACGTGTGTGCACCAAAGAAGCCCTGTGCCGTGGGTGTTCTCAGGCCGACAGCGAAGACCTAGGTGTGTGCTGCACCCGCGCTCGGTGGTTCACACGTTGCGTGACCCTGTGCCTTTGGAAGATGTTCAGAGCGGGTGGCACCTGCGTGCTGCGAGCGCAAGAGGTGTAGAGTGTAGAGGCCTTTCACACTGGAGGAAGGGCTTGCATCTCATGGAGAGAATGTGTACGTCGCCCGGGAGACGGAGGCGCGCTCCTGACACCGTTTCCTCTGCCCGTTTAAAGCACAAGTGTTTGTACTCGATCTGGGCTGCCTGGTGAAACGCTTGGCAGTCCGCATCACCCTGAGCACCTTTCCTGAAGTTTGATTCGTAGCTGGGTAAACTCGGGCTTCAGAGGCTTAGATGGGACCAAACGTGTTCAGCTTGTGGCGAAAGCCTTTGACCAGAGGCATATACGCTTGTGCTTGGGGCGAGGGCTAGGCAAGAACGTTTACACACTGGGTTTTTATCTTTACCCTAAGCTGTCCCTTTCGGCGGCCGCAGGCGGAGAGAACCCGCGGAGAGAGAACAGCTGCGAAGTGGATGCACAGAACAGTCACCTCGATACCAGCCCCGGGGTCCCAAGCAACGATCCTTCCCCGGAGGGTACTTAACCCACCCAGGGATTCAAGCAGGGAGTTCGCCTTGTCCAACTCGCACAGGAGACTGGCATGAGACGTAGGGCTCATCTACTTGCGTTCACACTACGTGGCCCGGAGAAGTTCTCACGGAGCCGAATCCAGCACCCTTCCTCCACCACGTGTGTACCCAAAGGAGCGCTGGGCAGTGGGTGTTCTCAAGGCCAAGAGAGAAGCCCTTGTTCTGTGCTGCACCTGCTGGGTGGTTCGAAGGTTTTCTCACCTTCCTGCTCTGGAAGCTTTTCAGAGCTGAGGCTACGCCTGGGCTGCGAAAGCAGAGAGGCGTAGAGGCCTTTCACACGGAAGGCGTGGGCCTGTTTCCCATGGAGAAAGTGTACGTCGCCCAACCCCCACCCCCACCCCTCCCCACCCCAACCCACCCCCAGCTGGAGGCGTGCGGCTTGACACCATTTTGTCCTGCCCATGGAAAATACAAAGAGGCCTACACGATTTGGGCTGTCTGGCGAAAGAATTTTGAATCGGCGGCACCCTGAGTACCTTTCCCGAAGTTTGCTTCCTAGCTGGTTAAACTCGGCATTCGGAGGCGAGGTGAGAGCAAACTTGCTCCGCGCGCGGCCAAGTGCCTTGATGCCCTGCCCTAAATGTTTGAGCTTCTGGCCAGCGTCACGCAAGTACTTTGACACGTAGGATTCTCACTTTTACTCCAAGCTGTCCCTGTTGGCTGAAGCAGTCGGCGTGTCTGTATCGCAGCCTGGGAGGCCGGGCGTTGGGGGAGTCTGCCAAGTGACTGGCCTCCATTTATAGCTAACTGAGAAACGGCGTCGAAGCTTTCGGGAGCCTCTTACAGGGAATGGTTGCAGTTCGGAACTGGAGACTGTGCTGGCCAACGTCAGCAGCTCCTCTCCCTCGGAGGGCTCTTGGTGTGCCGACCCCTAACAGCCAGCACGGTCCCCAGCTCGTGAACGGTCCCATTGCGAGCCGGTCTCGTCCGTGAAAGAGCCACGTGAGGCTGATCTCCAACAGTCGGGCTCCACACCTGGAGCCTTTGGGACAGGGCAGTCCTGAGCCGATGTGCCCACCAGGGGACGCGACCAAAGTTTACGTACCACAGGAAAGCGCCATCAGGGCCTCGTGTTCTCTCCATGAAATGAACGTGAGCTTGAAGGGTGACGCGTCAGCGTGCACTGTGAACAGCTCGCTGGCACGCCTGTCTTCGGCCCCTCTCACGGTCTCACGCACCCGGGCTCAGTTCCGTGTAGGAATGCTGAGTGGGAGCGCCAGCCTCGCTTCTGGACTCTAAAGCCTTCCACCCCCTAATGGCAGGTTGTGTGTGTCTCTCACGTGGGGGGAGGAATGAGGTCGCCCACAGAGGTTCTGCCATGAAAGATCTAAAGACGCACGCTGCTGAGGAGCTTGCTCCTCATGGAGCGTCCCCGAAGGCCAGAGGAATGCCGAAGGTCTCTTTCAAAGCTGCCGGACGCTCTGCCGTTCTAGGCCTGAGATAGGGACCTTGTGACGGCACTGTAACCCCGCGAGGTCCAGGAGACATCGCCAGTGCGAGTGGCAATCCGCAAGGAAGAACCTTCAAGGCGGAGTGTCCTTCCCTGTACAAAACGGCGCCCAAGTGGCTGAGGCAGGGAGCATTTTCCTTCACAGAACCGGCATCCTCGTAGGCCTGTGGGTTACTCTAAAGAAACGACACTGTGAGCAACCTCTTCGAAAAGGCCTTCGCAAGCGACTTGGAGACAACAGCAGCGCAGTGGAGGCACAGACCATTATCCTAGAGAGCAGCAGCACAGTGTCTCCGGCAGCGATCGCTTCCCGGAGGATACTTAAGCCACACCGAGATTCCAGCAGGGAGTTTTGCCTTGTAGCAGTACAACTCACTCAGGAAAGAGGGATGAGGTGTAGGGCTAATCTACGTGCGCTCACGCTCTGTGTCCCCGAGAAGGTTTCACGGAGCAGAATGCATCACCGACCGCTACCACGTGTGTGCACCAAAGAAGCCCTGTGCCGTGGGTGTTCTCAGGCCGACAGCGAAGACCTAGGTGTGTGCTGCACCCGCGCTCGGTGGTTCACACGTTGCGTGACCCTGTGCCTTTGGAAGATGTTCAGAGCGGGTGGCACCTGCGTGCTGCGAGCGCAAGAGGTGTAGAGTGTAGAGGCCTTTCACACTGGAGGAAGGGCTTGCATCTCATGGAGAGAATGTGTACGTCGCCCGGGAGACGGAGGCGCGCTCCTGACACCGTTTCCTCTGCCCGTTTAAAGCACAAGTGTTTGTACTCGATCTGGGCTGCCTGGTGAAACGCTTGGCAGTCCGCATCACCCTGAGCACCTTTCCTGAAGTTTGATTCGTAGCTGGGTAAACTCGGGCTTCAGAGGCTTAGATGGGACCAAACGTGTTCAGCTTGTGGCGAAAGCCTTTGACCAGAGGCATATACGCTTGTGCTTGGGGCGAGGGCTAGGCAAGAACGTTTACACACTGGGTTTTTATCTTTACCCTAAGCTGTCCCTTTCGGCGGCCGCAGGCGGAGAGAACCCGCGGAGAGAGAACAGCTGCGAAGTGGATGCACAGAACAGTCACCTCGATACCAGCCCCGGGGTCCCAAGCAACGATCCTTCCCCGGAGGGTACTTAACCCACCCAGGGATTCAAGCAGGGAGTTCGCCTTGTCCAACTCGCACAGGAGACTGGCATGAGACGTAGGGCTCATCTACTTGCGTTCACACTACGTGGCCCGGAGAAGTTCTCACGGAGCCGAATCCAGCACCCTTCCTCCACCACGTGTGTACCCAAAGGAGCGCTGGGCAGTGGGTGTTCTCAAGGCCAAGAGAGAAGCCCTTGTTCTGTGCTGCACCTGCTGGGTGGTTCGAAGGTTTTCTCACCTTCCTGCTCTGGAAGCTTTTCAGAGCTGAGGCTACGCCTGGGCTGCGAAAGCAGAGAGGCGTAGAGGCCTTTCACACGGAAGGCGTGGGCCTGTTTCCCATGGAGAAAGTGTACGTCGCCCAACCCCCACCCCCACCCCTCCCCACCCCAACCCACCCCCAGCTGGAGGCGTGCGGCTGGACACCATTTTGTCCTGCCCATGGAAAATACAAAGAGGCCTACACGATTTGGGCTGTCTGGCGAAAGAATTTTGAATCGGCGGCACCCTGAGTACCTTTCCCGAAGTTTGCTTCCTAGCTGGTTAAACTCGGCATTCGGAGGCGAGGTGAGAGCAAACTTGCTCCGCGCGCGGCCAAGTGCCTTGATGCCCTGCCCTAAATGTTTGAGCTTCTGGCCAGCGTCACGCAAGTACTTTGACACGTAGGATTCTCACTTTTACTCCAAGCTGTCCCTGTTGGCTGAAGCAGTCGGCGTGTCTGTGTCGCAGCCTGGGAGGCCGGGCGTTGGGGGAGTCTGCCAAGTGACTGGCCTCCATTTATAGCTAACTGAGAAACGGCGTCGAAGCTTTCGGGAGCCTCTTACAGGGAATGGTTGCAGTTCGGAACTGGAGACTGTGCTGGCCAACGTCAGCAGCTCCTCTCCCTCGGAGGGCTCTTGGTGTGCCGACCCCTAACAGCCAGCACGGTCCCCAGCTCGTGAACGGTCCCATTGCGAGCCGGTCTCGTCCGTGAAAGAGCCACGTGAGGCTGATCTCCAACAGTCGGGCTCCACACCTGGAGCCTTTGGGACAGGGCAGTCCTGAGCCGATGTGCCCACCAGGGGACGCGACCAAAGTTTACGTACCACAGGAAAGCGCCATCAGGGCCTCGTGTTCTCTCCATGAAATGAACGTGAGCTTGAAGGGTGACGCGTCAGCGTGCACTGTGAACAGCTCGCTGGCACGCCTGTCTTCGGCCCCTCTCACGATCTCACGCACCCGGGCTCAGTTCCGTGTAGGAATGCTGAGTGGGAGCGCCAGCCTCGCTTCTGGACTCTAAAGCCTTCCACCCCCTAATGGCAGGTTGTGTGTGTCTCTCACGTGGGGGGAGGAATGAGGTCGCCCACAGAGGTTCTGCCATGAAAGATCTAAAGACGCACGCTGCTGAGGAGCTTGCTCCTCATGGAGCGTCCCCGAAGGCCAGAGGAATGCCGAAGGTCTCTTTCAAAGCTGCCGGACGCTCTGCCGTTCTAGGCCTGAGATAGGGACCTTGTGACGGCACTGTAACCCCGCGAGGTCCAGGAGACATCGCCAGTGCGAGTGGCAATCCGCAAGGAAGAACCTTCAAGGCGGAGTGTCCTTCCCTGTACAAAACGGCGCCCAAGTGGCTGAGGCAGGGAGCATTTTCCTTCACAGAACCGGCATCCTCGTAGGCCTGTGGGTTACTCTAAAGAAACGACACTGTGAGCAACCTCTTCGAAAAGGCCTTCGCAAGCGACTTGGAGACAACAGCAGCGCAGTGGAGGCACAGACCATTATCCTAGAGAGCAGCAGCACAGTGTCTCCAGCAGCGATCGCTTCCCGGAGGATACTTAAGCCACACCGAGATTCCAGCAGGGAGTTTTGCCTTGTAGCAGTACAACTCACTCAGGAAAGAGGGATGAGGTGTAGGGCTAATCTACGTGCGCTCACGCTCTGTGTCCCCGAGAAGGTTTCACGGAGCAGAATGCATCACCGACCGCTACCACGTGTGTGCACCAAAGAAGCCCTGTGCCGTGGGTGTTCTCAGGCCGACAGCGAAGACCTAGGTGTGTGCTGCACCCGCGCTCGGTGGTTCACACGTTGCGTGACCCTGTGCCTTTGGAAGATGTTCAGAGCGGGTGGCACCTGCGTGCTGCGAGCGCAAGAGGTGTAGAGTGTAGAGGCCTTTCACACTGGAGGAAGGGCTTGCATCTCATGGAGAAAATGTGTACGTCGCCCGGGAGACGGAGGCGCGCTCCTGACACCGTTTCCTCTGCCCGTTTAAAGCACAAGTGTTTGTACTCGATCTGGGCTGCCTGGTGAAACGCTTGGCAGTCCGCATCACCCTGAGCACCTTTCCTGAAGTTTGATTCGTAGCTGGGTAAACTCGGGCTTCAGAGGCTTAGATGGGACCAAACGTGTTCAGCTTGTGGCGAAAGCCTTTGACCAGAGGCATATACGCTTGTGCTTGGGGCGAGGGCTAGGCAAGAACGTTTACACACTGGGTTTTTATCTTTACCCTAAGCTGTCCCTTTCGGCGGCCGCAGGCGGAGAGAACCCGCGGAGAGAGAACAGCTGCGAAGTGGATGCACAGAACAGTCACCTCGATACCAGCCCCGGGGTCCCAAGCAACGATCCTTCCCCGGAGGGTACTTAACCCACCCAGGGATTCAAGCAGGGAGTTCGCCTTGTCCAACTCGCACAGGAGACTGGCATGAGACGTAGGGCTCATCTACTTGCGTTCACACTACGTGGCCCGGAGAAGTTCTCACGGAGCCGAATCCAGCACCCTTCCTCCACCACGTGTGTACCCAAAGGAGCGCTGGGCAGTGGGTGTTCTCAAGGCCAAGAGAGAAGCCCTTGTTCTGTGCTGCACCTGCTGGGTGGTTCGAAGGTTTTCTCACCTTCCTGCTCTGGAAGCTTTTCAGAGCTGAGGCTACGCCTGGGCTGCGAAAGCAGAGAGGCGTAGAGGCCTTTCACACGGAAGGCGTGGGCCTGTTTCCCATGGAGAAAGTGTACGTCGCCCAACCCCCACCCCCACCCCTCCCCACCCCAACCCACCCCCAGCTGGAGGCGTGCGGCTTGACACCATTTTGTCCTGCCCATGGAAAATACAAAGAGGCCTACACGATTTGGGCTGTCTGGCGAAAGAATTTTGAATCGGCGGCACCCTGAGTACCTTTCCCGAAGTTTGCTTCCTAGCTGGTTAAACTCGGCATTCGGAGGCGAGGTGAGAGCAAACTTGCTCCGCGCGCGGCCAAGTGCCTTGATGCCCTGCCCTAAATGTTTGAGCTTCTGGCCAGCGTCACGCAAGTACTTTGACACGTAGGATTCTCACTTTTACTCCAAGCTGTCCCTGTTGGCTGAAGCAGTCGGCGTGTCTGTGTCGCAGCCTGGGAGGCCGGGCGTTGGGGGAGTCTGCCAAGTGACTGGCCTCCATTTATAGCTAACTGAGAAACGGCGTCGAAGCTTTCGGGAGCCTCTTACAGGGAATGGTTGCAGTTCGGAACTGGAGACTGTGCTGGCCAACGTCAGCAGCTCCTCTCCCTCGGAGGGCTCTTGGTGTGCCGACCCCTAACAGCCAGCACGGTCCCCAGCTCGTGAACGGTCCCATTGCGAGCCGGTCTCGTCCGTGAAAGAGCCACGTGAGGCTGATCTCCAACAGTCGGGCTCCACACCTGGAGCCTTTGGGACAGGGCAGTCCTGAGCCGATGTGCCCACCAGGGGACGCGACCAAAGTTTACGTACCACAGGAAAGCGCCATCAGGGCCTCGTGTTCTCTCCATGAAATGAACGTGAGCTTGAAGGGTGACGCGTCAGCGTGCACTGTGAACAGCTCGCTGGCACGCCTGTCTTCGGCCCCTCTCACGATCTCACGCACCCGGGCTCAGTTCCGTGTAGGAATGCTGAGTGGGAGCGCCAGCCTCGCTTCTGGACTCTAAAGCCTTCCACCCCCTAATGGCAGGTTGTGTGTGTCTCTCACGTGGGGGGAGGAATGAGGTCGCCCACAGAGGTTCTGCCATGAAAGATCTAAAGACGCACGCTGCTGAGGAGCTTGCTCCTCATGGAGCGTCCCCGAAGGCCAGAGGAATGCCGAAGGTCTCTTTCAAAGCTGCCGGACGCTCTGCCGTTCTAGGCCTGAGATAGGGACCTTGTGACGGCACTGTAACCCCGCGAGGTCCAGGAGACATCGCCAGTGCGAGTGGCAATCCGCAAGGAAGAACCTTCAAGGCGGAGTGTCCTTCCCTGTACAAAACGGCGCCCAAGTGGCTGAGGCAGGGAGCATTTTCCTTCACAGAACCGGCATCCTCGTAGGCCTGTGGGTTACTCTAAAGAAACGACACTGTGAGCAACCTCTTCGAAAAGGCCTTCGCAAGCGACTTGGAGACAACAGCAGCGCAGTGGAGGCACAGACCATTATCCTAGAGAGCAGCAGCACAGTGTCTCCAGCAGCGATCGCTTCCCGGAGGATACTTAAGCCACACCGAGATTCCAGCAGGGAGTTTTGCCTTGTAGCAGTACAACTCACTCAGGAAAGAGGGATGAGGTGTAGGGCTAATCTACGTGCGCTCACGCTCTGTGTCCCCGAGAAGGTTTCACGGAGCAGAATGCATCACCGACCGCTACCACGTGTGTGCACCAAAGAAGCCCTGTGCCGTGGGTGTTCTCAGGCCGACAGCGAAGACCTAGGTGTGTGCTGCACCCGCGCTCGGTGGTTCACACGTTGCGTGACCCTGTGCCTTTGGAAGATGTTCAGAGCGGGTGGCACCTGCGTGCTGCGAGCGCAAGAGGTGTAGAGTGTAGAGGCCTTTCACACTGGAGGAAGGGCTTGCATCTCATGGAGAAAATGTGTACGTCGCCCGGGAGACGGAGGCGCGCTCCTGACACCGTTTCCTCTGCCCGTTTAAAGCACAAGTGTTTGTACTCGATCTGGGCTGCCTGGTGAAACGCTTGGCAGTCCGCATCACCCTGAGCACCTTTCCTGAAGTTTGATTCGTAGCTGGGTAAACTCGGGCTTCAGAGGCTTAGATGGGACCAAACGTGTTCAGCTTGTGGCGAAAGCCTTTGACCAGAGGCATATACGCTTGTGCTTGGGGCGAGGGCTAGGCAAGAACGTTTACACACTGGGTTTTTATCTTTACCCTAAGCTGTCCCTTTCGGCGGCCGCAGGCGGAGAGAACCCGCGGAGAGAGAACAGCTGCGAAGTGGATGCACAGAACAGTCACCTCGATACCAGCCCCGGGGTCCCAAGCAACGATCCTTCCCCGGAGGGTACTTAACCCACCCAGGGATTCAAGCAGGGAGTTCGCCTTGTCCAACTCGCACAGGAGACTGGCATGAGACGTAGGGCTCATCTACTTGCGTTCACACTACGTGGCCCGGAGAAGTTCTCACGGAGCCGAATCCAGCACCCTTCCTCCACCACGTGTGTACCCAAAGGAGCGCTGGGCAGTGGGTGTTCTCAAGGCCAAGAGAGAAGCCCTTGTTCTGTGCTGCACCTGCTGGGTGGTTCGAAGGTTTTCTCACCTTCCTGCTCTGGAAGCTTTTCAGAGCTGAGGCTACGCCTGGGCTGCGAAAGCAGAGAGGCGTAGAGGCCTTTCACACGGAAGGCGTGGGCCTGTTTCCCATGGAGAAAGTGTACGTCGCCCAACCCCCACCCCCACCCCTCCCCACCCCAACCCACCCCCAGCTGGAGGCGTGCGGCTTGACACCATTTTGTCCTGCCCATGGAAAATACAAAGAGGCCTACACGATTTGGGCTGTCTGGCGAAAGAATTTTGAATCGGCGGCACCCTGAGTACCTTTCCCGAAGTTTGCTTCCTAGCTGGTTAAACTCGGCATTCGGAGGCGAGGTGAGAGCAAACTTGCTCCGCGCGCGGCCAAGTGCCTTGATGCCCTGCCCTAAATGTTTGAGCTTCTGGCCAGCGTCACGCAAGTACTTTGACACGTAGGATTCTCACTTTTACTCCAAGCTGTCCCTGTTGGCTGAAGCAGTCGGCGTGTCTGTGTCGCAGCCTGGGAGGCCGGGCGTTGGGGGAGTCTGCCAAGTGACTGGCCTCCATTTATAGCTAACTGAGAAACGGCGTCGAAGCTTTCGGGAGCCTCTTACAGGGAATGGTTGCAGTTCGGAATTGGAGACTGTGCTGGCCAACGTCAGCAGCTCCTCTCCCTCGGAGGGCTCTTGGTGTGCCGACCCCTAAGAGCCAGCACGGTCCCCAGCTCGTGAACGGTCCCATTGCGAGCCGGTCTCGTCCGTGAAAGAGCCACGTGAGGCTGATCTCCAACAGTCGGGCTCCACACCTGGAGCCTTTGGGACAGGGCAGTCCTGAGCCGATGTGCCCACCAGGGGACGCGACCAAAGTTTACGTACCACAGGAAAGCGCCATCAGGGCCTCGTGTTCTCTCCATGAAATGAACGTGAGCTTGAAGGGTGACACGTCAGCGTGCACTGTGAACAGCTCGCTGGCACGCCTGTCTTCGGCCCCTCTCACGGTCTCACGCACCCGGGCTCAGTTCCGTGTAGGAATGCTGAGTGGGAGCGCCAGCCTCGCTTCTGGACTCTAAAGCCTTCCACCCCCTAATGGCAGGTTGTGTGTGTCTCTCACGTGGGGGGAGGAATGAGGTCGCCCACAGAGGTTCTGCCATGAAAGATCTAAAGACGCACGCTGCTGAGGAGCTTGCTCCTCATGGAGCGTCCCCGAAGGCCAGAGGAATGCCGAAGGTCTCTTTCAAAGCTGCCGGACGCTCTGCCGTTCTAGGCCTGAGATAGGGACCTTGTGACAGCACTGTAACCCCGCGAGGTCCAGGAGACATCGCCAGTGCGAGTGGCAATCCGCAAGGAAGAACCTTCAAGGCAGAGTGTCCTTCCCTGTACAAAACGGCGCCCAAGTGGCTGAGGCAGGGAGCATTTTCCTTCACAGAACCGGCATCCTCGTAGGCCTGTGGGTTACTCTAAAGAAACGACACTGTGAGCAACCTCTTCGAAAAGGCCTTCGCAAGCGACTTGGAGACAACAGCAGCGCAGTGGAGGCACAGACCATTATCCTAGAGAGCAGCAGCACAGTGTCTCCGGCAGCGATCGCTTCCCGGAGGATACTTAAGCCACACCGAGATTCCAGCAGGGAGTTTTGCCTTGTAGCAGTACAACTCACTCAGGAAAGAGGGATGAGGTGTAGGGCTAATCTACGTGCGCTCACGCTCTGTGTCCCCGAGAAGGTTTCACGGAGCAGAATGCATCACCGACCGCTACCACGTGTGTGCACCAAAGAAGCCCTGTGCCGTGGGTGTTCTCAGGCCGACAGCGAAGACCTAGGTGTGTGCTGCACCCGCGCTCGGTGGTTCACACGTTGCGTGACCCTGTGCCTTTGGAAGATGTTCAGAGCGGGTGGCACCTGCGTGCTGCGAGCGCAAGAGGTGTAGAGTGTAGAGGCCTTTCACACTGGAGGAAGGGCTTGCATCTCATGGAGAAAATGTGTACGTCGCCCGGGAGACGGAGGCGCGCTCCTGACACCGTTTCCTCTGCCCGTTTAAAGCACAAGTGTTTGTACTCGATCTGGGCTGCCTGGTGAAACGCTTGGCAGTCCGCATCACCCTGAGCACCTTTCCTGAAGTTTGATTCGTAGCTGGGTAAACTCGGGCTTCAGAGGCTTAGATGGGACCAAACGTGTTCAGCTTGTGGCGAAAGCCTTTGACCAGAGGCATATACGCTTGTGCTTGGGGCGAGGGCTAGGCAAGAACGTTTACACACTGGGTTTTTATCTTTACCCTAAGCTGTCCCTTTCGGCGGCCGCAGGCGGAGAGAACCCGCGGAGAGAGAACAGCTGCGAAGTGGATGCACAGAACAGTCACCTCGATACCAGCCCCGGGGTCCCAAGCAACGATCCTTCCCCGGAGGGTACTTAACCCACCCAGGGATTCAAGCAGGGAGTTCGCCTTGTCCAACTCGCACAGGAGACTGGCATGAGACGTAGGGCTCATCTACTTGCGTTCACACTACGTGGCCCGGAGAAGTTCTCACGGAGCCGAATCCAGCACCCTTCCTCCACCACGTGTGTACCCAAAGGAGCGCTGGGCAGTGGGTGTTCTCAAGGCCAAGAGAGAAGCCCTTGTTCTGTGCTGCACCTGCTGGGTGGTTCGAAGGTTTTCTCACCTTCCTGCTCTGGAAGCTTTTCAGAGCTGAGGCTACGCCTGGGCTGCGAAAGCAGAGAGGCGTAGAGGCCTTTCACACGGAAGGCGTGGGCCTGTTTCCCATGGAGAAAGTGTACGTCGCCCAACCCCCACCCCCACCCCTCCCCACCCCAACCCACCCCCAGCTGGAGGCGTGCGGCTTGACACCATTTTGTCCTGCCCATGGAAAATACAAAGAGGCCTACACGATTTGGGCTGTCTGGCGAAAGAATTTTGAATCGGCGGCACCCTGAGTACCTTTCCCGAAGTTTGCTTCCTAGCTGGTTAAACTCGGCATTCGGAGGCGAGGTGAGAGCAAACTTGCTCCGCGCGCGGCCAAGTGCCTTGATGCCCTGCCCTAAATGTTTGAGCTTCTGGCCAGCGTCACGCAAGTACTTTGACACGTAGGATTCTCACTTTTACTCCAAGCTGTCCCTGTTGGCTGAAGCAGTCGGCGTGTCTGTATCGCAGCCTGGGAGGCCGGGCGTTGGGGGAGTCTGCCAAGTGACTGGCCTCCATTTATAGCTAACTGAGAAACGGCGTCGAAGCTTTCGGGAGCCTCTTACAGGGAATGGTTGCAGTTCGGAATTGGAGACTGTGCTGGCCAACGTCAGCAGCTCCTCTCCCTCGGAGGGCTCTTGGTGTGCCGACCCCTAACAGCCAGCACGGTCCCCAGCTCGTGAACGGTCCCATTGCGAGCCGGTCTCGTCCGTGAAAGAGCCACGTGAGGCTGATCTCCAACAGTCGGGCTCCACACCTGGAGCCTTTGGGACAGGGCAGTCCTGAGCCGATGTGCCCACCAGGGGACGCGACCAAAGTTTACGTACCACAGGAAAGCGCCATCAGGGCCTCGTGTTCTCTCCATGAAATGAACGTGAGCTTGAAGGGTGACGCGTCAGCGTGCACTGTGAACAGCTCGCTGGCACGCCTGTCTTCGGCCCCTCTCACGGTCTCACGCACCCGGGCTCAGTTCCGTGTAGGAATGCTGAGTGGGAGCGCCAGCCTCGCTTCTGGACTCTAAAGCCTTCCACCCCCTAATGGCAGGTTGTGTGTGTCTCTCACGTGGGGGGAGGAATGAGGTCGCCCACAGAGGTTCTGCCATGAAAGATCTAAAGACGCACGCTGCTGAGGAGCTTGCTCCTCATGGAGCGTCCCCGAAGGCCAGAGGAATGCCGAAGGTCTCTTTCAAAGCTGCCGGACGCTCTGCCGTTCTAGGCCTGAGATAGGGACCTTGTGACGGCACTGTAACCCCGCGAGGTCCAGGAGACATCGCCAGTGCGAGTGGCAATCCGCAAGGAAGAACCTTCAAGGCGGAGTGTCCTTCCCTGTACAAAACGGCGCCCAAGTGGCTGAGGCAGGGAGCATTTTCCTTCACAGAACCGGCATCCTCGTAGGCCTGTGGGTTACTCTAAAGAAACGACACTGTGAGCAACCTCTTCGAAAAGGCCTTCGCAAGCGACTTGGAGACAACAGCAGCGCAGTGGAGGCACAGACCATTATCCTAGAGAGCAGCAGCACAGTGTCTCCAGCAGCGATCGCTTCCCGGAGGATACTTAAGCCACACCGAGATTCCAGCAGGGAGTTTTGCCTTGTAGCAGTACAACTCACTCAGGAAAGAGGGATGAGGTGTAGGGCTAATCTACGTGCGCTCACGCTCTGTGTCCCCGAGAAGGTTTCACGGAGCAGAATGCATCACCGACCGCTACCACGTGTGTGCACCAAAGAAGCCCTGTGCCGTGGGTGTTCTCAGGCCGACAGCGAAGACCTAGGTGTGTGCTGCACCCGCGCTCGGTGGTTCACACGTTGCGTGACCCTGTGCCTTTGGAAGATGTTCAGAGCGGGTGGCACCTGCGTGCTGCGAGCGCAAGAGGTGTAGAGTGTAGAGGCCTTTCACACTGGAGGAAGGGCTTGCATCTCATGGAGAAAATGTGTACGTCGCCCGGGAGACGGAGGCGCGCTCCTGACACCGTTTCCTCTGCCCGTTTAAAGCACAAGTGTTTGTACTCGATCTGGGCTGCCTGGTGAAACGCTTGGCAGTCCGCATCACCCTGAGCACCTTTCCTGAAGTTTGATTCGTAGCTGGGTAAACTTGGGCTTCAGAGGCTTAGATGGGACCAAACGTGTTCAGCTTGTGGCGAAAGCCTTTGACCAGAGGCATATACGCTTGTGCTTGGGGCGAGGGCTAGGCAAGAACGTTTACACACTGGGTTTTTATCTTTACCCTAAGCTGTCCCTTTCGGCGGCCGCAGGCGGAGAGAACCCGCGGAGAGAGAACAGCTGCGAAGTGGATGCACAGAACAGTCACCTCGATACCAGCCCCGGGGTCCCAAGCAACGATCCTTCCCCGGAGGGTACTTAACCCACCCAGGGATTCAAGCAGGGAGTTCGCCTTGTCCAACTCGCACAGGAGACTGGCATGAGACGTAGGGCTCATCTACTTGCGTTCACACTACGTGGCCCGGAGAAGTTCTCACGGAGCCGAATCCAGCACCCTTCCTCCACCACGTGTGTACCCAAAGGAGCGCTGGGCAGTGGGTGTTCTCAAGGCCAAGAGAGAAGCCCTTGTTCTGTGCTGCACCTGCTGGGTGGTTCGAAGGTTTTCTCACCTTCCTGCTCTGGAAGCTTTTCAGAGCTGAGGCTACGCCTGGGCTGCGAAAGCAGAGAGGCGTAGAGGCCTTTCACACGGAAGGCGTGGGCCTGTTTCCCATGGAGAAAGTGTACGTCGCCCAACCCCCACCCCCACCCCTCCCCACCCCAACCCACCCCCAGCTGGAGGCGTGCGGCTTGACACCATTTTGTCCTGCCCATGGAAAATACAAAGAGGCGTACACGATTTGGGCTGTCTGGCGAAAGAATTTTGAATCGGCGGCACCCTGAGTACCTTTCCCGAAGTTTGCTTCCTAGCTGGTTAAACTCGGCATTCGGAGGCGAGGTGAGAGCAAACTTGCTCCGCGCGCGGCCAAGTGCCTTGATGCCCTGCCCTAAATGTTTGAGCTTCTGGCCAGCGTCACGCAAGTACTTTGACACGTAGGATTCTCACTTTTACTCCAAGCTGTCCCTGTTGGCTGAAGCAGTCGGCGTGTCTGTATCGCAGCCTGGGAGGCCGGGCGTTGGGGGAGTCTGCCAAGTGACTGGCCTCCATTTATAGCTAACTGAGAAACGGCGTCGAAGCTTTCGGGAGCCTCTTACAGGGAATGGTTGCAGTTCGGAATTGGAGACTGTGCTGGCCAACGTCAGCAGCTCCTCTCCCTCGGAGGGCTCTTGGTGTGCCGACCCCTAACAGCCAGCACGGTCCCCAGCTCGTGAACGGTCCCATTGCGAGCCGGTCTCGTCCGTGAAAGAGCCACGTGAGGCTGATCTCCAACAGTCGGGCTCCACACCTGGAGCCTTTGGGACAGGGCAGTCCTGAGCCGATGTGCCCACCAGGGGACGCGACCAAAGTTTACGTACCACAGGAAAGCGCCATCAGGGCCTCGTGTTCTCTCCATGAAATGAACGTGAGCTTGAAGGGTGACGCGTCAGCGTGCACTGTGAACAGCTCGCTGGCACGCCTGTCTTCGGCCCCTCTCACGGTCTCACGCACCCGGGCTCAGTTCCGTGTAGGAATGCTGAGTGGGAGCGCCAGCCTCGCTTCTGGACTCTAAAGCCTTCCACCCCCTAATGGCAGGTTGTGTGTGTCTCTCACGTGGGGGGAGGAATGAGGTCGCCCACAGAGGTTCTGCCATGAAAGATCTAAAGACGCACGCTGCTGAGGAGCTTGCTCCTCATGGAGCGTCCCCGAAGGCCAGAGGAATGCCGAAGGTCTCTTTCAAAGCTGCCGGACGCTCTGCCGTTCTAGGCCTGAGATAGGGACCTTGTGACGGCACTGTAACCCCGCGAGGTCCAGGAGACATCGCCAGTGCGAGTGGCAATCCGCAAGGAAGAACCTTCAAGGCGGAGTGTCCTTCCCTGTACAAAACGGCGCCCAAGTGGCTGAGGCAGGGAGCATTTTCCTTCACAGAACCGGCATCCTCGTAGGCCTGTGGGTTACTCTAAAGAAACGACACTGTGAGCAACCTCTTCGAAAAGGCCTTCGCAAGCGACTTGGAGACAACAGCAGCGCAGTGGAGGCACAGACCATTATCCTAGAGAGCAGCAGCACAGTGTCTCCAGCAGCGATCGCTTCCCGGAGGATACTTAAGCCACACCGAGATTCCAGCAGGGAGTTTTGCCTTGTAGCAGTACAACTCACTCAGGAAAGAGGGATGAGGTGTAGGGCTAATCTACGTGCGCTCACGCTCTGTGTCCCCGAGAAGGTTTCACGGAGCAGAATGCATCACCGACCGCTACCACGTGTGTGCACCAAAGAAGCCCTGTGCCGTGGGTGTTCTCAGGCCGACAGCGAAGACCTAGGTGTGTGCTGCACCCGCGCTCGGTGGTTCACACGTTGCGTGACCCTGTGCCTTTGGAAGATGTTCAGAGCGGGTGGCACCTGCGTGCTGCGAGCGCAAGAGGTGTAGAGTGTAGAGGCCTTTCACACTGGAGGAAGGGCTTGCATCTCATGGAGAAAATGTGTACGTCGCCCGGGAGACGGAGGCGCGCTCCTGACACCGTTTCCTCTGCCCGTTTAAAGCACAAGTGTTTGTACTCGATCTGGGCTGCCTGGTGAAACGCTTGGCAGTCCGCATCACCCTGAGCACCTTTCCTGAAGTTTGATTCGTAGCTGGGTAAACTCGGGCTTCAGAGGCTTAGATGGGACCAAACGTGTTCAGCTTGTGGCGAAAGCCTTTGACCAGAGGCATATACGCTTGTGCTTGGGGCGAGGGCTAGGCAAGAACGTTTACACACTGGGTTTTTATCTTTACCCTAAGCTGTCCCTTTCGGCGGCCGCAGGCGGAGAGAACCCGCGGAGAGAGAACAGCTGCGAAGTGGATGCACAGAACAGTCACCTCGATACCAGCCCCGGGGTCCCAAGCAACGATCCTTCCCCGGAGGGTACTTAACCCACCCAGGGATTCAAGCAGGGAGTTCGCCTTGTCCAACTCGCACAGGAGACTGGCATGAGACGTAGGGCTCATCTACTTGCGTTCACACTACGTGGCCCGGAGAAGTTCTCACGGAGCCGAATCCAGCACCCTTCCTCCACCACGTGTGTACCCAAAGGAGCGCTGGGCAGTGGGTGTTCTCAAGGCCAAGAGAGAAGCCCTTGTTCTGTGCTGCACCTGCTGGGTGGTTCGAAGGTTTTCTCACCTTCCTGCTCTGGAAGCTTTTCAGAGCTGAGGCTACGCCTGGGCTGCGAAAGCAGAGAGGCGTAGAGGCCTTTCACACGGAAGGCGTGGGCCTGTTTCCCATGGAGAAAGTGTACGTCGCCCAACCCCCACCCCCACCCCTCCCCACCCCAACCCACCCCCAGCTGGAGGCGTGCGGCTTGACACCATTTTGTCCTGCCCATGGAAAATACAAAGAGGCGTACACGATTTGGGCTGTCTGGCGAAAGAATTTTGAATCGGCGGCACCCTGAGTACCTTTCCCGAAGTTTGCTTCCTAGCTGGTTAAACTCGGCATTCGGAGGCGAGGTGAGAGCAAACTTGCTCCGCGCGCGGCCAAGTGCCTTGATGCCCTGCCCTAAATGTTTGAGCTTCTGGCCAGCGTCACGCAAGTACTTTGACACGTAGGATTCTCACTTTTACTCCAAGCTGTCCCTGTTGGCTGAAGCAGTCGGCGTGTCTGTATCGCAGCCTGGGAGGCCGGGCGTTGGGGGAGTCTGCCAAGTGACTGGCCTCCATTTATAGCTAACTGAGAAACGGCGTCGAAGCTTTCGGGAGCCTCTTACAGGGAATGGTTGCAGTTCGGAATTGGAGACTGTGCTGGCCAACGTCAGCAGCTCCTCTCCCTCGGAGGGCTCTTGGTGTGCCGACCCCTAACAGCCAGCACGGTCCCCAGCTCGTGAACGGTCCCATTGCGAGCCGGTCTCGTCCGTGAAAGAGCCACGTGAGGCTGATCTCCAACAGTCGGGCTCCACACCTGGAGCCTTTGGGACAGGGCAGTCCTGAGCCGATGTGCCCACCAGGGGACGCGACCAAAGTTTACGTACCACAGGAAAGCGCCATCAGGGCCTCGTGTTCTCTCCATGAAATGAACGTGAGCTTGAAGGGTGACGCGTCAGCGTGCACTGTGAACAGCTCGCTGGCACGCCTGTCTTCGGCCCCTCTCACGGTCTCACGCACCCAGGCTCAGTTCCGTGTAGGAATGCTGAGTGGGAGCGCCAGCCTCGCTTCTGGACTCTAAAGCCTTCCACCCCCTAATGGCAGGTTGTGTGTGTCTCTCACGTGGGGGGAGGAATGAGGTCGCCCACAGAGGTTCTGCCATGAAAGATCTAAAGACGCACGCTGCTGAGGAGCTTGCTCCTCATGGAGCGTCCCCGAAGGCCAGAGGAATGCCGAAGGTCTCTTTCAAAGCTGCCGGACGCTCTGCCGTTCTAGGCCTGAGATAGGGACCTTGTGACGGCACTGTAACCCCGCGAGGTCCAGGAGACATCGCCAGTGCGAGTGGCAATCCGCAAGGAAGAACCTTCAAGGCGGAGTGTCCTTCCCTGTACAAAACGGCGCCCAAGTGGCTGAGGCAGGGAGCATTTTCCTTCACAGAACCGGCATCCTCGTAGGCCTGTGGGTTACTCTAAAGAAACGACACTGTGAGCAACCTCTTCGAAAAGGCCTTCGCAAGCGACTTGGAGACAACAGCAGCGCAGTGGAGGCACAGACCATTATCCTAGAGAGCAGCAGCACAGTGTCTCCAGCAGCGATCGCTTCCCGGAGGATACTTAAGCCACACCGAGATTCCAGCAGGGAGTTTTGCCTTGTAGCAGTACAACTCACTCAGGAAAGAGGGATGAGGTGTAGGGCTAATCTACGTGCGCTCACGCTCTGTGTCCCCGAGAAGGTTTCACGGAGCAGAATGCATCACCGACCGCTACCACGTGTGTGCACCAAAGAAGCCCTGTGCCGTGGGTGTTCTCAGGCCGACAGCGAAGACCTAGGTGTGTGCTGCAACCGCGCTCGGTGGTTCACACGTTGCGTGACCCTGTGCCTTTGGAAGATGTTCAGAGCGGGTGGCACCTGCGTGCTGCGAGCGCAAGAGGTGTAGAGTGTAGAGGCCTTTCACACTGGAGGAAGGGCTTGCATCTCATGGAGAAAATGTGTACGTCGCCCGGGAGACGGAGGCGCGCTCCTGACACCGTTTCCTCTGCCCGTTTAAAGCACAAGTGTTTGTACTCGATCTGGGCTGCCTGGTGAAACGCTTGGCAGTCCGCATCACCCTGAGCACCTTTCCTGAAGTTTGATTCGTAGCTGGGTAAACTCGGGCTTCAGAGGCTTAGATGGGACCAAACGTGTTCAGCTTGTGGCGAAAGCCTTTGACCAGAGGCATATACGCTTGTGCTTGGGGCGAGGGCTAGGCAAGAACGTTTACACACTGGGTTTTTATCTTTACCCTAAGCTGTCCCTTTCGGCGGCCGCAGGCGGAGAGAACCCGCGGAGAGAGAACAGCTGCGAAGTGGATGCACAGAACAGTCACCTCGATACCAGCCCCGGGGTCCCAAGCAACGATCCTTCCCCGGAGGGTACTTAACCCACCCAGGGATTCAAGCAGGGAGTTCGCCTTGTCCAACTCGCACAGGAGACTGGCATGAGACGTAGGGCTCATCTACTTGCGTTCACACTACGTGGCCCGGAGAAGTTCTCACGGAGCCGAATCCAGCACCCTTCCTCCACCACGTGTGTACCCAAAGGAGCGCTGGGCAGTGGGTGTTCTCAAGGCCAAGAGAGAAGCCCTTGTTCTGTGCTGCACCTGCTGGGTGGTTTGAAGGTTTTCTCACCTTCCTGCTCTGGAAGCTTTTCAGAGCTGAGGCTACGCCTGGGCTGCGAAAGCAGAGAGGCGTAGAGGCCTTTCACACGGAAGGCGTGGGCCTGTTTCCCATGGAGAAAGTGTACGTCGCCCAACCCCCACCCCCACCCCTCCCCACCCCAACCCACCCCCAGCTGGAGGCGTGCGGCTTGACACCATTTTGTCCTGCCCATGGAAAATACAAAGAGGCCTACACGATTTGGGCTGTCTGGCGAAAGAATTTTGAATCGGCGGCACCCTGAGTACCTTTCCCGAAGTTTGCTTCCTAGCTGGTTAAACTCGGCATTCGGAGGCGAGGTGAGAGCAAACTTGCTCCGCGCGCGGCCAAGTGCCTTGATGCCCTGCCCTAAATGTTTGAGCTTCTGGCCAGCGTCACGCAAGTACTTTGACACGTAGGATTCTCACTTTTACTCCAAGCTGTCCCTGTTGGCTGAAGCAGTCGGCGTGTCTGTGTCGCAGCCTGGGAGGCCGGGCGTTGGGGGAGTCTGCCAAGTGACTGGCCTCCATTTATAGCTAACTGAGAAACGGCGTCGAAGCTTTCGGGAGCCTCTTACAGGGAATGGTTGCAGTTCGGAATTGGAGACTGTGCTGGCCAACGTCAGCAGCTCCTCTCCCTCGGAGGGCTCTTGGTGTGCCGACCCCTAACAGCCAGCACGGTCCCCAGCTCGTGAACGGTCCCATTGCGAGCCGGTCTCGTCCGTGAAAGAGCCACGTGAGGCTGATCTCCAACAGTCGGGCTCCACACCTGGAGCCTTTGGGACAGGGCAGTCCTGAGCCGATGTGCCCACCAGGGGACGCGACCAAAGTTTACGTACCACAGGAAAGCGCCATCAGGGCCTCGTGTTCTCTCCATGAAATGAACGTGAGCTTGAAGGGTGACGCGTCAGCGTGCACTGTGAACAGCTCGCTGGCACGCCTGTCTTCGGCCCCTCTCACGGTCTCACGCACCCGGGCTCAGTTCCGTGTAGGAATGCTGAGTGGGAGCGCCAGCCTCGCTTCTGGACTCTAAAGCCTTCCACCCCCTAATGGCAGGTTGTGTGTGTCTCTCACGTGGGGGGAGGAATGAGGTCGCCCACAGAGGTTCTGCCATGAAAGATCTAAAGACGCACGCTGCTGAGGAGCTTGCTCCTCATGGAGCGTCCCCGAAGGCCAGAGGAATGCCGAAGGTCTCTTTCAAAGCTGCCGGACGCTCTGCCGTTCTAGGCCTGAGATAGGGACCTTGTGACGGCACTGTAACCCCGCGAGGTCCAGGAGACATCGCCAGTGCGAGTGGCAATCCGCAAGGAAGAACCTTCAAGGCGGAGTGTCCTTCCCTGTACAAAACGGCGCCCAAGTGGCTGAGGCAGGGAGCATTTTCCTTCACAGAACCGGCATCCTCGTAGGCCTGTGGGTTACTCTAAAGAAACGACACTGTGAGCAACCTCTTCGAAAAGGCCTTCGCAAGCGACTTGGAGACAACAGCAGCGCAGTGGAGGCACAGACCATTATCCTAGAGAGCAGCAGCACAGTGTCTCCGGCAGCGATCGCTTCCCGGAGGATACTTAAGCCACACCGAGATTCCAGCAGGGAGTTTTGCCTTGTAGCAGTACAACTCACTCAGGAAAGAGGGATGAGGTGTAGGGCTAATCTACGTGCGCTCACGCTCTGTGTCCCCGAGAAGGTTTCACGGAGCAGAATGCATCACCGACCGCTACCACGTGTGTGCACCAAAGAAGCCCTGTGCCGTGGGTGTTCTCAGGCCGACAGCGAAGACCTAGGTGTGTGCTGCACCCGCGCTCGGTGGTTCACACGTTGCGTGACCCTGTGCCTTTGGAAGATGTTCAGAGCGGGTGGCACCTGCGTGCTGCGAGCGCAAGAGGTGTAGAGTGTAGAGGCCTTTCACACTGGAGGAAGGGCTTGCATCTCATGGAGAGAATGTGTACGTCGCCCGGGAGACGGAGGCGCGCTCCTGACACCGTTTCCTCTGCCCGTTTAAAGCACAAGTGTTTGTACTCGATCTGGGCTGCCTGGTGAAACGCTTGGCAGTCCGCATCACCCTGAGCACCTTTCCTGAAGTTTGATTCGTAGCTGGGTAAACTCGGGCTTCAGAGGCTTAGATGGGACCAAACGTGTTCAGCTTGTGGCGAAAGCCTTTGACCAGAGGCATATACGCTTGTGCTTGGGGCGAGGGCTAGGCAAGAACGTTTACACACTGGGTTTTTATCTTTACCCTAAGCTGTCCCTTTCGGCGGCCGCAGGCGGAGAGAACCCGCGGAGAGAGAACAGCTGCGAAGTGGATGCACAGAACAGTCACCTCGATACCAGCCCCGGGGTCCCAAGCAACGATCCTTCCCCGGAGGGTACTTAACCCACCCAGGGATTCAAGCAGGGAGTTCGCCTTGTCCAACTCGCACAGGAGACTGGCATGAGACGTAGGGCTCATCTACTTGCGTTCACACTACGTGGCCCGGAGAAGTTCTCACGGAGCCGAATCCAGCACCCTTCCTCCACCACGTGTGTACCCAAAGGAGCGCTGGGCAGTGGGTGTTCTCAAGGCCAAGAGAGAAGCCCTTGTTCTGTGCTGCACCTGCTGGGTGGTTCGAAGGTTTTCTCACCTTCCTGCTCTGGAAGCTTTTCAGAGCTGAGGCTACGCCTGGGCTGCGAAAGCAGAGAGGCGTAGAGGCCTTTCACACGGAAGGCGTGGGCCTGTTTCCCATGGAGAAAGTGTACGTCGCCCAACCCCCACCCCCACCCCTCCCCACCCCAACCCACCCCCAGCTGGAGGCGTGCGGCTTGACACCATTTTGTCCTGCCCATGGAAAATACAACGAGGCCTACACGATTTGGGCTGTCTGGCGAAAGAATTTTGAATCGGCGGCACCCTGAGTACCTTTCCCGAAGTTTGCTTCCTAGCTGGTTAAACTCGGCATTCGGAGGCGAGGTGAGAGCAAACTTGCTCCGCGCGCGGCCAAGTGCCTTGATGCCCTGCCCTAAATGTTTGAGCTTCTGGCCAGCGTCACGCAAGTACTTTGACACGTAGGATTCTCACTTTTACTCCAAGCTGTCCCTGTTGGCTGAAGCAGTCGGCGTGTCTGTATCGCAGCCTGGGAGGCCGGGCGTTGGGGGAGTCTGCCAAGTGACTGGCCTCCATTTATAGCTAACTGAGAAACGGCGTCGAAGCTTTCGGGAGCCTCTTACAGGGAATGGTTGCAGTTCGGAATTGGAGACTGTGCTGGCCAACGTCAGCAGCTCCTCTCCCTCGGAGGGCTCTTGGTGTGCCGACCCCTAACAGCCAGCACGGTCCCCAGCTCGTGAACGGTCCCATTGCGAGCCGGTCTCGTCCGTGAAAGAGCCACGTGAGGCTGATCTCCAACAGTCGGGCTCCACACCTGGAGCCTTTGGGACAGGGCAGTCCTGAGCCGATGTGCCCACCAGGGGACGCGACCAAAGTTTACGTACCACAGGAAAGCGCCATCAGGGCCTCGTGTTCTCTCCATGAAATGAACGTGAGCTTGAAGGGTGACGCGTCAGCGTGCACTGTGAACAGCTCGCTGGCACGCCTGTCTTCGGCCCCTCTCACGGTCTCACGCACCCGGGCTCAGTTCCGTGTAGGAATGCTGAGTGGGAGCGCCAGCCTCGCTTCTGGACTCTAAAGCCTTCCACCCCCTAATGGCAGGTTGTGTGTGTCTCTCACGTGGGGGGAGGAATGAGGTCGCCCACAGAGGTTCTGCCATGAAAGATCTAAAGACGCACGCTGCTGAGGAGCTTGCTCCTCATGGAGCGTCCCCGAAGGCCAGAGGAATGCCGAAGGTCTCTTTCAAAGCTGCCGGACGCTCTGCCGTTCTAGGCCTGAGATAGGGACCTTGTGACGGCACTGTAACCCCGCGAGGTCCAGGAGACATCGCCAGTGCGAGTGGCAATCCGCAAGGAAGAACCTTCAAGGCGGAGTGTCCTTCCCTGTACAAAACGGCGCCCAAGTGGCTGAGGCAGGGAGCATTTTCCTTCACAGAACCGGCATCCTCGTAGGCCTGTGGGTTACTCTAAAGAAACGACACTGTGAGCAACCTCTTCGAAAAGGCCTTCGCAAGCGACTTGGAGACAACAGCAGCGCAGTGGAGGCACAGACCATTATCCTAGAGAGCAGCAGCACAGTGTCTCCAGCAGCGATCGCTTCCCGGAGGATACTTAAGCCACACCGAGATTCCAGCAGGGAGTTTTGCCTTGTAGCAGTACAACTCACTCAGGAAAGAGGGATGAGGTGTAGGGCTAATCTACGTGCGCTCACGCTCTGTGTCCCCGAGAAGGTTTCACGGAGCAGAATGCATCACCGACCGCTACCACGTGTGTGCACCAAAGAAGCCCTGTGCCGTGGGTGTTCTCAGGCCGACAGCGAAGACCTAGGTGTGTGCTGCACCCGCGCTCGGTGGTTCACACGTTGCGTGACCCTGTGCCTTTGGAAGATGTTCAGAGCGGGTGGCACCTGCGTGCTGCGAGCGCAAGAGGTGTAGAGTGTAGAGGCCTTTCACACTGGAGGAAGGGCTTGCATCTCATGGAGAAAATGTGTACGTCGCCCGGGAGACGGAGGCGCGCTCCTGACACCGTTTCCTCTGCCCGTTTAAAGCACAAGTGTTTGTACTCGATCTGGGCTGCCTGGTGAAACGCTTGGCAGTCCGCATCACCCTGAGCACCTTTCCTGAAGTTTGATTCGTAGCTGGGTAAACTCGGGCTTCAGAGGCTTAGATGGGACCAAACGTGTTCAGCTTGTGGCGAAAGCCTTTGACCAGAGGCATATACGCTTGTGCTTGGGGCGAGGGCTAGGCAAGAACGTTTACACACTGGGTTTTTATCTTTACCCTAAGCTGTCCCTTTCGGCTGCCGCAGGCGGAGAGAACCCGCGGAGAGAGAACAGCTGCGAAGTGGATGCACAGAACAGTCACCTCGATACCAGCCCCGGGGTCCCAAGCAACGATCCTTCCCCGGAGGGTACTTAACCCACCCAGGGATTCAAGCAGGGAGTTCGCCTTGTCCAACTCGCACAGGAGACTGGCATGAGACGTAGGGCTCATCTACTTGCGTTCACACTACGTGGCCCGGAGAAGTTCTCACGGAGCCGAATCCAGCACCCTTCCTCCACCACGTGTGTACCCAAAGGAGCGCTGGGCAGTGGGTGTTCTCAAGGCCAAGAGAGAAGCCCTTGTTCTGTGCTGCACCTGCTGGGTGGTTCGAAGGTTTTCTCACCTTCCTGCTCTGGAAGCTTTTCAGAGCTGAGGCTACGCCTGGGCTGCGAAAGCAGAGAGGCGTAGAGACCTTTCACACGGAAGGCGTGGGCCTGTTTCCCATGGAGAAAGTGTACGTTGCCCAACCCCCACCCCCACCCCTCCCCACCCCAACCCACCCCCAGCTGGAGGCGTGCGGCTTGACACCATTTTGTCCTGCCCATGGAAAATACAACGAGGCCTACACGATTTGGGCTGTCTGGCGAAAGAATTTTGAATCGGCGGCACCCTGAGTACCTTTCCCGAAGTTTGCTTCCTAGCTGGTTAAACTCGGCATTCGGAGGCGAGGTGAGAGCAAACTTGCTCCGCGCGCGGCCAAGTGCCTTGATGCCCTGCCCTAAATGTTTGAGCTTCTGGCCAGCGTCACGCAAGTACTTTGACACGTAGGATTCTCACTTTTACTCCAAGCTGTCCCTGTTGGCTGAAGCAGTCGGCGTGTCTGTATCGCAGCCTGGGAGGCCGGGCGTTGGGGGAGTCTGCCAAGTGACTGGCCTCCATTTATAGCTAACTGAGAAACGGCGTCGAAGCTTTCGGGAGCCTCTTACAGGGAATGGTTGCAGTTCGGAACTGGAGACTGTGCTGGCCAACGTCAGCAGCTCCTCTCCCTCGGAGGGCTCTTGGTGTGCCGACCCCTAACAGCCAGCATGGTCCCCAGCTCGTGAACGGTCCCATTGCGAGCCGGTCTCGTCCGTGAAAGAGCCACGTGAGGCTGATCTCCAACAGTCGGGCTCCACACCTGGAGCCTTTGGGACAGGGCAGTCCTGAGCCGATGTGCCCACCAGGGGACGCGACCAAAGTTTACGTACCACAGGAAAGCGCCATCAGGGCCTCGTGTTCTCTCCATGAAATGAACGTGAGCTTGAAGGGTGACGCGTCAGCGTGCACTGTGAACAGCTCGCTGGCACGCCTGTCTTCGGCCCCTCTCACGGTCTCACGCACCCGGGCTCAGTTCCGTGTAGGAATGCTGAGTGGGAGCGCCAGCCTCGCTTCTGGACTCTAAAGCCTTCCACCCCCTAATGGCAGGTTGTGTGTGTCTCTCACGTGGGGGGAGGAATGAGGTCGCCCACAGAGGTTCTGCCATGAAAGATCTAAAGACGCACGCTGCTGAGGAGCTTGCTCCTCATGGAGCGTCCCCGAAGGCCAGAGGAATGCCGAAGGTCTCTTTCAAAGCTGCCGGACGCTCTGCCGTTCTAGGCCTGAGATAGGGACCTTGTGACGGCACTGTAACCCCGCGAGGTCCAGGAGACATCGCCAGTGCGAGTGGCAATCCGCAAGGAAGAACCTTCAAGGCGGAGTGTCCTTCCCTGTACAAAACGGCGCCCAAGTGGCTGAGGCAGGGAGCATTTTCCTTCACAGAACCGGCATCCTCGTAGGCCTGTGGGTTACTCTAAAGAAACGACACTGTGAGCAACCTCTTCGAAAAGGCCTTCGCAAGCGACTTGGAGACAACAGCAGCGCAGTGGAGGCACAGACCATTATCCTAGAGAGCAGCAGCACAGTGTCTCCGGCAGCGATCGCTTCCCGGAGGATACTTAAGCCACACCGAGATTCCAGCAGGGAGTTTTGCCTTGTAGCAGTACAACTCACTCAGGAAAGAGGGATGAGGTGTAGGGCTAATCTACGTGCGCTCACGCTCTGTGTCCCCGAGAAGGTTTCACGGAGCAGAATGCATCACCGACCACTACCACGTGTGTGCACCAAAGAAGCCCTGTGCCGTGGGTGTTCTCAGGCCGACAGCGAAGACCTAGGTGTGTGCTGCACCCGCGCTCGGTGGTTCACACGTTGCGTGACCCTGTGCCTTTGGAAGATGTTCAGAGCGGGTGGCACCTGCGTGCTGCGAGCGCAAGAGGTGTAGAGTGTAGAGGCCTTTCACACTGGAGGAAGGGCTTGCATCTCATGGAGAAAATGTGTACGTCGCCCGGGAGACGGAGGCGCGCTCCTGACACCGTTTCCTCTGCCCGTTTAAAGCACAAGTGTTTGTACTCGATCTGGGCTGCCTGGTGAAACGCTTGGCAGTCCGCATCACCCTGAGCACCTTTCCTGAAGTTTGATTCGTAGCTGGGTAAACTCGGGCTTCAGAGGCTTAGATGGGACCAAACGTGTTCAGCTTGTGGCGAAAGCCTTTGACCAGAGGCATATACGCTTGTGCTTGGGGCGAGGGCTAGGCAAGAACGTTTACACACTGGGTTTTTATCTTTACCCTAAGCTGTCCCTTTCGGCGGCCGCAGGCGGAGAGAACCCGCGGAGAGAGAACAGCTGCGAAGTGGATGCACAGAACAGTCACCTCGATACCAGCCCCGGGGTCCCAAGCAACGATCCTTCCCCGGAGGGTACTTAACCCACCCAGGGATTCAAGCAGGGAGTTCGCCTTGTCCAACTCGCACAGGAGACTGGCATGAGACGTAGGGCTCATCTACTTGCGTTCACACTACGTGGCCCGGAGAAGTTCTCACGGAGCCGAATCCAGCACCCTTCCTCCACCACGTGTGTACCCAAAGGAGCGCTGGGCAGTGGGTGTTCTCAAGGCCAAGAGAGAAGCCCTTGTTCTGTGCTGCACCTGCTGGGTGGTTCGAAGGTTTTCTCACCTTCCTGCTCTGGAAGCTTTTCAGAGCTGAGGCTACGCCTGGGCTGCGAAAGCAGAGAGGCGTAGAGGCCTTTCACACGGAAGGCGTGGGCCTGTTTCCCATGGAGAAAGTGTACGTCGCCCAACCCCCACCCCCACCCCTCCCCACCCCAACCCACCCCCAGCTGGAGGCGTGCGGCTTGACACCATTTTGTCCTGCCCATGGAAAATACAACGAGGCCTACACGATTTGGGCTGTCTGGCGAAAGAATTTTGAATCGGCGGCACCCTGAGTACCTTTCCCGAAGTTTGCTTCCTAGCTGGTTAAACTCGGCATTCGGAGGCGAGGTGAGAGCAAACTTGCTCCGCGCGCGGCCAAGTGCCTTGATGCCCTGCCCTAAATGTTTGAGCTTCTGGCCAGCGTCACGCAAGTACTTTGACACGTAGGATTCTCACTTTTACTCCAAGCTGTCCCTGTTGGCTGAAGCAGTCGGCGTGTCTGTGTCGCAGCCTGGGAGGCCGGGCGTTGGGGGAGTCTGCCAAGTGACTGGCCTCCATTTATAGCTAACTGAGAAACGGCGTCGAAGCTTTCGGGAGCCTCTTACAGGGAATGGTTGCAGTTCGGAATTGGAGACTGTGCTGGCCAACGTCAGCAGCTCCTCTCCCTCGGAGGGCTCTTGGTGTGCCGACCCCTAACAGCCAGCACGGTCCCCAGCTCGTGAACGGTCCCATTGCGAGCCGGTCTCGTCCGTGAAAGAGCCACGTGAGGCTGATCTCCAACAGTCGGGCTCCACACCTGGAGCCTTTGGGACAGGGCAGTCCTGAGCCGATGTGCCCACCAGGGGACGCGACCAAAGTTTACGTACCACAGGAAAGCGCCATCAGGGCCTCGTGTTCTCTCCATGAAATGAACGTGAGCTTGAAGGGTGACGCGTCAGCGTGCACTGTGAACAGCTCGCTGGCACGCCTGTCTTCGGCCCCTCTCACGGTCTCACGCACCCGGGCTCAGTTCCGTGTAGGAATGCTGAGTGGGAGCGCCAGCCTCGCTTCTGGACTCTAAAGCCTTCCACCCCCTAATGGCAGGTTGTGTGTGTCTCTCACGTGGGGGGAGGAATGAGGTCGCCCACAGAGGTTCTGCCATGAAAGATCTAAAGACGCACGCTGCTGAGGAGCTTGCTCCTCATGGAGCGTCCCCGAAGGCCAGAGGAATGCCGAAGGTCTCTTTCAAAGCTGCCGGACGCTCTGCCGTTCTAGGCCTGAGATAGGGACCTTGTGACGGCACTGTAACCCCGCGAGGTCCAGGAGACATCGCCAGTGCGAGTGGCAATCCGCAAGGAAGAACCTTCAAGGCGGAGTGTCCTTCCCTGTACAAAACGGCGCCCAAGTGGCTGAGGCAGGGAGCATTTTCCTTCACAGAACCGGCATCCTCGTAGGCCTGTGGGTTACTCTAAAGAAACGACACTGTGAGCAACCTCTTCGAAAAGGCCTTCGCAAGCGACTTGGAGACAACAGCAGCGCAGTGGAGGCACAGACCATTATCCTAGAGAGCAGCAGCACAGTGTCTCCAGCAGCGATCGCTTCCCGGAGGATACTTAAGCCACACCGAGATTCCAGCAGGGAGTTTTGCCTTGTAGCAGTACAACTCACTCAGGAAAGAGGGATGAGGTGTAGGGCTAATCTACGTGCGCTCACGCTCTGTGTCCCCGAGAAGGTTTCACGGAGCAGAATGCATCACCGACCGCTACCACGTGTGTGCACCAAAGAAGCCCTGTGCCGTGGGTGTTCTCAGGCCGACAGCGAAGACCTAGGTGTGTGCTGCACCCGCGCTCGGTGGTTCACACGTTGCGTGACCCTGTGCCTTTGGAAGATGTTCAGAGCGGGTGGCACCTGCGTGCTGCGAGCGCAAGAGGTGTAGAGTGTAGAGGCCTTTCACACTGGAGGAAGGGCTTGCATCTCATGGAGAAAATGTGTACGTCGCCCGGGAGACGGAGGCGCGCTCCTGACACCGTTTCCTCTGCCCGTTTAAAGCACAAGTGTTTGTACTCGATCTGGGCTGCCTGGTGAAACGCTTGGCAGTCCGCATCACCCTGAGCACCTTTCCTGAAGTTTGATTCGTAGCTGGGTAAACTCGGGCTTCAGAGGCTTAGATGGGACCAAACGTGTTCAGCTTGTGGCGAAAGCCTTTGACCAGAGGCATATACGCTTGTGCTTGGGGCGAGGGCTAGGCAAGAACGTTTACACACTGGGTTTTTATCTTTACCCTAAGCTGTCCCTTTCGGCTGCCGCAGGCGGAGAGAACCCGCGGAGAGAGAACAGCTGCGAAGTGGATGCACAGAACAGTCACCTCGATACCAGCCCCGGGGTCCCAAGCAACGATCCTTCCCCGGAGGGTACTTAACCCACCCAGGGATTCAAGCAGGGAGTTCGCCTTGTCCAACTCGCACAGGAGACTGGCATGAGACGTAGGGCTCATCTACTTGCGTTCACACTACGTGGCCCGGAGAAGTTCTCACGGAGCCGAATCCAGCACCCTTCCTCCACCACGTGTGTACCCAAAGGAGCGCTGGGCAGTGGGTGTTCTCAAGGCCAAGAGAGAAGCCCTTGTTCTGTGCTGCACCTGCTGGGTGGTTCGAAGGTTTTCTCACCTTCCTGCTCTGGAAGCTTTTCAGAGCTGAGGCTACGCCTGGGCTGCGAAAGCAGAGAGGCGTAGAGACCTTTCACACGGAAGGCGTGGGCCTGTTTCCCATGGAGAAAGTGTACGTTGCCCAACCCCCACCCCCACCCCTCCCCACCCCAACCCACCCCCAGCTGGAGGCGTGCGGCTTGACACCATTTTGTCCTGCCCATGGAAAATACAACGAGGCCTACACGATTTGGGCTGTCTGGCGAAAGAATTTTGAATCGGCGGCACCCTGAGTACCTTTCCCGAAGTTTGCTTCCTAGCTGGTTAAACTCGGCATTCGGAGGCGAGGTGAGAGCAAACTTGCTCCGCGCGCGGCCAAGTGCCTTGATGCCCTGCCCTAAATGTTTGAGCTTCTGGCCAGCGTCACGCAAGTACTTTGACACGTAGGATTCTCACTTTTACTCCAAGCTGTCCCTGTTGGCTGAAGCAGTCGGCGTGTCTGTATCGCAGCCTGGGAGGCCGGGCGTTGGGGGAGTCTGCCAAGTGACTGGCCTCCATTTATAGCTAACTGAGAAACGGCGTCGAAGCTTTCGGGAGCCTCTTACAGGGAATGGTTGCAGTTCGGAACTGGAGACTGTGCTGGCCAACGTCAGCAGCTCCTCTCCCTCGGAGGGCTCTTGGTGTGCCGACCCCTAACAGCCAGCATGGTCCCCAGCTCGTGAACGGTCCCATTGCGAGCCGGTCTCGTCCGTGAAAGAGCCACGTGAGGCTGATCTCCAACAGTCGGGCTCCACACCTGGAGCCTTTGGGACAGGGCAGTCCTGAGCCGATGTGCCCACCAGGGGACGCGACCAAAGTTTACGTACCACAGGAAAGCGCCATCAGGGCCTCGTGTTCTCTCCATGAAATGAACGTGAGCTTGAAGGGTGACGCGTCAGCGTGCACTGTGAACAGCTCGCTGGCACGCCTGTCTTCGGCCCCTCTCACGGTCTCACGCACCCGGGCTCAGTTCCGTGTAGGAATGCTGAGTGGGAGCGCCAGCCTCGCTTCTGGACTCTAAAGCCTTCCACCCCCTAATGGCAGGTTGTGTGTGTCTCTCACGTGGGGGGAGGAATGAGGTCGCCCACAGAGGTTCTGCCATGAAAGATCTAAAGACGCACGCTGCTGAGGAGCTTGCTCCTCATGGAGCGTCCCCGAAGGCCAGAGGAATGCCGAAGGTCTCTTTCAAAGCTGCCGGACGCTCTGCCGTTCTAGGCCTGAGATAGGGACCTTGTGACGGCACTGTAACCCCGCGAGGTCCAGGAGACATCGCCAGTGCGAGTGGCAATCCGCAAGGAAGAACCTTCAAGGCGGAGTGTCCTTCCCTGTACAAAACGGCGCCCAAGTGGCTGAGGCAGGGAGCATTTTCCTTCACAGAACCGGCATCCTCGTAGGCCTGTGGGTTACTCTAAAGAAACGACACTGTGAGCAACCTCTTCGAAAAGGCCTTCGCAAGCGACTTGGAGACAACAGCAGCGCAGTGGAGGCACAGACCATTATCCTAGAGAGCAGCAGCACAGTGTCTCCGGCAGCGATCGCTTCCCGGAGGATACTTAAGCCACACCGAGATTCCAGCAGGGAGTTTTGCCTTGTAGCAGTACAACTCACTCAGGAAAGAGGGATGAGGTGTAGGGCTAATCTACGTGCGCTCACGCTCTGTGTCCCCGAGAAGGTTTCACGGAGCAGAATGCATCACCGACCGCTACCACGTGTGTGCACCAAAGAAGCCCTGTGCCGTGGGTGTTCTCAGGCCGACAGCGAAGACCTAGGTGTGTGCTGCACCCGCGCTCGGTGGTTCACACGTTGCGTGACCCTGTGCCTTTGGAAGATGTTCAGAGCGGGTGGCACCTGCGTGCTGCGAGCGCAAGAGGTGTAGAGTGTAGAGGCCTTTCACACTGGAGGAAGGGCTTGCATCTCATGGAGAGAATGTGTACGTCGCCCGGGAGACGGAGGCGCGCTCCTGACACCGTTTCCTCTGCCCGTTTAAAGCACAAGTGTTTGTACTCGATCTGGGCTGCCTGGTGAAACGCTTGGCAGTCCGCATCACCCTGAGCACCTTTCCTGAAGTTTGATTCGTAGCTGGGTAAACTCGGGCTTCAGAGGCTTAGATGGGACCAAACGTGTTCAGCTTGTGGCGAAAGCCTTTGACCAGAGGCATATACGCTTGTGCTTGGGGCGAGGGCTAGGCAAGAACGTTTACACACTGGGTTTTTATCTTTACCCTAAGCTGTCCCTTTCGGCGGCCGCAGGCGGAGAGAACCCGCGGAGAGAGAACAGCTGCGAAGTGGATGCACAGAACAGTCACCTCGATACCAGCCCCGGGGTCCCAAGCAACGATCCTTCCCCGGAGGGTACTTAACCCACCCAGGGATTCAAGCAGGGAGTTCGCCTTGTCCAACTCGCACAGGAGACTGGCATGAGACGTAGGGCTCATCTACTTGCGTTCACACTACGTGGCCCGGAGAAGTTCTCACGGAGCCGAATCCAGCACCCTTCCTCCACCACGTGTGTACCCAAAGGAGCGCTGGGCAGTGGGTGTTCTCAAGGCCAAGAGAGAAGCCCTTGTTCTGTGCTGCACCTGCTGGGTGGTTCGAAGGTTTTCTCACCTTCCTGCTCTGGAAGCTTTTCAGAGCTGAGGCTACGCCTGGGCTGCGAAAGCAGAGAGGCGTAGAGGCCTTTCACATGGAAGGCGTGGGCCTGTTTCCCATGGAGAAAGTGTACGTCGCCCAACCCCCACCCCCACCCCTCCCCACCCCAACCCACCCCCAGCTGGAGGCGTGCGGCTTGACACCATTTTGTCCTGCCCATGGAAAATACAAAGAGGCCTACACGATTTGGGCTGTCTGGCGAAAGAATTTTGAATCGGCGGCACCCTGAGTACCTTTCCCGAAGTTTGCTTCCTAGCTGGTTAAACTCGGCATTCGGAGGCGAGGTGAGAGCAAACTTGCTCCGCGCGCGGCCAAGTGCCTTGATGCCCTGCCCTAAATGTTTGAGCTTCTGGCCAGCGTCACGCAAGTACTTTGACACGTAGGATTCTCACTTTTACTCCAAGCTGTCCCTGTTGGCTGAAGCAGTCGGCGTGTCTGTATCGCAGCCTGGGAGGCCGGGCGTTGGGGGAGTCTGCCAAGTGACTGGCCTCCATTTATAGCTAACTGAGAAACGGCGTCGAAGCTTTCGGGAGCCTCTTACAGGGAATGGTTGCAGTTCGGAATTGGAGACTGTGCTGGCCAACGTCAGCAGCTCCTCTCCCTCGGAGGGCTCTTGGTGTGCCGACCCCTAACAGCCAGCACGGTCCCCAGCTCGTGAACGGTCCCATTGCGAGCCGGTCTCGTCCGTGAAAGAGCCACGTGAGGCTGATCTCCAACAGTCGGGCTCCACACCTGGAGCCTTTGGGACAGGGCAGTCCTGAGCCGATGTGCCCACCAGGGGACGCGACCAAAGTTTACGTACCACAGGAAAGCGCCATCAGGGCCTCGTGTTCTCTCCATGAAATGAACGTGAGCTTGAAGGGTGACGCGTCAGCGTGCACTGTGAACAGCTCGCTGGCACGCCTGTCTTCGGCCCCTCTCACGGTCTCACGCACCCGGGCTCAGTTCCGTGTAGGAATGCTGAGTGGGAGCGCCAGCCTCGCTTCTGGACTCTAAAGCCTTCCACCCCCTAATGGCAGGTTGTGTGTGTCTCTCACGTGGGGGGAGGAATGAGGTCGCCCACAGAGGTTCTGCCATGAAAGATCTAAAGACGCACGCTGCTGAGGAGCTTGCTCCTCATGGAGCGTCCCCGAAGGCCAGAGGAATGCCGAAGGTCTCTTTCAAAGCTGCCGGACGCTCTGCCGTTCTAGGCCTGAGATAGGGACCTTGTGACGGCACTGTAACCCCGCGAGGTCCAGGAGACATCGCCAGTGCGAGTGGCAATCCGCAAGGAAGAACCTTCAAGGCGGAGTGTCCTTCCCTGTACAAAACGGCGCCCAAGTGGCTGAGGCAGGGAGCATTTTCCTTCACAGAACCGGCATCCTCGTAGGCCTGTGGGTTACTCTAAAGAAACGACACTGTGAGCAACCTCTTCGAAAAGGCCTTCGCAAGCGACTTGGAGACAACAGCAGCGCAGTGGAGGCACAGACCATTATCCTAGAGAGCAGCAGCACAGTGTCTCCAGCAGCGATCGCTTCCCGGAGGATACTTAAGCCACACCGAGATTCCAGCAGGGAGTTTTGCCTTGTAGCAGTACAACTCACTCAGGAAAGAGGGATGAGGTGTAGGGCTAATCTACGTGCGCTCACGCTCTGTGTCCCCGAGAAGGTTTCACGGAGCAGAATGCATCACCGACCGCTACCACGTGTGTGCACCAAAGAAGCCCTGTGCCGTGGGTGTTCTCAGGCCGACAGCGAAGACCTAGGTGTGTGCTGCACCCGCGCTCGGTGGTTCACACGTTGCGTGACCCTGTGCCTTTGGAAGATGTTCAGAGCGGGTGGCACCTGCGTGCTGCGAGCGCAAGAGGTGTAGAGTGTAGAGGCCTTTCACACTGGAGGAAGGGCTTGCATCTCATGGAGAAAATGTGTACGTCGCCCGGGAGACGGAGGCGCGCTCCTGACACCGTTTCCTCTGCCCGTTTAAAGCACAAGTGTTTGTACTCGATCTGGGCTGCCTGGTGAAACGCTTGGCAGTCCGCATCACCCTGAGCACCTTTCCTGAAGTTTGATTCGTAGCTGGGTAAACTCGGGCTTCAGAGGCTTAGATGGGACCAAACGTGTTCAGCTTGTGGCGAAAGCCTTTGACCAGAGGCATATACGCTTGTGCTTGGGGCGAGGGCTAGGCAAGAACGTTTACACACTGGGTTTTTATCTTTACCCTAAGCTGTCCCTTTCGGCGGCCGCAGGCGGAGAGAACCCGCGGAGAGAGAACAGCTGCGAAGTGGATGCACAGAACAGTCACCTCGATACCAGCCCCGGGGTCCCAAGCAACGATCCTTCCCCGGAGGGTACTTAACCCACCCAGGGATTCAAGCAGGGAGTTCGCCTTGTCCAACTCGCACAGGAGACTGGCATGAGACGTAGGGCTCATCTACTTGCGTTCACACTACGTGGCCCGGAGAAGTTCTCACGGAGCCGAATCCAGCACCCTTCCTCCACCACGTGTGTACCCAAAGGAGCGCTGGGCAGTGGGTGTTCTCAAGGCCAAGAGAGAAGCCCTTGTTCTGTGCTGCACCTGCTGGGTGGTTCGAAGGTTTTCTCACCTTCCTGCTCTGGAAGCTTTTCAGAGCTGAGGCTACGCCTGGGCTGCGAAAGCAGAGAGGCGTAGAGGCCTTTCACACGGAAGGCGTGGGCCTGTTTCCCATGGAGAAAGTGTACGTCGCCCAACCCCCACCCCCACCCCTCCCCACCCCAACCCACCCCCAGCTGGAGGCGTGCGGCTTGACACCATTTTGTCCTGCCCATGGAAAATACAAAGAGGCCTACACGATTTGGGCTGTCTGGCGAAAGAATTTTGAATCGGCGGCACCCTGAGTACCTTTCCCGAAGTTTGCTTCCTAGCTGGTTAAACTCGGCATTCGGAGGCGAGGTGAGAGCAAACTTGCTCCGCGCGCGGCCAAGTGCCTTGATGCCCTGCCCTAAATGTTTGAGCTTCTGGCCAGCGTCACGCAAGTACTTTGACACGTAGGATTCTCACTTTTACTCCAAGCTGTCCCTGTTGGCTGAAGCAGTCGGCGTGTCTGTATCGCAGCCTGGGAGGCCGGGCGTTGGGGGAGTCTGCCAAGTGACTGGCCTCCATTTATAGCTAACTGAGAAACGGCGTCGAAGCTTTCGGGAGCCTCTTACAGGGAATGGTTGCAGTTCGGAATTGGAGACTGTGCTGGCCAACGTCAGCAGCTCCTCTCCCTCGGAGGGCTCTTGGTGTGCCGACCCCTAACAGCCAGCACGGTCCCCAGCTCGTGAACGGTCCCATTGCGAGCCGGTCTCGTCCGTGAAAGAGCCACGTGAGGCTGATCTCCAACAGTCGGGCTCCACACCTGGAGCCTTTGGGACAGGGCAGTCCTGAGCCGATGTGCCCACCAGGGGACGCGACCAAAGTTTACGTACCACAGGAAAGCGCCATCAGGGCCTCGTGTTCTCTCCATGAAATGAACGTGAGCTTGAAGGGTGACGCGTCAGCGTGCACTGTGAACAGCTCGCTGGCACGCCTGTCTTCGGCCCCTCTCACGGTCTCACGCACCCGGGCTCAGTTCCGTGTAGGAATGCTGAGTGGGAGCGCCAGCCTCGCTTCTGGACTCTAAAGCCTTCCACCCCCTAATGGCAGGTTGTGTGTGTCTCTCACGTGGGGGGAGGAATGAGGTCGCCCACAGAGGTTCTGCCATGAAAGATCTAAAGACGCACGCTGCTGAGGAGCTTGCTCCTCATGGAGCGTCCCCGAAGGCCAGAGGAATGCCGAAGGTCTCTTTCAAAGCTGCCGGACGCTCTGCCGTTCTAGGCCTGAGATAGGGACCTTGTGACGGCACTGTAACCCCGCGAGGTCCAGGAGACATCGCCAGTGCGAGTGGCAATCCGCAAGGAAGAACCTTCAAGGCGGAGTGTCCTTCCCTGTACAAAACGGCGCCCAAGTGGCTGAGGCAGGGAGCATTTTCCTTCACAGAACCGGCATCCTCGTAGGCCTGTGGGTTACTCTAAAGAAACGACACTGTGAGCAACCTCTTCGAAAAGGCCTTCGCAAGCGACTTGGAGACAACAGCAGCGCAGTGGAGGCACAGACCATTATCCTAGAGAGCAGCAGCACAGTGTCTCCAGCAGCGATCGCTTCCCGGAGGATACTTAAGCCACACCGAGATTCCAGCAGGGAGTTTTGCCTTGTAGCAGTACAACTCACTCAGGAAAGAGGGATGAGGTGTAGGGCTAATCTACGTGCGCTCACGCTCTGTGTCCCCGAGAAGGTTTCACGGAGCAGAATGCATCACCGACCGCTACCACGTGTGTGCACCAAAGAAGCCCTGTGCCGTGGGTGTTCTCAGGCCGACAGCGAAGACCTAGGTGTGTGCTGCACCCGCGCTCGGTGGTTCACACGTTGCGTGACCCTGTGCCTTTGGAAGATGTTCAGAGCGGGTGGCACCTGCGTGCTGCGAGCGCAAGAGGTGTAGAGTGTAGAGGCCTTTCACACTGGAGGAAGGGCTTGCATCTCATGGAGAAAATGTGTACGTCGCCCGGGAGACGGAGGCGCGCTCCTGACACCGTTTCCTCTGCCCGTTTAAAGCACAAGTGTTTGTACTCGATCTGGGCTGCCTGGTGAAACGCTTGGCAGTCCGCATCACCCTGAGCACCTTTCCTGAAGTTTGATTCGTAGCTGGGTAAACTCGGGCTTCAGAGGCTTAGATGGGACCAAACGTGTTCAGCTTGTGGCGAAAGCCTTTGACCAGAGGCATATACGCTTGTGCTTGGGGCGAGGGCTAGGCAAGAACGTTTACACACTGGGTTTTTATCTTTACCCTAAGCTGTCCCTTTCGGCGGCCGCAGGCGGAGAGAACCCGCGGAGAGAGAACAGCTGCGAAGTGGATGCACAGAACAGTCACCTCGATACCAGCCCCGGGGTCCCAAGCAACGATCCTTCCCCGGAGGGTACTTAACCCACCCAGGGATTCAAGCAGGGAGTTCGCCTTGTCCAACTCGCACAGGAGACTGGCATGAGACGTAGGGCTCATCTACTTGCGTTCACACTACGTGGCCCGGAGAAGTTCTCACGGAGCCGAATCCAGCACCCTTCCTCCACCACGTGTGTACCCAAAGGAGCGCTGGGCAGTGGGTGTTCTCAAGGCCAAGAGAGAAGCCCTTGTTCTGTGCTGCACCTGCTGGGTGGTTCGAAGGTTTTCTCACCTTCCTGCTCTGGAAGCTTTTCAGAGCTGAGGCTACGCCTGGGCTGCGAAAGCAGAGAGGCGTAGAGGCCTTTCACACGGAAGGCGTGGGCCTGTTTCCCATGGAGAAAGTGTACGTCGCCCAACCCCCACCCCCACCCCTCCCCACCCCAACCCACCCCCAGCTGGAGGCGTGCGGCTTGACACCATTTTGTCCTGCCCATGGAAAATACAAAGAGGCCTACACGATTTGGGCTGTCTGGCGAAAGAATTTTGAATCGGCGGCACCCTGAGTACCTTTCCCGAAGTTTGCTTCCTAGCTGGTTAAACTCGGCATTCGGAGGCGAGGTGAGAGCAAACTTGCTCCGCGCGCGGCCAAGTGCCTTGATGCCCTGCCCTAAATGTTTGAGCTTCTGGCCAGCGTCACGCAAGTACTTTGACACGTAGGATTCTCACTTTTACTCCAAGCTGTCCCTGTTGGCTGAAGCAGTCGGCGTGTCTGTATCGCAGCCTGGGAGGCCGGGCGTTGGGGGAGTCTGCCAAGTGACTGGCCTCCATTTATAGCTAACTGAGAAACGGCGTCGAAGCTTTCGGGAGCCTCTTACAGGGAATGGTTGCAGTTCGGAATTGGAGACTGTGCTGGCCAACGTCAGCAGCTCCTCTCCCTCGGAGGGCTCTTGGTGTGCCGACCCCTAACAGCCAGCACGGTCCCCAGCTCGTGAACGGTCCCATTGCGAGCCGGTCTCGTCCGTGAAAGAGCCACGTGAGGCTGATCTCCAACAGTCAGGCTCCACACCTGGAGCCTTTGGGACAGGGCAGTCCTGAGCCGATGTGCCCACCAGGGGACGCGACCAAAGTTTACGTACCACAGGAAAGCGCCATCAGGGCCTCGTGTTCTCTCCATGAAATGAACGTGAGCTTGAAGGGTGACGCGTCAGCGTGCACTGTGAACAGCTCGCTGGCACGCCTGTCTTCGGCCCCTCTCACGGTCTCACGCACCCGGGCTCAGTTCCGTGTAGGAATGCTGAGTGGGAGCGCCAGCCTCGCTTCTGGACTCTAAAGCCTTCCACCCCCTAATGGCAGGTTGTGTGTGTCTCTCACGTGGGGGGAGGAATGAGGTCGCCCACAGAGGTTCTGCCATGAAAGATCTAAAGACGCACGCTGCTGAGGAGCTTGCTCCTCATGGAGCGTCCCCGAAGGCCAGAGGAATGCCGAAGGTCTCTTTCAAAGCTGCCGGACGCTCTGCCGTTCTAGGCCTGAGATAGGGACCTTGTGACGGCACTGTAACCCCGCGAGGTCCAGGAGACATCGCCAGTGCGAGTGGCAATCCGCAAGGAAGAACCTTCAAGGCGGAGTGTCCTTCCCTGTACAAAACGGCGCCCAAGTGGCTGAGGCAGGGAGCATTTTCCTTCACAGAACCGGCATCCTCGTAGGCCTGTGGGTTACTCTAAAGAAACGACACTGTGAGCAACCTCTTCGAAAAGGCCTTCGCAAGCGACTTGGAGACAACAGCAGCGCAGTGGAGGCACAGACCATTATCCTAGAGAGCAGCAGCACAGTGTCTCCAGCAGCGATCGCTTCCCGGAGGATACTTAAGCCACACCGAGATTCCAGCAGGGAGTTTTGCCTTGTAGCAGTACAACTCACTCAGGAAAGAGGGATGAGGTGTAGGGCTAATCTACGTGCGCTCACGCTCTGTGTCCCCGAGAAGGTTTCACGGAGCAGAATGCATCACCGACCGCTACCACGTGTGTGCACCAAAGAAGCCCTGTGCCGTGGGTGTTCTCAGGCCGACAGCGAAGACCTAGGTGTGTGCTGCACCCGCGCTCGGTGGTTCACACGTTGCGTGACCCTGTGCCTTTGGAAGATGTTCAGAGCGGGTGGCACCTGCGTGCTGCGAGCGCAAGAGGTGTAGAGTGTAGAGGCCTTTCACACTGGAGGAAGGGCTTGCATCTCATGGAGAAAATGTGTACGTCGCCCGGGAGACGGAGGCGCGCTCCTGACACCGTTTCCTCTGCCCGTTTAAAGCACAAGTGTTTGTACTCGATCTGGGCTGCCTGGTGAAACGCTTGGCAGTCCGCATCACCCTGAGCACCTTTCCTGAAGTTTGATTCGTAGCTGGGTAAACTCGGGCTTCAGAGGCTTAGATGGGACCAAACGTGTTCAGCTTGTGGCGAAAGCCTTTGACCAGAGGCATATACGCTTGTGCTTGGGGCGAGGGCTAGGCAAGAACGTTTACACACTGGGTTTTTATCTTTACCCTAAGCTGTCCCTTTCGGCGGCCGCAGGCGGAGAGAACCCGCGGAGAGAGAACAGCTGCGAAGTGGATGCACAGAACAGTCACCTCGATACCAGCCCCGGGGTCCCAAGCAACGATCCTTCCCCGGAGGGTACTTAACCCACCCAGGGATTCAAGCAGGGAGTTCGCCTTGTCCAACTCGCACAGGAGACTGGCATGAGACGTAGGGCTCATCTACTTGCGTTCACACTACGTGGCCCGGAGAAGTTCTCACGGAGCCGAATCCAGCACCCTTCCTCCACCACGTGTGTACCCAAAGGAGCGCTGGGCAGTGGGTGTTCTCAAGGCCAAGAGAGAAGCCCTTGTTCTGTGCTGCACCTGCTGGGTGGTTCGAAGGTTTTCTCACCTTCCTGCTCTGGAAGCTTTTCAGAGCTGAGGCTACGCCTGGGCTGCGAAAGCAGAGAGGCGTAGAGGCCTTTCACACGGAAGGCGTGGGCCTGTTTCCCATGGAGAAAGTGTACGTCGCCCAACCCCCACCCCCACCCCTCCCCACCCCAACCCACCCCCAGCTGGAGGCGTGCGGCTTGACACCATTTTGTCCTGCCCATGGAAAATACAAAGAGGCCTACACGATTTGGGCTGTCTGGCGAAAGAATTTTGAATCGGCGGCACCCTGAGTACCTTTCCCGAAGTTTGCTTCCTAGCTGGTTAAACTCGGCATTCGGAGGCGAGGTGAGAGCAAACTTGCTCCGCGCGCGGCCAAGTGCCTTGATGCCCTGCCCTAAATGTTTGAGCTTCTGGCCAGCGTCACGCAAGTACTTTGACACGTAGGATTCTCACTTTTACTCCAAGCTGTCCCTGTTGGCTGAAGCAGTCGGCGTGTCTGTATCGCAGCCTGGGAGGCCGGGCGTTGGGGGAGTCTGCCAAGTGACTGGCCTCCATTTATAGCTAACTGAGAAACGGCGTCGAAGCTTTCGGGAGCCTCTTACAGGGAATGGTTGCAGTTCGGAATTGGAGACTGTGCTGGCCAACGTCAGCAGCTCCTCTCCCTCGGAGGGCTCTTGGTGTGCCGACCCCTAACAGCCAGCACGGTCCCCAGCTCGTGAACGGTCCCATTGCGAGCCGGTCTCGTCCGTGAAAGAGCCACGTGAGGCTGATCTCCAACAGTCGGGCTCCACACCTGGAGCCTTTGGGACAGGGCAGTCCTGAGCCGATGTGCCCACCAGGGGACGCGACCAAAGTTTACGTACCACAGGAAAGCGCCATCAGGGCCTCGTGTTCTCTCCATGAAATGAACGTGAGCTTGAAGGGTGACGCGTCAGCGTGCACTGTGAACAGCTCGCTGGCACGCCTGTCTTCGGCCCCTCTCACGGTCTCACGCACCCGGGCTCAGTTCCGTGTAGGAATGCTGAGTGGGAGCGCCAGCCTCGCTTCTGGACTCTAAAGCCTTCCACCCCCTAATGGCAGGTTGTGTGTGTCTCTCACGTGGGGGGAGGAATGAGGTCGCCCACAGAGGTTCTGCCATGAAAGATCTAAAGACGCACGCTGCTGAGGAGCTTGCTCCTCATGGAGCGTCCCCGAAGGCCAGAGGAATGCCGAAGGTCTCTTTCAAAGCTGCCGGACGCTCTGCCGTTCTAGGCCTGAGATAGGGACCTTGTGACGGCACTGTAACCCCGCGAGGTCCAGGAGACATCGCCAGTGCGAGTGGCAATCCGCAAGGAAGAACCTTCAAGGCGGAGTGTCCTTCCCTGTACAAAACGGCGCCCAAGTGGCTGAGGCAGGGAGCATTTTCCTTCACAGAACCGGCATCCTCGTAGGCCTGTGGGTTACTCTAAAGAAACGACACTGTGAGCAACCTCTTCGAAAAGGCCTTCGCAAGCGACTTGGAGACAACAGCAGCGCAGTGGAGGCACAGACCATTATCCTAGAGAGCAGCAGCACAGTGTCTCCAGCAGCGATCGCTTCCCGGAGGATACTTAAGCCACACCGAGATTCCAGCAGGGAGTTTTGCCTTGTAGCAGTACAACTCACTCAGGAAAGAGGGATGAGGTGTAGGGCTAATCTACGTGCGCTCACGCTCTGTGTCCCCGAGAAGGTTTCACGGAGCAGAATGCATCACCGACCGCTACCACGTGTGTGCACCAAAGAAGCCCTGTGCCGTGGGTGTTCTCAGGCCGACAGCGAAGACCTAGGTGTGTGCTGCACCCGCGCTCGGTGGTTCACACGTTGCGTGACCCTGTGCCTTTGGAAGATGTTCAGAGCGGGTGGCACCTGCGTGCTGCGAGCGCAAGAGGTGTAGAGTGTAGAGGCCTTTCACACTGGAGGAAGGGCTTGCATCTCATGGAGAAAATGTGTACGTCGCCCGGGAGACGGAGGCGCGCTCCTGACACCGTTTCCTCTGCCCGTTTAAAGCACAAGTGTTTGTACTCGATCTGGGCTGCCTGGTGAAACGCTTGGCAGTCCGCATCACCCTGAGCACCTTTCCTGAAGTTTGATTCGTAGCTGGGTAAACTCGGGCTTCAGAGGCTTAGATGGGACCAAACGTGTTCAGCTTGTGGCGAAAGCCTTTGACCAGAGGCATATACGCTTGTGCTTGGGGCGAGGGCTAGGCAAGAACGTTTACACACTGGGTTTTTATCTTTACCCTAAGCTGTCCCTTTCGGCGGCCGCAGGCGGAGAGAACCCGCGGAGAGAGAACAGCTGCGAAGTGGATGCACAGAACAGTCACCTCGATACCAGCCCCGGGGTCCCAAGCAACGATCCTTCCCCGGAGGGTACTTAACCCACCCAGGGATTCAAGCAGGGAGTTCGCCTTGTCCAACTCGCACAGGAGACTGGCATGAGACGTAGGGCTCATCTACTTGCGTTCACACTACGTGGCCCGGAGAAGTTCTCACGGAGCCGAATCCAGCACCCTTCCTCCACCACGTGTGTACCCAAAGGAGCGCTGGGCAGTGGGTGTTCTCAAGGCCAAGAGAGAAGCCCTTGTTCTGTGCTGCACCTGCTGGGTGGTTCGAAGGTTTTCTCACCTTCCTGCTCTGGAAGCTTTTCAGAGCTGAGGCTACGCCTGGGCTGCGAAAGCAGAGAGGCGTAGAGGCCTTTCACACGGAAGGCGTGGGCCTGTTTCCCATGGAGAAAGTGTACGTCGCCCAACCCCCACCCCCACCCCTCCCCACCCCAACCCACCCCCAGCTGGAGGCGTGCGGCTTGACACCATTTTGTCCTGCCCATGGAAAATACAAAGAGGCCTACACGATTTGGGCTGTCTGGCGAAAGAATTTTGAATCGGCGGCACCCTGAGTACCTTTCCCGAAGTTTGCTTCCTAGCTGGTTAAACTCGGCATTCGGAGGCGAGGTGAGAGCAAACTTGCTCCGCGCGCGGCCAAGTGCCTTGATGCCCTGCCCTAAATGTTTGAGCTTCTGGCCAGCGTCACGCAAGTACTTTGACACGTAGGATTCTCACTTTTACTCCAAGCTGTCCCTGTTGGCTGAAGCAGTCGGCGTGTCTGTATCGCAGCCTGGGAGGCCGGGCGTTGGGGGAGTCTGCCAAGTGACTGGCCTCCATTTATAGCTAACTGAGAAACGGCGTCGAAGCTTTCGGGAGCCTCTTACAGGGAATGGTTGCAGTTCGGAATTGGAGACTGTGCTGGCCAACGTCAGCAGCTCCTCTCCCTCGGAGGGCTCTTGGTGTGCCGACCCCTAACAGCCAGCACGGTCCCCAGCTCGTGAACGGTCCCATTGCGAGCCGGTCTCGTCCGTGAAAGAGCCACGTGAGGCTGATCTCCAACAGTCGGGCTCCACACCTGGAGCCTTTGGGACAGGGCAGTCCTGAGCCGATGTGCCCACCAGGGGACGCGACCAAAGTTTACGTACCACAGGAAAGCGCCATCAGGGCCTCGTGTTCTCTCCATGAAATGAACGTGAGCTTGAAGGGTGACGCGTCAGCGTGCACTGTGAACAGCTCGCTGGCACGCCTGTCTTCGGCCCCTCTCACGGTCTCACGCACCCGGGCTCAGTTCCGTGTAGGAATGCTGAGTGGGAGCGCCAGCCTCGCTTCTGGACTCTAAAGCCTTCCACCCCCTAATGGCAGGTTGTGTGTGTCTCTCACGTGGGGGGAGGAATGAGGTCGCCCACAGAGGTTCTGCCATGAAAGATCTAAAGACGCACGCTGCTGAGGAGCTTGCTCCTCATGGAGCGTCCCCGAAGGCCAGAGGAATGCCGAAGGTCTCTTTCAAAGCTGCCGGACGCTCTGCCGTTCTAGGCCTGAGATAGGGACCTTGTGACGGCACTGTAACCCCGCGAGGTCCAGGAGACATCGCCAGTGCGAGTGGCAATCCGCAAGGAAGAACCTTCAAGGCGGAGTGTCCTTCCCTGTACAAAACGGCGCCCAAGTGGCTGAGGCAGGGAGCATTTTCCTTCACAGAACCGGCATCCTCGTAGGCCTGTGGGTTACTCTAAAGAAACGACACTGTGAGCAACCTCTTCGAAAAGGCCTTCGCAAGCGACTTGGAGACAACAGCAGCGCAGTGGAGGCACAGACCATTATCCTAGAGAGCAGCAGCACAGTGTCTCCAGCAGCGATCGCTTCCCGGAGGATACTTAAGCCACACCGAGATTCCAGCAGGGAGTTTTGCCTTGTAGCAGTACAACTCACTCAGGAAAGAGGGATGAGGTGTAGGGCTAATCTACGTGCGCTCACGCTCTGTGTCCCCGAGAAGGTTTCACGGAGCAGAATGCATCACCGACCGCTACCACGTGTGTGCACCAAAGAAGCCCTGTGCCGTGGGTGTTCTCAGGCCGACAGCGAAGACCTAGGTGTGTGCTGCACCCGCGCTCGGTGGTTCACACGTTGCGTGACCCTGTGCCTTTGGAAGATGTTCAGAGCGGGTGGCACCTGCGTGCTGCGAGCGCAAGAGGTGTAGAGTGTAGAGGCCTTTCACACTGGAGGAAGGGCTTGCATCTCATGGAGAAAATGTGTACGTCGCCCGGGAGACGGAGGCGCGCTCCTGACACCGTTTCCTCTGCCCGTTTAAAGCACAAGTGTTTGTACTCGATCTGGGCTGCCTGGTGAAACGCTTGGCAGTCCGCATCACCCTGAGCACCTTTCCTGAAGTTTGATTCGTAGCTGGGTAAACTCGGGCTTCAGAGGCTTAGATGGGACCAAACGTGTTCAGCTTGTGGCGAAAGCCTTTGACCAGAGGCATATACGCTTGTGCTTGGGGCGAGGGCTAGGCAAGAACGTTTACACACTGGGTTTTTATCTTTACCCTAAGCTGTCCCTTTCGGCGGCCGCAGGCGGAGAGAACCCGCGGAGAGAGAACAGCTGCGAAGTGGATGCACAGAACAGTCACCTCGATACCAGCCCCGGGGTCCCAAGCAACGATCCTTCCCCGGAGGGTACTTAACCCACCCAGGGATTCAAGCAGGGAGTTCGCCTTGTCCAACTCGCACAGGAGACTGGCATGAGACGTAGGGCTCATCTACTTGCGTTCACACTACGTGGCCCGGAGAAGTTCTCACGGAGCCGAATCCAGCACCCTTCCTCCACCACGTGTGTACCCAAAGGAGCGCTGGGCAGTGGGTGTTCTCAAGGCCAAGAGAGAAGCCCTTGTTCTGTGCTGCACCTGCTGGGTGGTTCGAAGGTTTTCTCACCTTCCTGCTCTGGAAGCTTTTCAGAGCTGAGGCTACGCCTGGGCTGCGAAAGCAGAGAGGCGTAGAGGCCTTTCACACGGAAGGCGTGGGCCTGTTTCCCATGGAGAAAGTGTACGTCGCCCAACCCCCACCCCCACCCCTCCCCACCCCAACCCACCCCCAGCTGGAGGCGTGCGGCTTGACACCATTTTGTCCTGCCCATGGAAAATACAACGAGGCCTACACGATTTGGGCTGTCTGGCGAAAGAATTTTGAATCGGCGGCACCCTGAGTACCTTTCCCGAAGTTTGCTTCCTAGCTGGTTAAACTCGGCATTCGGAGGCGAGGTGAGAGCAAACTTGCTCCGCGCGCGGCCAAGTGCCTTGATGCCCTGCCCTAAATGTTTGAGCTTCTGGCCAGCGTCACGCAAGTACTTTGACACGTAGGATTCTCACTTTTACTCCAAGCTGTCCCTGTTGGCTGAAGCAGTCGGCGTGTCTGTATCGCAGCCTGGGAGGCCGGGCGTTGGGGGAGTCTGCCAAGTGACTGGCCTCCATTTATAGCTAACTGAGAAACGGCGTCGAAGCTTTCGGGAGCCTCTTACAGGGAATGGTTGCAGTTCGGAATTGGAGACTGTGCTGGCCAACGTCAGCAGCTCCTCTCCCTCGGAGGGCTCTTGGTGTGCCGACCCCTAACAGCCAGCACGGTCCCCAGCTCGTGAACGGTCCCATTGCGAGCCGGTCTCGTCCGTGAAAGAGCCACGTGAGGCTGATCTCCAACAGTCGGGCTCCACACCTGGAGCCTTTGGGACAGGGCAGTCCTGAGCCGATGTGCCCACCAGGGGACGCGACCAAAGTTTACGTACCACAGGAAAGCGCCATCAGGGCCTCGTGTTCTCTCCATGAAATGAACGTGAGCTTGAAGGGTGACGCGTCAGCGTGCACTGTGAACAGCTCGCTGGCACGCCTGTCTTCGGCCCCTCTCACGGTCTCACGCACCCGGGCTCAGTTCCGTGTAGGAATGCTGAGTGGGAGCGCCAGCCTCGCTTCTGGACTCTAAAGCCTTCCACCCCCTAATGGCAGGTTGTGTGTGTCTCTCACGTGGGGGGAGGAATGAGGTCGCCCACAGAGGTTCTGCCATGAAAGATCTAAAGACGCACGCTGCTGAGGAGCTTGCTCCTCATGGAGCGTCCCCGAAGGCCAGAGGAATGCCGAAGGTCTCTTTCAAAGCTGCCGGACGCTCTGCCGTTCTAGGCCTGAGATAGGGACCTTGTGACGGCACTGTAACCCCGCGAGGTCCAGGAGACATCGCCAGTGCGAGTGGCAATCCGCAAGGAAGAACCTTCAAGGCGGAGTGTCCTTCCCTGTACAAAACGGCGCCCAAGTGGCTGAGGCAGGGAGCATTTTCCTTCACAGAACCGGCATCCTCGTAGGCCTGTGGGTTACTCTAAAGAAACGACACTGTGAGCAACCTCTTCGAAAAGGCCTTCGCAAGCGACTTGGAGACAACAGCAGCGCAGTGGAGGCACAGACCATTATCCTAGAGAGCAGCAGCACAGTGTCTCCGGCAGCGATCGCTTCCCGGAGGATACTTAAGCCACACCGAGATTCCAGCAGGGAGTTTTGCCTTGTAGCAGTACAACTCACTCAGGAAAGAGGGATGAGGTGTAGGGCTAATCTACGTGCGCTCACGCTCTGTGTCCCCGAGAAGGTTTCACGGAGCAGAATGCATCACCGACCGCTACCACGTGTGTGCACCAAAGAAGCCCTGTGCCGTGGGTGTTCTCAGGCCGACAGCGAAGACCTAGGTGTGTGCTGCACCCGCGCTCGGTGGTTCACACGTTGCGTGACCCTGTGCCTTTGGAAGATGTTCAGAGCGGGTGGCACCTGCGTGCTGCGAGCGCAAGAGGTGTAGAGTGTAGAGGCCTTTCACACTGGAGGAAGGGCTTGCATCTCATGGAGAAAATGTGTACGTCGCCCGGGAGACGGAGGCGCGCTCCTGACACCGTTTCCTCTGCCCGTTTAAAGCACAAGTGTTTGTACTCGATCTGGGCTGCCTGGTGAAACGCTTGGCAGTCCGCATCACCCTGAGCACCTTTCCTGAAGTTTGATTCGTAGCTGGGTAAACTCGGGCTTCAGAGGCTTAGATGGGACCAAACGTGTTCAGCTTGTGGCGAAAGCCTTTGACCAGAGGCATATACGCTTGTGCTTGGGGCGAGGGCTAGGCAAGAACGTTTACACACTGGGTTTTTATCTTTACCCTAAGCTGTCCCTTTCGGCTGCCGCAGGCGGAGAGAACCCGCGGAGAGAGAACAGCTGCGAAGTGGATGCACAGAACAGTCACCTCGATACCAGCCCCGGGGTCCCAAGCAACGATCCTTCCCCGGAGGGTACTTAACCCACCCAGGGATTCAAGCAGGGAGTTCGCCTTGTCCAACTCGCACAGGAGACTGGCATGAGACGTAGGGCTCATCTACTTGCGTTCACACTACGTGGCCCGGAGAAGTTCTCACGGAGCCGAATCCAGCACCCTTCCTCCACCACGTGTGTACCCAAAGGAGCGCTGGGCAGTGGGTGTTCTCAAGGCCAAGAGAGAAGCCCTTGTTCTGTGCTGCACCTGCTGGGTGGTTCGAAGGTTTTCTCACCTTCCTGCTCTGGAAGCTTTTCAGAGCTGAGGCTACGCCTGGGCTGCGAAAGCAGAGAGGCGTAGAGGCCTTTCACACGGAAGGCGTGGGCCTGTTTCCCATGGAGAAAGTGTACGTCGCCCAACCCCCACCCCCACCCCTCCCCACCCCAACCCACCCCCAGCTGGAGGCGTGCGGCTTGACACCATTTTGTCCTGCCCATGGAAAATACAACGAGGCCTACACGATTTGGGCTGTCTGGCGAAAGAATTTTGAATCGGCGGCACCCTGAGTACCTTTCCCGAAGTTTGCTTCCTAGCTGGTTAAACTCGGCATTCGGAGGCGAGGTGAGAGCAAACTTGCTCCGCGCGCGGCCAAGTGCCTTGATGCCCTGCCCTAAATGTTTGAGCTTCTGGCCAGCGTCACGCAAGTACTTTGACACGTAGGATTCTCACTTTTACTCCAAGCTGTCCCTGTTGGCTGAAGCAGTCGGCGTGTCTGTATCGCAGCCTGGGAGGCCGGGCGTTGGGGGAGTCTGCCAAGTGACTGGCCTCCATTTATAGCTAACTGAGAAACGGCGTCGAAGCTTTCGGGAGCCTCTTACAGGGAATGGTTGCAGTTCGGAACTGGAGACTGTGCTGGCCAACGTCAGCAGCTCCTCTCCCTCGGAGGGCTCTTGGTGTGCCGACCCCTAACAGCCAGCACGGTCCCCAGCTCGTGAACGGTCCCATTGCGAGCCGGTCTCGTCCGTGAAAGAGCCACGTGAGGCTGATCTCCAACAGTCGGGCTCCACACCTGGAGCCTTTGGGACAGGGCAGTCCTGAGCCGATGTGCCCACCAGGGGACGCGACCAAAGTTTACGTACCACAGGAAAGCGCCATCAGGGCCTCGTGTTCTCTCCATGAAATGAACGTGAGCTTGAAGGGTGACGCGTCAGCGTGCACTGTGAACAGCTCGCTGGCACGCCTGTCTTCGGCCCCTCTCACGGTCTCACGCACCCGGGCTCAGTTCCGTGTAGGAATGCTGAGTGGGAGCGCCAGCCTCGCTTCTGGACTCTAAAGCCTTCCACCCCCTAATGGCAGGTTGTGTGTGTCTCTCACGTGGGGGGAGGAATGAGGTCGCCCACAGAGGTTCTGCCATGAAAGATCTAAAGACGCACGCTGCTGAGGAGCTTGCTCCTCATGGAGCGTCCCCGAAGGCCAGAGGAATGCCGAAGGTCTCTTTCAAAGCTGCCGGACGCTCTGCCGTTCTAGGCCTGAGATAGGGACCTTGTGACGGCACTGTAACCCCGCGAGGTCCAGGAGACATCGCCAGTGCGAGTGGCAATCCGCAAGGAAGAACCTTCAAGGCGGAGTGTCCTTCCCTGTACAAAACGGCGCCCAAGTGGCTGAGGCAGGGAGCATTTTCCTTCACAGAACCGGCATCCTCGTAGGCCTGTGGGTTACTCTAAAGAAACGACACTGTGAGCAACCTCTTCGAAAAGGCCTTCGCAAGCGACTTGGAGACAACAGCAGCGCAGTGGAGGCACAGACCATTATCCTAGAGAGCAGCAGCACAGTGTCTCCAGCAGCGATCGCTTCCCGGAGGATACTTAAGCCACACCGAGATTCCAGCAGGGAGTTTTGCCTTGTAGCAGTACAACTCACTCAGGAAAGAGGGATGAGGTGTAGGGCTAATCTACGTGCGCTCACGCTCTGTGTCCCCGAGAAGGTTTCACGGAGCAGAATGCATCACCGACCGCTACCACGTGTGTGCACCAAAGAAGCCCTGTGCCGTGGGTGTTCTCAGGCCGACAGCGAAGACCTAGGTGTGTGCTGCACCCGCGCTCGGTGGTTCACACGTTGCGTGACCCTGTGCCTTTGGAAGATGTTCAGAGCGGGTGGCACCTGCGTGCTGCGAGCGCAAGAGGTGTAGAGTGTAGAGGCCTTTCACACTGGAGGAAGGGCTTGCATCTCATGGAGAGAATGTGTACGTCGCCCGGGAGACGGAGGCGCGCTCCTGACACCGTTTCCTCTGCCCGTTTAAAGCACAAGTGTTTGTACTCGATCTGGGCTGCCTGGTGAAACGCTTGGCAGTCCGCATCACCCTGAGCACCTTTCCTGAAGTTTGATTCGTAGCTGGGTAAACTCGGGCTTCAGAGGCTTAGATGGGACCAAACGTGTTCAGCTTGTGGCGAAAGCCTTTGACCAGAGGCATATACGCTTGTGCTTGGGGCGAGGGCTAGGCAAGAACGTTTACACACTGGGTTTTTATCTTTACCCTAAGCTGTCCCTTTCGGCGGCCGCAGGCGGAGAGAACCCGCGGAGAGAGAACAGCTGCGAAGTGGATGCACAGAACAGTCACCTCGATACCAGCCCCGGGGTCCCAAGCAACGATCCTTCCCCGGAGGGTACTTAACCCACCCAGGGATTCAAGCAGGGAGTTCGCCTTGTCCAACTCGCACAGGAGACTGGCATGAGACGTAGGGCTCATCTACTTGCGTTCACACTACGTGGCCCGGAGAAGTTCTCACGGAGCCGAATCCAGCACCCTTCCTCCACCACGTGTGTACCCAAAGGAGCGCTGGGCAGTGGGTGTTCTCAAGGCCAAGAGAGAAGCCCTTGTTCTGTGCTGCACCTGCTGGGTGGTTCGAAGGTTTTCTCACCTTCCTGCTCTGGAAGCTTTTCAGAGCTGAGGCTACGCCTGGGCTGCGAAAGCAGAGAGGCGTAGAGGCCTTTCACACGGAAGGCGTGGGCCTGTTTCCCATGGAGAAAGTGTACGTCGCCCAACCCCCACCCCCACCCCTCCCCACCCCAACCCACCCCCAGCTGGAGGCGTGCGGCTTGACACCATTTTGTCCTGCCCATGGAAAATACAAAGAGGCCTACACGATTTGGGCTGTCTGGCGAAAGAATTTTGAATCGGCGGCACCCTGAGTACCTTTCCCGAAGTTTGCTTCCTAGCTGGTTAAACTCGGCATTCGGAGGCGAGGTGAGAGCAAACTTGCTCCGCGCGCGGCCAAGTGCCTTGATGCCCTGCCCTAAATGTTTGAGCTTCTGGCCAGCGTCACGCAAGTACTTTGACACGTAGGATTCTCACTTTTACTCCAAGCTGTCCCTGTTGGCTGAAGCAGTCGGCGTGTCTGTATCGCAGCCTGGGAGGCCGGGCGTTGGGGGAGTCTGCCAAGTGACTGGCCTCCATTTATAGCTAACTGAGAAACGGCGTCGAAGCTTTCGGGAGCCTCTTACAGGGAATGGTTGCAGTTCGGAATTGGAGACTGTGCTGGCCAACGTCAGCAGCTCCTCTCCCTCGGAGGGCTCTTGGTGTGCCGACCCCTAACAGCCAGCACGGTCCCCAGCTCGTGAACGGTCCCATTGCGAGCCGGTCTCGTCCGTGAAAGAGCCACGTGAGGCTGATCTCCAACAGTCGGGCTCCACACCTGGAGCCTTTGGGACAGGGCAGTCCTGAGCCGATGTGCCCACCAGGGGACGCGACCAAAGTTTACGTACCACAGGAAAGCGCCATCAGGGCCTCGTGTTCTCTCCATGAAATGAACGTGAGCTTGAAGGGTGACGCGTCAGCGTGCACTGTGAACAGCTCGCTGGCACGCCTGTCTTCGGCCCCTCTCACGGTCTCACGCACCCGGGCTCAGTTCCGTGTAGGAATGCTGAGTGGGAGCGCCAGCCTCGCTTCTGGACTCTAAAGCCTTCCACCCCCTAATGGCAGGTTGTGTGTGTCTCTCACGTGGGGGGAGGAATGAGGTCGCCCACAGAGGTTCTGCCATGAAAGATCTAAAGACGCACGCTGCTGAGGAGCTTGCTCCTCATGGAGCGTCCCCGAAGGCCAGAGGAATGCCGAAGGTCTCTTTCAAAGCTGCCGGACGCTCTGCCGTTCTAGGCCTGAGATAGGGACCTTGTGACGGCACTGTAACCCCGCGAGGTCCAGGAGACATCGCCAGTGCGAGTGGCAATCCGCAAGGAAGAACCTTCAAGGCGGAGTGTCCTTCCCTGTACAAAACGGCGCCCAAGTGGCTGAGGCAGGGAGCATTTTCCTTCACAGAACCGGCATCCTCGTAGGCCTGTGGGTTACTCTAAAGAAACGACACTGTGAGCAACCTCTTCGAAAAGGCCTTCGCAAGCGACTTGGAGACAACAGCAGCGCAGTGGAGGCACAGACCATTATCCTAGAGAGCAGCAGCACAGTGTCTCCGGCAGCGATCGCTTCCCGGAGGATACTTAAGCCACACCGAGATTCCAGCAGGGAGTTTTGCCTTGTAGCAGTACAACTCACTCAGGAAAGAGGGATGAGGTGTAGGGCTAATCTACGTGCGCTCACGCTCTGTGTCCCCGAGAAGGTTTCACGGAGCAGAATGCATCACCGACCGCTACCACGTGTGTGCACCAAAGAAGCCCTGTGCCGTGGGTGTTCTCAGGCCGACAGCGAAGACCTAGGTGTGTGCTGCACCCGCGCTCGGTGGTTCACACGTTGCGTGACCCTGTGCCTTTGGAAGATGTTCAGAGCGGGTGGCACCTGCGTGCTGCGAGCGCAAGAGGTGTAGAGTGTAGAGGCCTTTCACACTGGAGGAAGGGCTTGCATCTCATGGAGAGAATGTGTACGTCGCCCGGGAGACGGAGGCGCGCTCCTGACACCGTTTCCTCTGCCCGTTTAAAGCACAAGTGTTTGTACTCGATCTGGGCTGCCTGGTGAAACGCTTGGCAGTCCGCATCACCCTGAGCACCTTTCCTGAAGTTTGATTCGTAGCTGGGTAAACTCGGGCTTCAGAGGCTTAGATGGGACCAAACGTGTTCAGCTTGTGGCGAAAGCCTTTGACCAGAGGCATATACGCTTGTGCTTGGGGCGAGGGCTAGGCAAGAACGTTTACACACTGGGTTTTTATCTTTACCCTAAGCTGTCCCTTTCGGCGGCCGCAGGCGGAGAGAACCCGCGGAGAGAGAACAGCTGCGAAGTGGATGCACAGAACAGTCACCTCGATACCAGCCCCGGGGTCCCAAGCAACGATCCTTCCCCGGAGGGTACTTAACCCACCCAGGGATTCAAGCAGGGAGTTCGCCTTGTCCAACTCGCACAGGAGACTGGCATGAGACGTAGGGCTCATCTACTTGCGTTCACACTACGTGGCCCGGAGAAGTTCTCACGGAGCCGAATCCAGCACCCTTCCTCCACCACGTGTGTACCCAAAGGAGCGCTGGGCAGTGGGTGTTCTCAAGGCCAAGAGAGAAGCCCTTGTTCTGTGCTGCACCTGCTGGGTGGTTCGAAGGTTTTCTCACCTTCCTGCTCTGGAAGCTTTTCAGAGCTGAGGCTACGCCTGGGCTGCGAAAGCAGAGAGGCGTAGAGGCCTTTCACACGGAAGGCGTGGGCCTGTTTCCCATGGAGAAAGTGTACGTCGCCCAACCCCCACCCCCACCCCTCCCCACCCCAACCCACCCCCAGCTGGAGGCGTGCGGCTTGACACCATTTTGTCCTGCCCATGGAAAATACAAAGAGGCCTACACGATTTGGGCTGTCTGGCGAAAGAATTTTGAATCGGCGGCACCCTGAGTACCTTTCCCGAAGTTTGCTTCCTAGCTGGTTAAACTCGGCATTCGGAGGCGAGGTGAGAGCAAACTTGCTCCGCGCGCGGCCAAGTGCCTTGATGCCCTGCCCTAAATGTTTGAGCTTCTGGCCAGCGTCACGCAAGTACTTTGACACGTAGGATTCTCACTTTTACTCCAAGCTGTCCCTGTTGGCTGAAGCAGTCGGCGTGTCTGTATCGCAGCCTGGGAGGCCGGGCGTTGGGGGAGTCTGCCAAGTGACTGGCCTCCATTTATAGCTAACTGAGAAACGGCGTCGAAGCTTTCGGGAGCCTCTTACAGGGAATGGTTGCAGTTCGGAATTGGAGACTGTGCTGGCCAACGTCAGCAGCTCCTCTCCCTCGGAGGGCTCTTGGTGTGCCGACCCCTAACAGCCAGCACGGTCCCCAGCTCGTGAACGGTCCCATTGCGAGCCGGTCTCGTCCGTGAAAGAGCCACGTGAGGCTGATCTCCAACAGTCGGGCTCCACACCTGGAGCCTTTGGGACAGGGCAGTCCTGAGCCGATGTGCCCACCAGGGGACGCGACCAAAGTTTACGTACCACAGGAAAGCGCCATCAGGGCCTCGTGTTCTCTCCATGAAATGAACGTGAGCTTGAAGGGTGACGCGTCAGCGTGCACTGTGAACAGCTCGCTGGCACGCCTGTCTTCGGCCCCTCTCACGGTCTCACGCACCCGGGCTCAGTTCCGTGTAGGAATGCTGAGTGGGAGCGCCAGCCTCGCTTCTGGACTCTAAAGCCTTCCACCCCCTAATGGCAGGTTGTGTGTGTCTCTCACGTGGGGGGAGGAATGAGGTCGCCCACAGAGGTTCTGCCATGAAAGATCTAAAGACGCACGCTGCTGAGGAGCTTGCTCCTCATGGAGCGTCCCCGAAGGCCAGAGGAATGCCGAAGGTCTCTTTCAAAGCTGCCGGACGCTCTGCCGTTCTAGGCCTGAGATAGGGACCTTGTGACGGCACTGTAACCCCGCGAGGTCCAGGAGACATCGCCAGTGCGAGTGGCAATCCGCAAGGAAGAACCTTCAAGGCGGAGTGTCCTTCCCTGTACAAAACGGCGCCCAAGTGGCTGAGGCAGGGAGCATTTTCCTTCACAGAACCGGCATCCTCGTAGGCCTGTGGGTTACTCTAAAGAAACGACACTGTGAGCAACCTCTTCGAAAAGGCCTTCGCAAGCGACTTGGAGACAACAGCAGCGCAGTGGAGGCACAGACCATTATCCTAGAGAGCAGCAGCACAGTGTCTCCAGCAGCGATCGCTTCCCGGAGGATACTTAAGCCACACCGAGATTCCAGCAGGGAGTTTTGCCTTGTAGCAGTACAACTCACTCAGGAAAGAGGGATGAGGTGTAGGGCTAATCTACGTGCGCTCACGCTCTGTGTCCCCGAGAAGGTTTCACGGAGCAGAATGCATCACCGACCGCTACCACGTGTGTGCACCAAAGAAGCCCTGTGCCGTGGGTGTTCTCAGGCCGACAGCGAAGACCTAGGTGTGTGCTGCACCCGCGCTCGGTGGTTCACACGTTGCGTGACCCTGTGCCTTTGGAAGATGTTCAGAGCGGGTGGCACCTGCGTGCTGCGAGCGCAAGAGGTGTAGAGTGTAGAGGCCTTTCACACTGGAGGAAGGGCTTGCATCTCATGGAGAGAATGTGTACGTCGCCCGGGAGACGGAGGCGCGCTCCTGACACCGTTTCCTCTGCCCGTTTAAAGCACAAGTGTTTGTACTCGATCTGGGCTGCCTGGTGAAACGCTTGGCAGTCCGCATCACCCTGAGCACCTTTCCTGAAGTTTGATTCGTAGCTGGGTAAACTCGGGCTTCAGAGGCTTAGATGGGACCAAACGTGTTCAGCTTGTGGCGAAAGCCTTTGACCAGAGGCATATACGCTTGTGCTTGGGGCGAGGGCTAGGCAAGAACGTTTACACACTGGGTTTTTATCTTTACCCTAAGCTGTCCCTTTCGGCGGCCGCAGGCGGAGAGAACCCGCGGAGAGAGAACAGCTGCGAAGTGGATGCACAGAACAGTCACCTCGATACCAGCCCCGGGGTCCCAAGCAACGATCCTTCCCCGGAGGGTACTTAACCCACCCAGGGATTCAAGCAGGGAGTTCGCCTTGTCCAACTCGCACAGGAGACTGGCATGAGACGTAGGGCTCATCTACTTGCGTTCACACTACGTGGCCCGGAGAAGTTCTCACGGAGCCGAATCCAGCACCCTTCCTCCACCACGTGTGTACCCAAAGGAGCGCTGGGCAGTGGGTGTTCTCAAGGCCAAGAGAGAAGCCCTTGTTCTGTGCTGCACCTGCTGGGTGGTTCGAAGGTTTTCTCACCTTCCTGCTCTGGAAGCTTTTCAGAGCTGAGGCTACGCCTGGGCTGCGAAAGCAGAGAGGCGTAGAGGCCTTTCACACGGAAGGCGTGGGCCTGTTTCCCATGGAGAAAGTGTACGTCGCCCAACCCCCACCCCCACCCCTCCCCACCCCAACCCACCCCCAGCTGGAGGCGTGCGGCTTGACACCATTTTGTCCTGCCCATGGAAAATACAAAGAGGCCTACACGATTTGGGCTGTCTGGCGAAAGAATTTTGAATCGGCGGCACCCTGAGTACCTTTCCCGAAGTTTGCTTCCTAGCTGGTTAAACTCGGCATTCGGAGGCGAGGTGAGAGCAAACTTGCTCCGCGCGCGGCCAAGTGCCTTGATGCCCTGCCCTAAATGTTTGAGCTTCTGGCCAGCGTCACGCAAGTACTTTGACACGTAGGATTCTCACTTTTACTCCAAGCTGTCCCTGTTGGCTGAAGCAGTCGGCGTGTCTGTGTCGCAGCCTGGGAGGCCGGGCGTTGGGGGAGTCTGCCAAGTGACTGGCCTCCATTTATAGCTAACTGAGAAACGGCGTCGAAGCTTTCGGGAGCCTCTTACAGGGAATGGTTGCAGTTCGGAACTGGAGACTGTGCTGGCCAACGTCAGCAGCTCCTCTCCCTCGGAGGGCTCTTGGTGTGCCGACCCCTAACAGCCAGCACGGTCCCCAGCTCGTGAACGGTCCCATTGCGAGCCGGTCTCGTCCGTGAAAGAGCCACGTGAGGCTGATCTCCAACAGTCGGGCTCCACACCTGGAGCCTTTGGGACAGGGCAGTCCTGAGCCGATGTGCCCACCAGGGGACGCGACCAAAGTTTACGTACCACAGGAAAGCGCCATCAGGGCCTCGTGTTCTCTCCATGAAATGAACGTGAGCTTGAAGGGTGACGCGTCAGCGTGCACTGTGAACAGCTCGCTGGCACGCCTGTCTTCGGCCCCTCTCACGGTCTCACGCACCCGGGCTCAGTTCCGTGTAGGAATGCTGAGTGGGAGCGCCAGCCTCGCTTCTGGACTCTAAAGCCTTCCACCCCCTAATGGCAGGTTGTGTGTGTCTCTCACGTGGGGGGAGGAATGAGGTCGCCCACAGAGGTTCTGCCATGAAAGATCTAAAGACGCACGCTGCTGAGGAGCTTGCTCCTCATGGAGCGTCCCCGAAGGCCAGAGGAATGCCGAAGGTCTCTTTCAAAGCTGCCGGACGCTCTGCCGTTCTAGGCCTGAGATAGGGACCTTGTGACGGCACTGTAACCCCGCGAGGTCCAGGAGACATCGCCAGTGCGAGTGGCAATCCGCAAGGAAGAACCTTCAAGGCGGAGTGTCCTTCCCTGTACAAAACGGCGCCCAAGTGGCTGAGGCAGGGAGCATTTTCCTTCACAGAACCGGCATCCTCGTAGGCCTGTGGGTTACTCTAAAGAAACGACACTGTGAGCAACCTCTTCGAAAAGGCCTTCGCAAGCGACTTGGAGACAACAGCAGCGCAGTGGAGGCACAGACCATTATCCTAGAGAGCAGCAGCACAGTGTCTCCGGCAGCGATCGCTTCCCGGAGGATACTTAAGCCACACCGAGATTCCAGCAGGGAGTTTTGCCTTGTAGCAGTACAACTCACTCAGGAAAGAGGGATGAGGTGTAGGGCTAATCTACGTGCGCTCACGCTCTGTGTCCCCGAGAAGGTTTCACGGAGCAGAATGCATCACCGACCGCTACCACGTGTGTGCACCAAAGAAGCCCTGTGCCGTGGGTGTTCTCAGGCCGACAGCGAAGACCTAGGTGTGTGCTGCACCCGCGCTCGGTGGTTCACACGTTGCGTGACCCTGTGCCTTTGGAAGATGTTCAGAGCGGGTGGCACCTGCGTGCTGCGAGCGCAAGAGGTGTAGAGTGTAGAGGCCTTTCACACTGGAGGAAGGGCTTGCATCTCATGGAGAAAATGTGTACGTCGCCCGGGAGACGGAGGCGCGCTCCTGACACCGTTTCCTCTGCCCGTTTAAAGCACAAGTGTTTGTACTCGATCTGGGCTGCCTGGTGAAACGCTTGGCAGTCCGCATCACCCTGAGCACCTTTCCTGAAGTTTGATTCGTAGCTGGGTAAACTCGGGCTTCAGAGGCTTAGATGGGACCAAACGTGTTCAGCTTGTGGCGAAAGCCTTTGACCAGAGGCATATACGCTTGTGCTTGGGGCGAGGGCTAGGCAAGAACGTTTACACACTGGGTTTTTATCTTTACCCTAAGCTGTCCCTTTCGGCGGCCGCAGGCGGAGAGAACCCGCGGAGAGAGAACAGCTGCGAAGTGGATGCACAGAACAGTCACCTCGATACCAGCCCCGGGGTCCCAAGCAACGATCCTTCCCCGGAGGGTACTTAACCCACCCAGGGATTCAAGCAGGGAGTTCGCCTTGTCCAACTCGCACAGGAGACTGGCATGAGACGTAGGGCTCATCTACTTGCGTTCACACTACGTGGCCCGGAGAAGTTCTCACGGAGCCGAATCCAGCACCCTTCCTCCACCACGTGTGTACCCAAAGGAGCGCTGGGCAGTGGGTGTTCTCAAGGCCAAGAGAGAAGCCCTTGTTCTGTGCTGCACCTGCTGGGTGGTTCGAAGGTTTTCTCACCTTCCTGCTCTGGAAGCTTTTCAGAGCTGAGGCTACGCCTGGGCTGCGAAAGCAGAGAGGCGTAGAGGCCTTTCACACGGAAGGCGTGGGCCTGTTTCCCATGGAGAAAGTGTACATCGCCCAACCCCCACCCCCACCCCTCCCCACCCCAACCCACCCCCAGCTGGAGGCGTGCGGCTTGACACCATTTTGTCCTGCCCATGGAAAATACAAAGAGGCCTACACGATTTGGGCTGTCTGGCGAAAGAATTTTGAATCGGCGGCACCCTGAGTACCTTTCCCGAAGTTTGCTTCCTAGCTGGTTAAACTCGGCATTCGGAGGCGAGGTGAGAGCAAACTTGCTCCGCGCGCGGCCAAGTGCCTTGATGCCCTGCCCTAAATGTTTGAGCTTCTGGCCAGCGTCACGCAAGTACTTTGACACGTAGGATTCTCACTTTTACTCCAAGCTGTCCCTGTTGGCTGAAGCAGTCGGCGTGTCTGTATCGCAGCCTGGGAGGCCGGGCGTTGGGGGAGTCTGCCAAGTGACTGGCCTCCATTTATAGCTAACTGAGAAACGGCGTCGAAGCTTTCGGGAGCCTCTTACAGGGAATGGTTGCAGTTCGGAACTGGAGACTGTGCTGGCCAACGTCAGCAGCTCCTCTCCCTCGGAGGGCTCTTGGTGTGCCGACCCCTAACAGCCAGCACGGTCCCCAGCTCGTGAACGGTCCCATTGCGAGCCGGTCTCGTCCGTGAAAGAGCCACGTGAGGCTGATCTCCAACAGTCGGGCTCCACACCTGGAGCCTTTGGGACAGGGCAGTCCTGAGCCGATGTGCCCACCAGGGGACGCGACCAAAGTTTACGTACCACAGGAAAGCGCCATCAGGGCCTCGTGTTCTCTCCATGAAATGAACGTGAGCTTGAAGGGTGACGCGTCAGCGTGCACTGTGAACAGCTCGCTGGCACGCCTGTCTTCGGCCCCTCTCACGGTCTCACGCACCCGGGCTCAGTTCCGTGTAGGAATGCTGAGTGGGAGCGCCAGCCTCGCTTCTGGACTCTAAAGCCTTCCACCCCCTAATGGCAGGTTGTGTGTGTCTCTCACGTGGGGGGAGGAATGAGGTCGCCCACAGAGGTTCTGCCATGAAAGATCTAAAGACGCACGCTGCTGAGGAGCTTGCTCCTCATGGAGCGTCCCCGAAGGCCAGAGGAATGCCGAAGGTCTCTTTCAAAGCTGCCGGACGCTCTGCCGTTCTAGGCCTGAGATAGGGACCTTGTGACGGCACTGTAACCCCGCGAGGTCCAGGAGACATCGCCAGTGCGAGTGGCAATCCGCAAGGAAGAACCTTCAAGGCGGAGTGTCCTTCCCTGTACAAAACGGCGCCCAAGTGGCTGAGGCAGGGAGCATTTTCCTTCACAGAACCGGCATCCTCGTAGGCCTGTGGGTTACTCTAAAGAAACGACACTGTGAGCAACCTCTTCGAAAAGGCCTTCGCAAGCGACTTGGAGACAACAGCAGCGCAGTGGAGGCACAGACCATTATCCTAGAGAGCAGCAGCACAGTGTCTCCGGCAGCGATCGCTTCCCGGAGGATACTTAAGCCACACCGAGATTCCAGCAGGGAGTTTTGCCTTGTAGCAGTACAACTCACTCAGGAAAGAGGGATGAGGTGTAGGGCTAATCTACGTGCGCTCACGCTCTGTGTCCCCGAGAAGGTTTCACGGAGCAGAATGCATCACCGACCGCTACCACGTGTGTGCACCAAAGAAGCCCTGTGCCGTGGGTGTTCTCAGGCCGACAGCGAAGACCTAGGTGTGTGCTGCACCCGCGCTCGGTGGTTCACACGTTGCGTGACCCTGTGCCTTTGGAAGATGTTCAGAGCGGGTGGCACCTGCGTGCTGCGAGCGCAAGAGGTGTAGAGTGTAGAGGCCTTTCACACTGGAGGAAGGGCTTGCATCTCATGGAGAAAATGTGTACGTCGCCCGGGAGACGGAGGCGCGCTCCTGACACCGTTTCCTCTGCCCGTTTAAAGCACAAGTGTTTGTACTCGATCTGGGCTGCCTGGTGAAACGCTTGGCAGTCCGCATCACCCTGAGCACCTTTCCTGAAGTTTGATTCGTAGCTGGGTAAACTCGGGCTTCAGAGGCTTAGATGGGACCAAACGTGTTCAGCTTGTGGCGAAAGCCTTTGACCAGAGGCATATACGCTTGTGCTTGGGGCGAGGGCTAGGCAAGAACGTTTACACACTGGGTTTTTATCTTTACCCTAAGCTGTCCCTTTCGGCGGCCGCAGGCGGAGAGAACCCGCGGAGAGAGAACAGCTGCGAAGTGGATGCACAGAACAGTCACCTCGATACCAGCCCCGGGGTCCCAAGCAACGATCCTTCCCCGGAGGGTACTTAACCCACCCAGGGATTCAAGCAGGGAGTTCGCCTTGTCCAACTCGCACAGGAGACTGGCATGAGACGTAGGGCTCATCTACTTGCGTTCACACTACGTGGCCCGGAGAAGTTCTCACGGAGCCGAATCCAGCACCCTTCCTCCACCACGTGTGTACCCAAAGGAGCGCTGGGCAGTGGGTGTTCTCAAGGCCAAGAGAGAAGCCCTTGTTCTGTGCTGCACCTGCTGGGTGGTTCGAAGGTTTTCTCACCTTCCTGCTCTGGAAGCTTTTCAGAGCTGAGGCTACGCCTGGGCTGCGAAAGCAGAGAGGCGTAGAGGCCTTTCACATGGAAGGCGTGGGCCTGTTTCCCATGGAGAAAGTGTACGTCGCCCAACCCCCACCCCCACCCCTCCCCACCCCAACCCACCCCCAGCTGGAGGCGTGCGGCTTGACACCATTTTGTCCTGCCCATGGAAAATACAACGAGGCCTACACGATTTGGGCTGTCTGGCGAAAGAATTTTGAATCGGCGGCACCCTGAGTACCTTTCCCGAAGTTTGCTTCCTAGCTGGTTAAACTCGGCATTCGGAGGCGAGGTGAGAGCAAACTTGCTCCGCGCGCGGCCAAGTGCCTTGATGCCCTGCCCTAAATGTTTGAGCTTCTGGCCAGCGTCACGCAAGTACTTTGACACGTAGGATTCTCACTTTTACTCCAAGCTGTCCCTGTTGGCTGAAGCAGTCGGCGTGTCTGTATCGCAGCCTGGGAGGCCGGGCGTTGGGGGAGTCTGCCAAGTGACTGGCCTCCATTTATAGCTAACTGAGAAACGGCGTCGAAGCTTTCGGGAGCCTCTTACAGGGAATGGTTGCAGTTCGGAACTGGAGACTGTGCTGGCCAACGTCAGCAGCTCCTCTCCCTCGGAGGGCTCTTGGTGTGCCGACCCCTAACAGCCAGCACGGTCCCCAGCTCGTGAACGGTCCCATTGCGAGCCGGTCTCGTCCGTGAAAGAGCCACGTGAGGCTGATCTCCAACAGTCGGGCTCCACACCTGGAGCCTTTGGGACAGGGCAGTCCTGAGCCAATGTGCCCACCAGGGGACGCGACCAAAGTTTACGTACCACAGGAAAGCGCCATCAGGGCCTCGTGTTCTCTCCATGAAATGAACGTGAGCTTGAAGGGTGACGCGTCAGCGTGCACTGTGAACAGCTCGCTGGCACGCCTGTCTTCGGCCCCTCTCACGGTCTCACACACCCGGGCTCAGTTCCGTGTAGGAATGCTGAGTGGGAGCGCCAGCCTCGCTTCTGGACTCTAAAGCCTTCCACCCCCTAATGGCAGGTTGTGTGTGTCTCTCACGTGGGGGGAGGAATGAGGTCGCCCACAGAGGTTCTGCCATGAAAGATCTAAAGACGCACGCTGCTGAGGAGCTTGCTCCTCATGGAGCGTCCCCGAAGGCCAGAGGAATGCCGAAGGTCTCTTTCAAAGCTGCCGGACGCTCTGCCGTTCTAGGCCTGAGATAGGGACCTTGTGACGGCACTGTAACCCCGCGAGGTCCAGGAGACATCGCCAGTGCGAGTGGCAATCCGCAAGGAAGAACCTTCAAGGCGGAGTGTCCTTCCCTGTACAAAACGGCGCCCAAGTGGCTGAGGCAGGGAGCATTTTCCTTCACAGAACCGGCATCCTCGTAGGCCTGTGGGTTACTCTAAAGAAACGACACTGTGAGCAACCTCTTCGAAAAGGCCTTCGCAAGCGACTTGGAGACAACAGCAGCGCAGTGGAGGCACAGACCATTATCCTAGAGAGCAGCAGCACAGTGTCTCCGGCAGCGATCGCTTCCCGGAGGATACTTAAGCCACACCGAGATTCCAGCAGGGAGTTTTGCCTTGTAGCAGTACAACTCACTCAGGAAAGAGGGATGAGGTGTAGGGCTAATCTACGTGCGCTCACGCTCTGTGTCCCCGAGAAGGTTTCACGGAGCAGAATGCATCACCGACCGCTACCACGTGTGTGCACCAAAGAAGCCCTGTGCCGTGGGTGTTCTCAGGCCGACAGCGAAGACCTAGGTGTGTGCTGCACCCGCGCTCGGTGGTTCACACGTTGCGTGACCCTGTGCCTTTGGAAGATGTTCAGAGCGGGTGGCACCTGCGTGCTGCGAGCGCAAGAGGTGTAGAGTGTAGAGGCCTTTCACACTGGAGGAAGGGCTTGCATCTCATGGAGAAAATGTGTACGTCGCCCGGGAGACGGAGGCGCGCTCCTGACACCGTTTCCTCTGCCCGTTTAAAGCACAAGTGTTTGTACTCGATCTGGGCTGCCTGGTGAAACGCTTGGCAGTCCGCATCACCCTGAGCACCTTTCCTGAAGTTTGATTCGTAGCTGGGTAAACTCGGGCTTCAGAGGCTTAGATGGGACCAAACGTGTTCAGCTTGTGGCGAAAGCCTTTGACCAGAGGCATATACGCTTGTGCTTGGGGCGAGGGCTAGGCAAGAACGTTTACACACTGGGTTTTTATCTTTACCCTAAGCTGTCCCTTTCGGCGGCCGCAGGCGGAGAGAACCCGCGGAGAGAGAACAGCTGCGAAGTGGATGCACAGAACAGTCACCTCGATACCAGCCCCGGGGTCCCAAGCAACGATCCTTCCCCGGAGGGTACTTAACCCACCCAGGGATTCAAGCAGGGAGTTCGCCTTGTCCAACTCGCACAGGAGACTGGCATGAGACGTAGGGCTCATCTACTTGCGTTCACACTACGTGGCCCGGAGAAGTTCTCACGGAGCCGAATCCAGCACCCTTCCTCCACCACGTGTGTACCCAAAGGAGCGCTGGGCAGTGGGTGTTCTCAAGGCCAAGAGAGAAGCCCTTGTTCTGTGCTGCACCTGCTGGGTGGTTTGAAGGTTTTCTCACCTTCCTGCTCTGGAAGCTTTTCAGAGCTGAGGCTACGCCTGGGCTGCGAAAGCAGAGAGGCGTAGAGGCCTTTCACACGGAAGGCGTGGGCCTGTTTCCCATGGAGAAAGTGTACGTCGCCCAACCCCCACCCCCACCCCTCCCCACCCCAACCCACCCCCAGCTGGAGGCGTGCGGCTTGACACCATTTTGTCCTGCCCATGGAAAATACAAAGAGGCCTACACGATTTGGGCTGTCTGGCGAAAGAATTTTGAATCGGCGGCACCCTGAGTACCTTTCCCGAAGTTTGCTTCCTAGCTGGTTAAACTCGGCATTCGGAGGCGAGGTGAGAGCAAACTTGCTCCGCGCGCGGCCAAGTGCCTTGATGCCCTGCCCTAAATGTTTGAGCTTCTGGCCAGCGTCACGCAAGTACTTTGACACGTAGGATTCTCACTTTTACTCCAAGCTGTCCCTGTTGGCTGAAGCAGTCGGCGTGTCTGTATCGCAGCCTGGGAGGCCGGGCGTTGGGGGAGTCTGCCAAGTGACTGGCCTCCATTTATAGCTAACTGAGAAACGGCGTCGAAGCTTTCGGGAGCCTCTTACAGGGAATGGTTGCAGTTCGGAATTGGAGACTGTGCTGGCCAACGTCAGCAGCTCCTCTCCCTCGGAGGGCTCTTGGTGTGCCGACCCCTAACAGCCAGCACGGTCCCCAGCTCGTGAACGGTCCCATTGCGAGCCGGTCTCGTCCGTGAAAGAGCCACGTGAGGCTGATCTCCAACAGTCGGGCTCCACACCTGGAGCCTTTGGGACAGGGCAGTCCTGAGCCGATGTGCCCACCAGGGGACGCGACCAAAGTTTACGTACCACAGGAAAGCGCCATCAGGGCCTCGTGTTCTCTCCATGAAATGAACGTGAGCTTGAAGGGTGACGCGTCAGCGTGCACTGTGAACAGCTCGCTGGCACGCCTGTCTTCGGCCCCTCTCACGGTCTCACGCACCCGGGCTCAGTTCCGTGTAGGAATGCTGAGTGGGAGCGCCAGCCTCGCTTCTGGACTCTAAAGCCTTCCACCCCCTAATGGCAGGTTGTGTGTGTCTCTCACGTGGGGGGAGGAATGAGGTCGCCCACAGAGGTTCTGCCATGAAAGATCTAAAGACGCACGCTGCTGAGGAGCTTGCTCCTCATGGAGCGTCCCCGAAGGCCAGAGGAATGCCGAAGGTCTCTTTCAAAGCTGCCGGACGCTCTGCCGTTCTAGGCCTGAGATAGGGACCTTGTGACGGCACTGTAACCCCGCGAGGTCCAGGAGACATCGCCAGTGCGAGTGGCAATCCGCAAGGAAGAACCTTCAAGGCGGAGTGTCCTTCCCTGTACAAAACGGCGCCCAAGTGGCTGAGGCAGGGAGCATTTTCCTTCACAGAACCGGCATCCTCGTAGGCCTGTGGGTTACTCTAAAGAAACGACACTGTGAGCAACCTCTTCGAAAAGGCCTTCGCAAGCGACTTGGAGACAACAGCAGCGCAGTGGAGGCACAGACCATTATCCTAGAGAGCAGCAGCACAGTGTCTCCGGCAGCGATCGCTTCCCGGAGGATACTTAAGCCACACCGAGATTCCAGCAGGGAGTTTTGCCTTGTAGCAGTACAACTCACTCAGGAAAGAGGGATGAGGTGTAGGGCTAATCTACGTGCGCTCACGCTCTGTGTCCCCGAGAAGGTTTCACGGAGCAGAATGCATCACCGACCGCTACCACGTGTGTGCACCAAAGAAGCCCTGTGCCGTGGGTGTTCTCAGGCCGACAGCGAAGACCTAGGTGTGTGCTGCACCCGCGCTCGGTGGTTCACACGTTGCGTGACCCTGTGCCTTTGGAAGATGTTCAGAGCGGGTGGCACCTGCGTGCTGCGAGCGCAAGAGGTGTAGAGTGTAGAGGCCTTTCACACTGGAGGAAGGGCTTGCATCTCATGGAGAAAATGTGTACGTCGCCCGGGAGACGGAGGCGCGCTCCTGACACCGTTTCCTCTGCCCGTTTAAAGCACAAGTGTTTGTACTCGATCTGGGCTGCCTGGTGAAACGCTTGGCAGTCCGCATCACCCTGAGCACCTTTCCTGAAGTTTGATTCGTAGCTGGGTAAACTCGGGCTTCAGAGGCTTAGATGGGACCAAACGTGTTCAGCTTGTGGCGAAAGCCTTTGACCAGAGGCATATACGCTTGTGCTTGGGGCGAGGGCTAGGCAAGAACGTTTACACACTGGGTTTTTATCTTTACCCTAAGCTGTCCCTTTCGGCGGCCGCAGGCGGAGAGAACCCGCGGAGAGAGAACAGCTGCGAAGTGGATGCACAGAACAGTCACCTCGATACCAGCCCCGGGGTCCCAAGCAACGATCCTTCCCCGGAGGGTACTTAACCCACCCAGGGATTCAAGCAGGGAGTTCGCCTTGTCCAACTCGCACAGGAGACTGGCATGAGACGTAGGGCTCATCTACTTGCGTTCACACTACGTGGCCCGGAGAAGTTCTCACGGAGCCGAATCCAGCACCCTTCCTCCACCACGTGTGTACCCAAAGGAGCGCTGGGCAGTGGGTGTTCTCAAGGCCAAGAGAGAAGCCCTTGTTCTGTGCTGCACCTGCTGGGTGGTTTGAAGGTTTTCTCACCTTCCTGCTCTGGAAGCTTTTCAGAGCTGAGGCTACGCCTGGGCTGCGAAAGCAGAGAGGCGTAGAGGCCTTTCACACGGAAGGCGTGGGCCTGTTTCCCATGGAGAAAGTGTACGTCGCCCAACCCCCACCCCCACCCCTCCCCACCCCAACCCACCCCCAGCTGGAGGCGTGCGGCTTGACACCATTTTGTCCTGCCCATGGAAAATACAAAGAGGCCTACACGATTTGGGCTGTCTGGCGAAAGAATTTTGAATCGGCGGCACCCTGAGTACCTTTCCCGAAGTTTGCTTCCTAGCTGGTTAAACTCGGCATTCGGAGGCGAGGTGAGAGCAAACTTGCTCCGCGCGCGGCCAAGTGCCTTGATGCCCTGCCCTAAATGTTTGAGCTTCTGGCCAGCGTCACGCAAGTACTTTGACACGTAGGATTCTCACTTTTACTCCAAGCTGTCCCTGTTGGCTGAAGCAGTCGGCGTGTCTGTATCGCAGCCTGGGAGGCCGGGCGTTGGGGGAGTCTGCCAAGTGACTGGCCTCCATTTATAGCTAACTGAGAAACGGCGTCGAAGCTTTCGGGAGCCTCTTACAGGGAATGGTTGCAGTTCGGAATTGGAGACTGTGCTGGCCAACGTCAGCAGCTCCTCTCCCTCGGAGGGCTCTTGGTGTGCCGACCCCTAACAGCCAGCACGGTCCCCAGCTCGTGAACGGTCCCATTGCGAGCCGGTCTCGTCCGTGAAAGAGCCACGTGAGGCTGATCTCCAACAGTCGGGCTCCACACCTGGAGCCTTTGGGACAGGGCAGTCCTGAGCCGATGTGCCCACCAGGGGACGCGACCAAAGTTTACGTACCACAGGAAAGCGCCATCAGGGCCTCGTGTTCTCTCCATGAAATGAACGTGAGCTTGAAGGGTGACGCGTCAGCGTGCACTGTGAACAGCTCGCTGGCACGCCTGTCTTCGGCCCCTCTCACGGTCTCACGCACCCGGGCTCAGTTCCGTGTAGGAATGCTGAGTGGGAGCGCCAGCCTCGCTTCTGGACTCTAAAGCCTTCCACCCCCTAATGGCAGGTTGTGTGTGTCTCTCACGTGGGGGGAGGAATGAGGTCGCCCACAGAGGTTCTGCCATGAAAGATCTAAAGACGCACGCTGCTGAGGAGCTTGCTCCTCATGGAGCGTCCCCGAAGGCCAGAGGAATGCCGAAGGTCTCTTTCAAAGCTGCCGGACGCTCTGCCGTTCTAGGCCTGAGATAGGGACCTTGTGACGGCACTGTAACCCCGCGAGGTCCAGGAGACATCGCCAGTGCGAGTGGCAATCCGCAAGGAAGAACCTTCAAGGCGGAGTGTCCTTCCCTGTACAAAACGGCGCCCAAGTGGCTGAGGCAGGGAGCATTTTCCTTCACAGAACCGGCATCCTCGTAGGCCTGTGGGTTACTCTAAAGAAACGACACTGTGAGCAACCTCTTCGAAAAGGCCTTCGCAAGCGACTTGGAGACAACAGCAGCGCAGTGGAGGCACAGACCATTATCCTAGAGAGCAGCAGCACAGTGTCTCCGGCAGCGATCGCTTCCCGGAGGATACTTAAGCCACACCGAGATTCCAGCAGGGAGTTTTGCCTTGTAGCAGTACAACTCACTCAGGAAAGAGGGATGAGGTGTAGGGCTAATCTACGTGCGCTCACGCTCTGTGTCCCCGAGAAGGTTTCACGGAGCAGAATGCATCACCGACCGCTACCACGTGTGTGCACCAAAGAAGCCCTGTGCCGTGGGTGTTCTCAGGCCGACAGCGAAGACCTAGGTGTGTGCTGCACCCGCGCTCGGTGGTTCACACGTTGCGTGACCCTGTGCCTTTGGAAGATGTTCAGAGCGGGTGGCACCTGCGTGCTGCGAGCGCAAGAGGTGTAGAGTGTAGAGGCCTTTCACACTGGAGGAAGGGCTTGCATCTCATGGAGAAAATGTGTACGTCGCCCGGGAGACGGAGGCGCGCTCCTGACACCGTTTCCTCTGCCCGTTTAAAGCACAAGTGTTTGTACTCGATCTGGGCTGCCTGGTGAAACGCTTGGCAGTCCGCATCACCCTGAGCACCTTTCCTGAAGTTTGATTCGTAGCTGGGTAAACTCGGGCTTCAGAGGCTTAGATGGGACCAAACGTGTTCAGCTTGTGGCGAAAGCCTTTGACCAGAGGCATATACGCTTGTGCTTGGGGCGAGGGCTAGGCAAGAACGTTTACACACTGGGTTTTTATCTTTACCCTAAGCTGTCCCTTTCGGCGGCCGCAGGCGGAGAGAACCCGCGGAGAGAGAACAGCTGCGAAGTGGATGCACAGAACAGTCACCTCGATACCAGCCCCGGGGTCCCAAGCAACGATCCTTCCCCGGAGGGTACTTAACCCACCCAGGGATTCAAGCAGGGAGTTCGCCTTGTCCAACTCGCACAGGAGACTGGCATGAGACGTAGGGCTCATCTACTTGCGTTCACACTACGTGGCCCGGAGAAGTTCTCACGGAGCCGAATCCAGCACCCTTCCTCCACCACGTGTGTACCCAAAGGAGCGCTGGGCAGTGGGTGTTCTCAAGGCCAAGAGAGAAGCCCTTGTTCTGTGCTGCACCTGCTGGGTGGTTTGAAGGTTTTCTCACCTTCCTGCTCTGGAAGCTTTTCAGAGCTGAGGCTACGCCTGGGCTGCGAAAGCAGAGAGGCGTAGAGGCCTTTCACACGGAAGGCGTGGGCCTGTTTCCCATGGAGAAAGTGTACGTCGCCCAACCCCCACCCCCACCCCTCCCCACCCCAACCCACCCCCAGCTGGAGGCGTGCGGCTTGACACCATTTTGTCCTGCCCATGGAAAATACAAAGAGGCCTACACGATTTGGGCTGTCTGGCGAAAGAATTTTGAATCGGCGGCACCCTGAGTACCTTTCCCGAAGTTTGCTTCCTAGCTGGTTAAACTCGGCATTCGGAGGCGAGGTGAGAGCAAACTTGCTCCGCGCGCGGCCAAGTGCCTTGATGCCCTGCCCTAAATGTTTGAGCTTCTGGCCAGCGTCACGCAAGTACTTTGACACGTAGGATTCTCACTTTTACTCCAAGCTGTCCCTGTTGGCTGAAGCAGTCGGCGTGTCTGTATCGCAGCCTGGGAGGCCGGGCGTTGGGGGAGTCTGCCAAGTGACTGGCCTCCATTTATAGCTAACTGAGAAACGGCGTCGAAGCTTTCGGGAGCCTCTTACAGGGAATGGTTGCAGTTCGGAATTGGAGACTGTGCTGGCCAACGTCAGCAGCTCCTCTCCCTCGGAGGGCTCTTGGTGTGCCGACCCCTAACAGCCAGCACGGTCCCCAGCTCGTGAACGGTCCCATTGCGAGCCGGTCTCGTCCGTGAAAGAGCCACGTGAGGCTGATCTCCAACAGTCGGGCTCCACACCTGGAGCCTTTGGGACAGGGCAGTCCTGAGCCGATGTGCCCACCAGGGGACGCGACCAAAGTTTACGTACCACAGGAAAGCGCCATCAGGGCCTCGTGTTCTCTCCATGAAATGAACGTGAGCTTGAAGGGTGACGCGTCAGCGTGCACTGTGAACAGCTCGCTGGCACGCCTGTCTTCGGCCCCTCTCACGGTCTCACGCACCCGGGCTCAGTTCCGTGTAGGAATGCTGAGTGGGAGCGCCAGCCTCGCTTCTGGACTCTAAAGCCTTCCACCCCCTAATGGCAGGTTGTGTGTGTCTCTCACGTGGGGGGAGGAATGAGGTCGCCCACAGAGGTTCTGCCATGAAAGATCTAAAGACGCACGCTGCTGAGGAGCTTGCTCCTCATGGAGCGTCCCCGAAGGCCAGAGGAATGCCGAAGGTCTCTTTCAAAGCTGCCGGACGCTCTGCCGTTCTAGGCCTGAGATAGGGACCTTGTGACGGCACTGTAACCCCGCGAGGTCCAGGAGACATCGCCAGTGCGAGTGGCAATCCGCAAGGAAGAACCTTCAAGGCGGAGTGTCCTTCCCTGTACAAAACGGCGCCCAAGTGGCTGAGGCAGGGAGCATTTTCCTTCACAGAACCGGCATCCTCGTAGGCCTGTGGGTTACTCTAAAGAAACGACACTGTGAGCAACCTCTTCGAAAAGGCCTTCGCAAGCGACTTGGAGACAACAGCAGCGCAGTGGAGGCACAGACCATTATCCTAGAGAGCAGCAGCACAGTGTCTCCGGCAGCGATCGCTTCCCGGAGGATACTTAAGCCACACCGAGATTCCAGCAGGGAGTTTTGCCTTGTAGCAGTACAACTCACTCAGGAAAGAGGGATGAGGTGTAGGGCTAATCTACGTGCGCTCACGCTCTGTGTCCCCGAGAAGGTTTCACGGAGCAGAATGCATCACCGACCGCTACCACGTGTGTGCACCAAAGAAGCCCTGTGCCGTGGGTGTTCTCAGGCCGACAGCGAAGACCTAGGTGTGTGCTGCACCCGCGCTCGGTGGTTCACACGTTGCGTGACCCTGTGCCTTTGGAAGATGTTCAGAGCGGGTGGCACCTGCGTGCTGCGAGCGCAAGAGGTGTAGAGTGTAGAGGCCTTTCACACTGGAGGAAGGGCTTGCATCTCATGGAGAAAATGTGTACGTCGCCCGGGAGACGGAGGCGCGCTCCTGACACCGTTTCCTCTGCCCGTTTAAAGCACAAGTGTTTGTACTCGATCTGGGCTGCCTGGTGAAACGCTTGGCAGTCCGCATCACCCTGAGCACCTTTCCTGAAGTTTGATTCGTAGCTGGGTAAACTCGGGCTTCAGAGGCTTAGATGGGACCAAACGTGTTCAGCTTGTGGCGAAAGCCTTTGACCAGAGGCATATACGCTTGTGCTTGGGGCGAGGGCTAGGCAAGAACGTTTACACACTGGGTTTTTATCTTTACCCTAAGCTGTCCCTTTCGGCGGCCGCAGGCGGAGAGAACCCGCGGAGAGAGAACAGCTGCGAAGTGGATGCACAGAACAGTCACCTCGATACCAGCCCCGGGGTCCCAAGCAACGATCCTTCCCCGGAGGGTACTTAACCCACCCAGGGATTCAAGCAGGGAGTTCGCCTTGTCCAACTCGCACAGGAGACTGGCATGAGACGTAGGGCTCATCTACTTGCGTTCACACTACGTGGCCCGGAGAAGTTCTCACGGAGCCGAATCCAGCACCCTTCCTCCACCACGTGTGTACCCAAAGGAGCGCTGGGCAGTGGGTGTTCTCAAGGCCAAGAGAGAAGCCCTTGTTCTGTGCTGCACCTGCTGGGTGGTTTGAAGGTTTTCTCACCTTCCTGCTCTGGAAGCTTTTCAGAGCTGAGGCTACGCCTGGGCTGCGAAAGCAGAGAGGCGTAGAGGCCTTTCACACGGAAGGCGTGGGCCTGTTTCCCATGGAGAAAGTGTACGTCGCCCAACCCCCACCCCCACCCCTCCCCACCCCAACCCACCCCCAGCTGGAGGCGTGCGGCTTGACACCATTTTGTCCTGCCCATGGAAAATACAAAGAGGCCTACACGATTTGGGCTGTCTGGCGAAAGAATTTTGAATCGGCGGCACCCTGAGTACCTTTCCCGAAGTTTGCTTCCTAGCTGGTTAAACTCGGCATTCGGAGGCGAGGTGAGAGCAAACTTGCTCCGCGCGCGGCCAAGTGCCTTGATGCCCTGCCCTAAATGTTTGAGCTTCTGGCCAGCGTCACGCAAGTACTTTGACACGTAGGATTCTCACTTTTACTCCAAGCTGTCCCTGTTGGCTGAAGCAGTCGGCGTGTCTGTATCGCAGCCTGGGAGGCCGGGCGTTGGGGGAGTCTGCCAAGTGACTGGCCTCCATTTATAGCTAACTGAGAAACGGCGTCGAAGCTTTCGGGAGCCTCTTACAGGGAATGGTTGCAGTTCGGAATTGGAGACTGTGCTGGCCAACGTCAGCAGCTCCTCTCCCTCGGAGGGCTCTTGGTGTGCCGACCCCTAACAGCCAGCACGGTCCCCAGCTCGTGAACGGTCCCATTGCGAGCCGGTCTCGTCCGTGAAAGAGCCACGTGAGGCTGATCTCCAACAGTCGGGCTCCACACCTGGAGCCTTTGGGACAGGGCAGTCCTGAGCCGATGTGCCCACCAGGGGACGCGACCAAAGTTTACGTACCACAGGAAAGCGCCATCAGGGCCTCGTGTTCTCTCCATGAAATGAACGTGAGCTTGAAGGGTGACGCGTCAGCGTGCACTGTGAACAGCTCGCTGGCACGCCTGTCTTCGGCCCCTCTCACGGTCTCACGCACCCGGGCTCAGTTCCGTGTAGGAATGCTGAGTGGGAGCGCCAGCCTCGCTTCTGGACTCTAAAGCCTTCCACCCCCTAATGGCAGGTTGTGTGTGTCTCTCACGTGGGGGGAGGAATGAGGTCGCCCACAGAGGTTCTGCCATGAAAGATCTAAAGACGCACGCTGCTGAGGAGCTTGCTCCTCATGGAGCGTCCCCGAAGGCCAGAGGAATGCCGAAGGTCTCTTTCAAAGCTGCCGGATGCTCTGCCGTTCTAGGCCTGAGATAGGGACCTTGTGACGGCACTGTAACCCCGCGAGGTCCAGGAGACATCGCCAGTGCGAGTGGCAATCCGCAAGGAAGAACCTTCAAGGCGGAGTGTCCTTCCCTGTACAAAACGGCGCCCAAGTGGCTGAGGCAGGGAGCATTTTCCTTCACAGAACCGGCATCCTCGTAGGCCTGTGGGTTACTCTAAAGAAACGACACTGTGAGCAACCTCTTCGAAAAGGCCTTCGCAAGCGACTTGGAGACAACAGCAGCGCAGTGGAGGCACAGACCATTATCCTAGAGAGCAGCAGCACAGTGTCTCCAGCAGCGATCGCTTCCCGGAGGATACTTAAGCCACACCGAGATTCCAGCAGGGAGTTTTGCCTTGTAGCAGTACAACTCACTCAGGAAAGAGGGATGAGGTGTAGGGCTAATCTACGTGCGCTCACGCTCTGTGTCCCCGAGAAGGTTTCACGGAGCAGAATGCATCACCGACCGCTACCACGTGTGTGCACCAAAGAAGCCCTGTGCCGTGGGTGTTCTCAGGCCGACAGCGAAGACCTAGGTGTGTGCTGCACCCGCGCTCGGTGGTTCACACGTTGCGTGACCCTGTGCCTTTGGAAGATGTTCAGAGCGGGTGGCACCTGCGTGCTGCGAGCGCAAGAGGTGTAGAGTGTAGAGGCCTTTCACACTGGAGGAAGGGCTTGCATCTCATGGAGAGAATGTGTACGTCGCCCGGGAGACGGAGGCGCGCTCCTGACACCGTTTCCTCTGCCCGTTTAAAGCACAAGTGTTTGTACTCGATCTGGGCTGCCTGGTGAAACGCTTGGCAGTCCGCATCACCCTGAGCACCTTTCCTGAAGTTTGATTCGTAGCTGGGTAAACTCGGGCTTCAGAGGCTTAGATGGGACCAAACGTGTTCAGCTTGTGGCGAAAGCCTTTGACCAGAGGCATATACGCTTGTGCTTGGGGCGAGGGCTAGGCAAGAACGTTTACACACTGGGTTTTTATCTTTACCCTAAGCTGTCCCTTTCGGCGGCCGCAGGCGGAGAGAACCCGCGGAGAGAGAACAGCTGCGAAGTGGATGCACAGAACAGTCACCTCGATACCAGCCCCGGGGTCCCAAGCAACGATCCTTCCCCGGAGGGTACTTAACCCACCCAGGGATTCAAGCAGGGAGTTCGCCTTGTCCAACTCGCACAGGAGACTGGCATGAGACGTAGGGCTCATCTACTTGCGTTCACACTACGTGGCCCGGAGAAGTTCTCACGGAGCCGAATCCAGCACCCTTCCTCCACCACGTGTGTACCCAAAGGAGCGCTGGGCAGTGGGTGTTCTCAAGGCCAAGAGAGAAGCCCTTGTTCTGTGCTGCACCTGCTGGGTGGTTCGAAGGTTTTCTCACCTTCCTGCTCTGGAAGCTTTTCAGAGCTGAGGCTACGCCTGGGCTGCGAAAGCAGAGAGGCGTAGAGGCCTTTCACACGGAAGGCGTGGGCCTGTTTCCCATGGAGAAAGTGTACGTCGCCCAACCCCCACCCCCACCCCTCCCCACCCCAACCCACCCCCAGCTGGAGGCGTGCGGCTTGACACCATTTTGTCCTGCCCATGGAAAATACAAAGAGGCCTACACGATTTGGGCTGTCTGGCGAAAGAATTTTGAATCGGCGGCACCCTGAGTACCTTTCCCGAAGTTTGCTTCCTAGCTGGTTAAACTCGGCATTCGGAGGCGAGGTGAGAGCAAACTTGCTCCGCGCGCGGCCAAGTGCCTTGATGCCCTGCCCTAAATGTTTGAGCTTCTGGCCAGCGTCACGCAAGTACTTTGACACGTAGGATTCTCACTTTTACTCCAAGCTGTCCCTGTTGGCTGAAGCAGTCGGCGTGTCTGTATCGCAGCCTGGGAGGCCGGGCGTTGGGGGAGTCTGCCAAGTGACTGGCCTCCATTTATAGCTAACTGAGAAACGGCGTCGAAGCTTTCGGGAGCCTCTTACAGGGAATGGTTGCAGTTCGGAATTGGAGACTGTGCTGGCCAACGTCAGCAGCTCCTCTCCCTCGGAGGGCTCTTGGTGTGCCGACCCCTAACAGCCAGCACGGTCCCCAGCTCGTGAACGGTCCCATTGCGAGCCGGTCTCGTCCGTGAAAGAGCCACGTGAGGCTGATCTCCAACAGTCGGGCTCCACACCTGGAGCCTTTGGGACAGGGCAGTCCTGAGCCGATGTGCCCACCAGGGGACGCGACCAAAGTTTACGTACCACAGGAAAGCGCCATCAGGGCCTCGTGTTCTCTCCATGAAATGAACGTGAGCTTGAAGGGTGACGCGTCAGCGTGCACTGTGAACAGCTCGCTGGCACGCCTGTCTTCGGCCCCTCTCACGGTCTCACGCACCCGGGCTCAGTTCCGTGTAGGAATGCTGAGTGGGAGCGCCAGCCTCGCTTCTGGACTCTAAAGCCTTCCACCCCCTAATGGCAGGTTGTGTGTGTCTCTCACGTGGGGGGAGGAATGAGGTCGCCCACAGAGGTTCTGCCATGAAAGATCTAAAGACGCACGCTGCTGAGGAGCTTGCTCCTCATGGAGCGTCCCCGAAGGCCAGAGGAATGCCGAAGGTCTCTTTCAAAGCTGCCGGATGCTCTGCCGTTCTAGGCCTGAGATAGGGACCTTGTGACGGCACTGTAACCCCGCGAGGTCCAGGAGACATCGCCAGTGCGAGTGGCAATCCGCAAGGAAGAACCTTCAAGGCGGAGTGTCCTTCCCTGTACAAAACGGCGCCCAAGTGGCTGAGGCAGGGAGCATTTTCCTTCACAGAACCGGCATCCTCGTAGGCCTGTGGGTTACTCTAAAGAAACGACACTGTGAGCAACCTCTTCGAAAAGGCCTTCGCAAGCGACTTGGAGACAACAGCAGCGCAGTGGAGGCACAGACCATTATCCTAGAGAGCAGCAGCACAGTGTCTCCAGCAGCGATCGCTTCCCGGAGGATACTTAAGCCACACCGAGATTCCAGCAGGGAGTTTTGCCTTGTAGCAGTACAACTCACTCAGGAAAGAGGGATGAGGTGTAGGGCTAATCTACGTGCGCTCACGCTCTGTGTCCCCGAGAAGGTTTCACGGAGCAGAATGCATCACCGACCGCTACCACGTGTGTGCACCAAAGAAGCCCTGTGCCGTGGGTGTTCTCAGGCCGACAGCGAAGACCTAGGTGTGTGCTGCACCCGCGCTCGGTGGTTCACACGTTGCGTGACCCTGTGCCTTTGGAAGATGTTCAGAGCGGGTGGCACCTGCGTGCTGCGAGCGCAAGAGGTGTAGAGTGTAGAGGCCTTTCACACTGGAGGAAGGGCTTGCATCTCATGGAGAGAATGTGTACGTCGCCCGGGAGACGGAGGCGCGCTCCTGACACCGTTTCCTCTGCCCGTTTAAAGCACAAGTGTTTGTACTCGATCTGGGCTGCCTGGTGAAACGCTTGGCAGTCCGCATCACCCTGAGCACCTTTCCTGAAGTTTGATTCGTAGCTGGGTAAACTCGGGCTTCAGAGGCTTAGATGGGACCAAACGTGTTCAGCTTGTGGCGAAAGCCTTTGACCAGAGGCATATACGCTTGTGCTTGGGGCGAGGGCTAGGCAAGAACGTTTACACACTGGGTTTTTATCTTTACCCTAAGCTGTCCCTTTCGGCGGCCGCAGGCGGAGAGAACCCGCGGAGAGAGAACAGCTGCGAAGTGGATGCACAGAACAGTCACCTCGATACCAGCCCCGGGGTCCCAAGCAACGATCCTTCCCCGGAGGGTACTTAACCCACCCAGGGATTCAAGCAGGGAGTTCGCCTTGTCCAACTCGCACAGGAGACTGGCATGAGACGTAGGGCTCATCTACTTGCGTTCACACTACGTGGCCCGGAGAAGTTCTCACGGAGCCGAATCCAGCACCCTTCCTCCACCACGTGTGTACCCAAAGGAGCGCTGGGCAGTGGGTGTTCTCAAGGCCAAGAGAGAAGCCCTTGTTCTGTGCTGCACCTGCTGGGTGGTTCGAAGGTTTTCTCACCTTCCTGCTCTGGAAGCTTTTCAGAGCTGAGGCTACGCCTGGGCTGCGAAAGCAGAGAGGCGTAGAGGCCTTTCACACGGAAGGCGTGGGCCTGTTTCCCATGGAGAAAGTGTACGTCGCCCAACCCCCACCCCCACCCCTCCCCACCCCAACCCACCCCCAGCTGGAGGCGTGCGGCTTGACACCATTTTGTCCTGCCCATGGAAAATACAAAGAGGCCTACACGATTTGGGCTGTCTGGCGAAAGAATTTTGAATCGGCGGCACCCTGAGTACCTTTCCCGAAGTTTGCTTCCTAGCTGGTTAAACTCGGCATTCGGAGGCGAGGTGAGAGCAAACTTGCTCCGCGCGCGGCCAAGTGCCTTGATGCCCTGCCCTAAATGTTTGAGCTTCTGGCCAGCGTCACGCAAGTACTTTGACACGTAGGATTCTCACTTTTACTCCAAGCTGTCCCTGTTGGCTGAAGCAGTCGGCGTGTCTGTATCGCAGCCTGGGAGGCCGGGCGTTGGGGGAGTCTGCCAAGTGACTGGCCTCCATTTATAGCTAACTGAGAAACGGCGTCGAAGCTTTCGGGAGCCTCTTACAGGGAATGGTTGCAGTTCGGAATTGGAGACTGTGCTGGCCAACGTCAGCAGCTCCTCTCCCTCGGAGGGCTCTTGGTGTGCCGACCCCTAACAGCCAGCACGGTCCCCAGCTCGTGAACGGTCCCATTGCGAGCCGGTCTCGTCCGTGAAAGAGCCACGTGAGGCTGATCTCCAACAGTCGGGCTCCACACCTGGAGCCTTTGGGACAGGGCAGTCCTGAGCCGATGTGCCCACCAGGGGACGCGACCAAAGTTTACGTACCACAGGAAAGCGCCATCAGGGCCTCGTGTTCTCTCCATGAAATGAACGTGAGCTTGAAGGGTGACGCGTCAGCGTGCACTGTGAACAGCTCGCTGGCACGCCTGTCTTCGGCCCCTCTCACGGTCTCACGCACCCGGGCTCAGTTCCGTGTAGGAATGCTGAGTGGGAGCGCCAGCCTCGCTTCTGGACTCTAAAGCCTTCCACCCCCTAATGGCAGGTTGTGTGTGTCTCTCACGTGGGGGGAGGAATGAGGTCGCCCACAGAGGTTCTGCCATGAAAGATCTAAAGACGCACGCTGCTGAGGAGCTTGCTCCTCATGGAGCGTCCCCGAAGGCCAGAGGAATGCCGAAGGTCTCTTTCAAAGCTGCCGGACGCTCTGCCGTTCTAGGCCTGAGATAGGGACCTTGTGACGGCACTGTAACCCCGCGAGGTCCAGGAGACATCGCCAGTGCGAGTGGCAATCCGCAAGGAAGAACCTTCAAGGCGGAGTGTCCTTCCCTGTACAAAACGGCGCCCAAGTGGCTGAGGCAGGGAGCATTTTCCTTCACAGAACCGGCATCCTCGTAGGCCTGTGGGTTACTCTAAAGAAACGACACTGTGAGCAACCTCTTCGAAAAGGCCTTCGCAAGCGACTTGGAGACAACAGCAGCGCAGTGGAGGCACAGACCATTATCCTAGAGAGCAGCAGCACAGTGTCTCCGGCAGCGATCGCTTCCCGGAGGATACTTAAGCCACACCGAGATTCCAGCAGGGAGTTTTGCCTTGTAGCAGTACAACTCACTCAGGAAAGAGGGATGAGGTGTAGGGCTAATCTACGTGCGCTCACGCTCTGTGTCCCCGAGAAGGTTTCACGGAGCAGAATGCATCACCGACCGCTACCACGTGTGTGCACCAAAGAAGCCCTGTGCCGTGGGTGTTCTCAGGCCGACAGCGAAGACCTAGGTGTGTGCTGCACCCGCGCTCGGTGGTTCACACGTTGCGTGACCCTGTGCCTTTGGAAGATGTTCAGAGCGGGTGGCACCTGCGTGCTGCGAGCGCAAGAGGTGTAGAGTGTAGAGGCCTTTCACACTGGAGGAAGGGCTTGCATCTCATGGAGAAAATGTGTACGTCGCCCGGGAGACGGAGGCGCGCTCCTGACACCGTTTCCTCTGCCCGTTTAAAGCACAAGTGTTTGTACTCGATCTGGGCTGCCTGGTGAAACGCTTGGCAGTCCGCATCACCCTGAGCACCTTTCCTGAAGTTTGATTCGTAGCTGGGTAAACTCGGGCTTCAGAGGCTTAGATGGGACCAAACGTGTTCAGCTTGTGGCGAAAGCCTTTGACCAGAGGCATATACGCTTGTGCTTGGGGCGAGGGCTAGGCAAGAACGTTTACACACTGGGTTTTTATCTTTACCCTAAGCTGTCCCTTTCGGCGGCCGCAGGCGGAGAGAACCCGCGGAGAGAGAACAGCTGCGAAGTGGATGCACAGAACAGTCACCTCGATACCAGCCCCGGGGTCCCAAGCAACGATCCTTCCCCGGAGGGTACTTAACCCACCCAGGGATTCAAGCAGGGAGTTCGCCTTGTCCAACTCGCACAGGAGACTGGCATGAGACGTAGGGCTCATCTACTTGCGTTCACACTACGTGGCCCGGAGAAGTTCTCACGGAGCCGAATCCAGCACCCTTCCTCCACCACGTGTGTACCCAAAGGAGCGCTGGGCAGTGGGTGTTCTCAAGGCCAAGAGAGAAGCCCTTGTTCTGTGCTGCACCTGCTGGGTGGTTTGAAGGTTTTCTCACCTTCCTGCTCTGGAAGCTTTTCAGAGCTGAGGCTACGCCTGGGCTGCGAAAGCAGAGAGGCGTAGAGGCCTTTCACACGGAAGGCGTGGGCCTGTTTCCCATGGAGAAAGTGTACGTCGCCCAACCCCCACCCCCACCCCTCCCCACCCCAACCCACCCCCAGCTGGAGGCGTGCGGCTTGACACCATTTTGTCCTGCCCATGGAAAATACAAAGAGGCCTACACGATTTGGGCTGTCTGGCGAAAGAATTTTGAATCGGCGGCACCCTGAGTACCTTTCCCGAAGTTTGCTTCCTAGCTGGTTAAACTCGGCATTCGGAGGCGAGGTGAGAGCAAACTTGCTCCGCGCGCGGCCAAGTGCCTTGATGCCCTGCCCTAAATGTTTGAGCTTCTGGCCAGCGTCACGCAAGTACTTTGACACGTAGGATTCTCACTTTTACTCCAAGCTGTCCCTGTTGGCTGAAGCAGTCGGCGTGTCTGTATCGCAGCCTGGGAGGCCGGGCGTTGGGGGAGTCTGCCAAGTGACTGGCCTCCATTTATAGCTAACTGAGAAACGGCGTCGAAGCTTTCGGGAGCCTCTTACAGGGAATGGTTGCAGTTCGGAATTGGAGACTGTGCTGGCCAACGTCAGCAGCTCCTCTCCCTCGGAGGGCTCTTGGTGTGCCGACCCCTAACAGCCAGCACGGTCCCCAGCTCGTGAACGGTCCCATTGCGAGCCGGTCTCGTCCGTGAAAGAGCCACGTGAGGCTGATCTCCAACAGTCGGGCTCCACACCTGGAGCCTTTGGGACAGGGCAGTCCTGAGCCGATGTGCCCACCAGGGGACGCGACCAAAGTTTACGTACCACAGGAAAGCGCCATCAGGGCCTCGTGTTCTCTCCATGAAATGAACGTGAGCTTGAAGGGTGACGCGTCAGCGTGCACTGTGAACAGCTCGCTGGCACGCCTGTCTTCGGCCCCTCTCACGGTCTCACGCACCCGGGCTCAGTTCCGTGTAGGAATGCTGAGTGGGAGCGCCAGCCTCGCTTCTGGACTCTAAAGCCTTCCACCCCCTAATGGCAGGTTGTGTGTGTCTCTCACGTGGGGGGAGGAATGAGGTCGCCCACAGAGGTTCTGCCATGAAAGATCTAAAGACGCACGCTGCTGAGGAGCTTGCTCCTCATGGAGCGTCCCCGAAGGCCAGAGGAATGCCGAAGGTCTCTTTCAAAGCTGCCGGACGCTCTGCCGTTCTAGGCCTGAGATAGGGACCTTGTGACGGCACTGTAACCCCGCGAGGTCCAGGAGACATCGCCAGTGCGAGTGGCAATCCGCAAGGAAGAACCTTCAAGGCGGAGTGTCCTTCCCTGTACAAAACGGCGCCCAAGTGGCTGAGGCAGGGAGCATTTTCCTTCACAGAACCGGCATCCTCGTAGGCCTGTGGGTTACTCTAAAGAAACGACACTGTGAGCAACCTCTTCGAAAAGGCCTTCGCAAGCGACTTGGAGACAACAGCAGCGCAGTGGAGGCACAGACCATTATCCTAGAGAGCAGCAGCACAGTGTCTCCGGCAGCGATCGCTTCCCGGAGGATACTTAAGCCACACCGAGATTCCAGCAGGGAGTTTTGCCTTGTAGCAGTACAACTCACTCAGGAAAGAGGGATGAGGTGTAGGGCTAATCTACGTGCGCTCACGCTCTGTGTCCCCGAGAAGGTTTCACGGAGCAGAATGCATCACCGACCGCTACCACGTGTGTGCACCAAAGAAGCCCTGTGCCGTGGGTGTTCTCAGGCCGACAGCGAAGACCTAGGTGTGTGCTGCACCCGCGCTCGGTGGTTCACACGTTGCGTGACCCTGTGCCTTTGGAAGATGTTCAGAGCGGGTGGCACCTGCGTGCTGCGAGCGCAAGAGGTGTAGAGTGTAGAGGCCTTTCACACTGGAGGAAGGGCTTGCATCTCATGGAGAAAATGTGTACGTCGCCCGGGAGACGGAGGCGCGCTCCTGACACCGTTTCCTCTGCCCGTTTAAAGCACAAGTGTTTGTACTCGATCTGGGCTGCCTGGTGAAACGCTTGGCAGTCCGCATCACCCTGAGCACCTTTCCTGAAGTTTGATTCGTAGCTGGGTAAACTCGGGCTTCAGAGGCTTAGATGGGACCAAACGTGTTCAGCTTGTGGCGAAAGCCTTTGACCAGAGGCATATACGCTTGTGCTTGGGGCGAGGGCTAGGCAAGAACGTTTACACACTGGGTTTTTATCTTTACCCTAAGCTGTCCCTTTCGGCGGCCGCAGGCGGAGAGAACCCGCGGAGAGAGAACAGCTGCGAAGTGGATGCACAGAACAGTCACCTCGATACCAGCCCCGGGGTCCCAAGCAACGATCCTTCCCCGGAGGGTACTTAACCCACCCAGGGATTCAAGCAGGGAGTTCGCCTTGTCCAACTCGCACAGGAGACTGGCATGAGACGTAGGGCTCATCTACTTGCGTTCACACTACGTGGCCCGGAGAAGTTCTCACGGAGCCGAATCCAGCACCCTTCCTCCACCACGTGTGTACCCAAAGGAGCGCTGGGCAGTGGGTGTTCTCAAGGCCAAGAGAGAAGCCCTTGTTCTGTGCTGCACCTGCTGGGTGGTTTGAAGGTTTTCTCACCTTCCTGCTCTGGAAGCTTTTCAGAGCTGAGGCTACGCCTGGGCTGCGAAAGCAGAGAGGCGTAGAGGCCTTTCACACGGAAGGCGTGGGCCTGTTTCCCATGGAGAAAGTGTACGTCGCCCAACCCCCACCCCCACCCCTCCCCACCCCAACCCACCCCCAGCTGGAGGCGTGCGGCTTGACACCATTTTGTCCTGCCCATGGAAAATACAAAGAGGCCTACACGATTTGGGCTGTCTGGCGAAAGAATTTTGAATCGGCGGCACCCTGAGTACCTTTCCCGAAGTTTGCTTCCTAGCTGGTTAAACTCGGCATTCGGAGGCGAGGTGAGAGCAAACTTGCTCCGCGCGCGGCCAAGTGCCTTGATGCCCTGCCCTAAATGTTTGAGCTTCTGGCCAGCGTCACGCAAGTACTTTGACACGTAGGATTCTCACTTTTACTCCAAGCTGTCCCTGTTGGCTGAAGCAGTCGGCGTGTCTGTATCGCAGCCTGGGAGGCCGGGCGTTGGGGGAGTCTGCCAAGTGACTGGCCTCCATTTATAGCTAACTGAGAAACGGCGTCGAAGCTTTCGGGAGCCTCTTACAGGGAATGGTTGCAGTTCGGAATTGGAGACTGTGCTGGCCAACGTCAGCAGCTCCTCTCCCTCGGAGGGCTCTTGGTGTGCCGACCCCTAACAGCCAGCACGGTCCCCAGCTCGTGAACGGTCCCATTGCGAGCCGGTCTCGTCCGTGAAAGAGCCACGTGAGGCTGATCTCCAACAGTCGGGCTCCACACCTGGAGCCTTTGGGACAGGGCAGTCCTGAGCCGATGTGCCCACCAGGGGACGCGACCAAAGTTTACGTACCACAGGAAAGCGCCATCAGGGCCTCGTGTTCTCTCCATGAAATGAACGTGAGCTTGAAGGGTGACGCGTCAGCGTGCACTGTGAACAGCTCGCTGGCACGCCTGTCTTCGGCCCCTCTCACGGTCTCACGCACCCGGGCTCAGTTCCGTGTAGGAATGCTGAGTGGGAGCGCCAGCCTCGCTTCTGGACTCTAAAGCCTTCCACCCCCTAATGGCAGGTTGTGTGTGTCTCTCACGTGGGGGGAGGAATGAGGTCGCCCACAGAGGTTCTGCCATGAAAGATCTAAAGACGCACGCTGCTGAGGAGCTTGCTCCTCATGGAGCGTCCCCGAAGGCCAGAGGAATGCCGAAGGTCTCTTTCAAAGCTGCCGGACGCTCTGCCGTTCTAGGCCTGAGATAGGGACCTTGTGACGGCACTGTAACCCCGCGAGGTCCAGGAGACATCGCCAGTGCGAGTGGCAATCCGCAAGGAAGAACCTTCAAGGCGGAGTGTCCTTCCCTGTACAAAACGGCGCCCAAGTGGCTGAGGCAGGGAGCATTTTCCTTCACAGAACCGGCATCCTCGTAGGCCTGTGGGTTACTCTAAAGAAACGACACTGTGAGCAACCTCTTCGAAAAGGCCTTCGCAAGCGACTTGGAGACAACAGCAGCGCAGTGGAGGCACAGACCATTATCCTAGAGAGCAGCAGCACAGTGTCTCCAGCAGCGATCGCTTCCCGGAGGATACTTAAGCCACACCGAGATTCCAGCAGGGAGTTTTGCCTTGTAGCAGTACAACTCACTCAGGAAAGAGGGATGAGGTGTAGGGCTAATCTACGTGCGCTCACGCTCTGTGTCCCCGAGAAGGTTTCACGGAGCAGAATGCATCACCGACCGCTACCACGTGTGTGCACCAAAGAAGCCCTGTGCCGTGGGTGTTCTCAGGCCGACAGCGAAGACCTAGGTGTGTGCTGCACCCGCGCTCGGTGGTTCACACGTTGCGTGACCCTGTGCCTTTGGAAGATGTTCAGAGCGGGTGGCACCTGCGTGCTGCGAGCGCAAGAGGTGTAGAGTGTAGAGGCCTTTCACACTGGAGGAAGGGCTTGCATCTCATGGAGAGAATGTGTACGTCGCCCGGGAGACGGAGGCGCGCTCCTGACACCGTTTCCTCTGCCCGTTTAAAGCACAAGTGTTTGTACTCGATCTGGGCTGCCTGGTGAAACGCTTGGCAGTCCGCATCACCCTGAGCACCTTTCCTGAAGTTTGATTCGTAGCTGGGTAAACTCGGGCTTCAGAGGCTTAGATGGGACCAAACGTGTTCAGCTTGTGGCGAAAGCCTTTGACCAGAGGCATATACGCTTGTGCTTGGGGCGAGGGCTAGGCAAGAACGTTTACACACTGGGTTTTTATCTTTACCCTAAGCTGTCCCTTTCGGCGGCCGCAGGCGGAGAGAACCCGCGGAGAGAGAACAGCTGCGAAGTGGATGCACAGAACAGTCACCTCGATACCAGCCCCGGGGTCCCAAGCAACGATCCTTCCCCGGAGGGTACTTAACCCACCCAGGGATTCAAGCAGGGAGTTCGCCTTGTCCAACTCGCACAGGAGACTGGCATGAGACGTAGGGCTCATCTACTTGCGTTCACACTACGTGGCCCGGAGAAGTTCTCACGGAGCCGAATCCAGCACCCTTCCTCCACCACGTGTGTACCCAAAGGAGCGCTGGGCAGTGGGTGTTCTCAAGGCCAAGAGAGAAGCCCTTGTTCTGTGCTGCACCTGCTGGGTGGTTCGAAGGTTTTCTCACCTTCCTGCTCTGGAAGCTTTTCAGAGCTGAGGCTACGCCTGGGCTGCGAAAGCAGAGAGGCGTAGAGGCCTTTCACACGGAAGGCGTGGGCCTGTTTCCCATGGAGAAAGTGTACGTCGCCCAACCCCCACCCCCACCCCTCCCCACCCCAACCCACCCCCAGCTGGAGGCGTGCGGCTTGACACCATTTTGTCCTGCCCATGGAAAATACAAAGAGGCCTACACGATTTGGGCTGTCTGGCGAAAGAATTTTGAATCGGCGGCACCCTGAGTACCTTTCCCGAAGTTTGCTTCCTAGCTGGTTAAACTCGGCATTCGGAGGCGAGGTGAGAGCAAACTTGCTCCGCGCGCGGCCAAGTGCCTTGATGCCCTGCCCTAAATGTTTGAGCTTCTGGCCAGCGTCACGCAAGTACTTTGACACGTAGGATTCTCACTTTTACTCCAAGCTGTCCCTGTTGGCTGAAGCAGTCGGCGTGTCTGTATCGCAGCCTGGGAGGCCGGGCGTTGGGGGAGTCTGCCAAGTGACTGGCCTCCATTTATAGCTAACTGAGAAACGGCGTCGAAGCTTTCGGGAGCCTCTTACAGGGAATGGTTGCAGTTCGGAATTGGAGACTGTGCTGGCCAACGTCAGCAGCTCCTCTCCCTCGGAGGGCTCTTGGTGTGCCGACCCCTAACAGCCAGCACGGTCCCCAGCTCGTGAACGGTCCCATTGCGAGCCGGTCTCGTCCGTGAAAGAGCCACGTGAGGCTGATCTCCAACAGTCGGGCTCCACACCTGGAGCCTTTGGGACAGGGCAGTCCTGAGCCGATGTGCCCACCAGGGGACGCGACCAAAGTTTACGTACCACAGGAAAGCGCCATCAGGGCCTCGTGTTCTCTCCATGAAATGAACGTGAGCTTGAAGGGTGACGCGTCAGCGTGCACTGTGAACAGCTCGCTGGCACGCCTGTCTTCGGCCCCTCTCACGGTCTCACGCACCCGGGCTCAGTTCCGTGTAGGAATGCTGAGTGGGAGCGCCAGCCTCGCTTCTGGACTCTAAAGCCTTCCACCCCCTAATGGCAGGTTGTGTGTGTCTCTCACGTGGGGGGAGGAATGAGGTCGCCCACAGAGGTTCTGCCATGAAAGATCTAAAGACGCACGCTGCTGAGGAGCTTGCTCCTCATGGAGCGTCCCCGAAGGCCAGAGGAATGCCGAAGGTCTCTTTCAAAGCTGCCGGACGCTCTGCCGTTCTAGGCCTGAGATAGGGACCTTGTGACGGCACTGTAACCCCGCGAGGTCCAGGAGACATCGCCAGTGCGAGTGGCAATCCGCAAGGAAGAACCTTCAAGGCGGAGTGTCCTTCCCTGTACAAAACGGCGCCCAAGTGGCTGAGGCAGGGAGCATTTTCCTTCACAGAACCGGCATCCTCGTAGGCCTGTGGGTTACTCTAAAGAAACGACACTGTGAGCAACCTCTTCGAAAAGGCCTTCGCAAGCGACTTGGAGACAACAGCAGCGCAGTGGAGGCACAGACCATTATCCTAGAGAGCAGCAGCACAGTGTCTCCGGCAGCGATCGCTTCCCGGAGGATACTTAAGCCACACCGAGATTCCAGCAGGGAGTTTTGCCTTGTAGCAGTACAACTCACTCAGGAAAGAGGGATGAGGTGTAGGGCTAATCTACGTGCGCTCACGCTCTGTGTCCCCGAGAAGGTTTCACGGAGCAGAATGCATCACCGACCGCTACCACGTGTGTGCACCAAAGAAGCCCTGTGCCGTGGGTGTTCTCAGGCCGACAGCGAAGACCTAGGTGTGTGCTGCACCCGCGCTCGGTGGTTCACACGTTGCGTGACCCTGTGCCTTTGGAAGATGTTCAGAGCGGGTGGCACCTGCGTGCTGCGAGCGCAAGAGGTGTAGAGTGTAGAGGCCTTTCACACTGGAGGAAGGGCTTGCATCTCATGGAGAGAATGTGTACGTCGCCCGGGAGACGGAGGCGCGCTCCTGACACCGTTTCCTCTGCCCGTTTAAAGCACAAGTGTTTGTACTCGATCTGGGCTGCCTGGTGAAACGCTTGGCAGTCCGCATCACCCTGAGCACCTTTCCTGAAGTTTGATTCGTAGCTGGGTAAACTCGGGCTTCAGAGGCTTAGATGGGACCAAACGTGTTCAGCTTGTGGCGAAAGCCTTTGACCAGAGGCATATACGCTTGTGCTTGGGGCGAGGGCTAGGCAAGAACGTTTACACACTGGGTTTTTATCTTTACCCTAAGCTGTCCCTTTCGGCGGCCGCAGGCGGAGAGAACCCGCGGAGAGAGAACAGCTGCGAAGTGGATGCACAGAACAGTCACCTCGATACCAGCCCCGGGGTCCCAAGCAACGATCCTTCCCCGGAGGGTACTTAACCCACCCAGGGATTCAAGCAGGGAGTTCGCCTTGTCCAACTCGCACAGGAGACTGGCATGAGACGTAGGGCTCATCTACTTGCGTTCACACTACGTGGCCCGGAGAAGTTCTCACGGAGCCGAATCCAGCACCCTTCCTCCACCACGTGTGTACCCAAAGGAGCGCTGGGCAGTGGGTGTTCTCAAGGCCAAGAGAGAAGCCCTTGTTCTGTGCTGCACCTGCTGGGTGGTTCGAAGGTTTTCTCACCTTCCTGCTCTGGAAGCTTTTCAGAGCTGAGGCTACGCCTGGGCTGCGAAAGCAGAGAGGCGTAGAGGCCTTTCACACGGAAGGCGTGGGCCTGTTTCCCATGGAGAAAGTGTACGTCGCCCAACCCCCACCCCCACCCCTCCCCACCCCAACCCACCCCCAGCTGGAGGCGTGCGGCTTGACACCATTTTGTCCTGCCCATGGAAAATACAAAGAGGCCTACACGATTTGGGCTGTCTGGCGAAAGAATTTTGAATCGGCGGCACCCTGAGTACCTTTCCCGAAGTTTGCTTCCTAGCTGGTTAAACTCGGCATTCGGAGGCGAGGTGAGAGCAAACTTGCTCCGCGCGCGGCCAAGTGCCTTGATGCCCTGCCCTAAATGTTTGAGCTTCTGGCCAGCGTCACGCAAGTACTTTGACACGTAGGATTCTCACTTTTACTCCAAGCTGTCCCTGTTGGCTGAAGCAGTCGGCGTGTCTGTATCGCAGCCTGGGAGGCCGGGCGTTGGGGGAGTCTGCCAAGTGACTGGCCTCCATTTATAGCTAACTGAGAAACGGCGTCGAAGCTTTCGGGAGCCTCTTACAGGGAATGGTTGCAGTTCGGAATTGGAGACTGTGCTGGCCAACGTCAGCAGCTCCTCTCCCTCGGAGGGCTCTTGGTGTGCCGACCCCTAACAGCCAGCACGGTCCCCAGCTCGTGAACGGTCCCATTGCGAGCCGGTCTCGTCCGTGAAAGAGCCACGTGAGGCTGATCTCCAACAGTCGGGCTCCACACCTGGAGCCTTTGGGACAGGGCAGTCCTGAGCCGATGTGCCCACCAGGGGACGCGACCAAAGTTTACGTACCACAGGAAAGCGCCATCAGGGCCTCGTGTTCTCTCCATGAAATGAACGTGAGCTTGAAGGGTGACGCGTCAGCGTGCACTGTGAACAGCTCGCTGGCACGCCTGTCTTCGGCCCCTCTCACGGTCTCACGCACCCGGGCTCAGTTCCGTGTAGGAATGCTGAGTGGGAGCGCCAGCCTCGCTTCTGGACTCTAAAGCCTTCCACCCCCTAATGGCAGGTTGTGTGTGTCTCTCACGTGGGGGGAGGAATGAGGTCGCCCACAGAGGTTCTGCCATGAAAGATCTAAAGACGCACGCTGCTGAGGAGCTTGCTCCTCATGGAGCGTCCCCGAAGGCCAGAGGAATGCCGAAGGTCTCTTTCAAAGCTGCCGGACGCTCTGCCGTTCTAGGCCTGAGATAGGGACCTTGTGACGGCACTGTAACCCCGCGAGGTCCAGGAGACATCGCCAGTGCGAGTGGCAATCCGCAAGGAAGAACCTTCAAGGCGGAGTGTCCTTCCCTGTACAAAACGGCGCCCAAGTGGCTGAGGCAGGGAGCATTTTCCTTCACAGAACCGGCATCCTCGTAGGCCTGTGGGTTACTCTAAAGAAACGACACTGTGAGCAACCTCTTCGAAAAGGCCTTCGCAAGCGACTTGGAGACAACAGCAGCGCAGTGGAGGCACAGACCATTATCCTAGAGAGCAGCAGCACAGTGTCTCCGGCAGCGATCGCTTCCCGGAGGATACTTAAGCCACACCGAGATTCCAGCAGGGAGTTTTGCCTTGTAGCAGTACAACTCACTCAGGAAAGAGGGATGAGGTGTAGGGCTAATCTACGTGCGCTCACGCTCTGTGTCCCCGAGAAGGTTTCACGGAGCAGAATGCATCACCGACCGCTACCACGTGTGTGCACCAAAGAAGCCCTGTGCCGTGGGTGTTCTCAGGCCGACAGCGAAGACCTAGGTGTGTGCTGCACCCGCGCTCGGTGGTTCACACGTTGCGTGACCCTGTGCCTTTGGAAGATGTTCAGAGCGGGTGGCACCTGCGTGCTGCGAGCGCAAGAGGTGTAGAGTGTAGAGGCCTTTCACACTGGAGGAAGGGCTTGCATCTCATGGAGAGAATGTGTACGTCGCCCGGGAGACGGAGGCGCGCTCCTGACACCGTTTCCTCTGCCCGTTTAAAGCACAAGTGTTTGTACTCGATCTGGGCTGCCTGGTGAAACGCTTGGCAGTCCGCATCACCCTGAGCACCTTTCCTGAAGTTTGATTCGTAGCTGGGTAAACTCGGGCTTCAGAGGCTTAGATGGGACCAAACGTGTTCAGCTTGTGGCGAAAGCCTTTGACCAGAGGCATATACGCTTGTGCTTGGGGCGAGGGCTAGGCAAGAACGTTTACACACTGGGTTTTTATCTTTACCCTAAGCTGTCCCTTTCGGCGGCCGCAGGCGGAGAGAACCCGCGGAGAGAGAACAGCTGCGAAGTGGATGCACAGAACAGTCACCTCGATACCAGCCCCGGGGTCCCAAGCAACGATCCTTCCCCGGAGGGTACTTAACCCACCCAGGGATTCAAGCAGGGAGTTCGCCTTGTCCAACTCGCACAGGAGACTGGCATGAGACGTAGGGCTCATCTACTTGCGTTCACACTACGTGGCCCGGAGAAGTTCTCACGGAGCCGAATCCAGCACCCTTCCTCCACCACGTGTGTACCCAAAGGAGCGCTGGGCAGTGGGTGTTCTCAAGGCCAAGAGAGAAGCCCTTGTTCTGTGCTGCACCTGCTGGGTGGTTCGAAGGTTTTCTCACCTTCCTGCTCTGGAAGCTTTTCAGAGCTGAGGCTACGCCTGGGCTGCGAAAGCAGAGAGGCGTAGAGGCCTTTCACACGGAAGGCGTGGGCCTGTTTCCCATGGAGAAAGTGTACGTCGCCCAACCCCCACCCCCACCCCTCCCCACCCCAACCCACCCCCAGCTGGAGGCGTGCGGCTTGACACCATTTTGTCCTGCCCATGGAAAATACAAAGAGGCCTACACGATTTGGGCTGTCTGGCGAAAGAATTTTGAATCGGCGGCACCCTGAGTACCTTTCCCGAAGTTTGCTTCCTAGCTGGTTAAACTCGGCATTCGGAGGCGAGGTGAGAGCAAACTTGCTCCGCGCGCGGCCAAGTGCCTTGATGCCCTGCCCTAAATGTTTGAGCTTCTGGCCAGCGTCACGCAAGTACTTTGACACGTAGGATTCTCACTTTTACTCCAAGCTGTCCCTGTTGGCTGAAGCAGTCGGCGTGTCTGTATCGCAGCCTGGGAGGCCGGGCGTTGGGGGAGTCTGCCAAGTGACTGGCCTCCATTTATAGCTAACTGAGAAACGGCGTCGAAGCTTTCGGGAGCCTCTTACAGGGAATGGTTGCAGTTCGGAACTGGAGACTGTGCTGGCCAACGTCAGCAGCTCCTCTCCCTCGGAGGGCTCTTGGTGTGCCGACCCCTAACAGCCAGCACGGTCCCCAGCTCGTGAACGGTCCCATTGCGAGCCGGTCTCGTCCGTGAAAGAGCCACGTGAGGCTGATCTCCAACAGTCGGGCTCCACACCTGGAGCCTTTGGGACAGGGCAGTCCTGAGCCGATGTGCCCACCAGGGGACGCGACCAAAGTTTACGTACCACAGGAAAGCGCCATCAGGGCCTCGTGTTCTCTCCATGAAATGAACGTGAGCTTGAAGGGTGACGCGTCAGCGTGCACTGTGAACAGCTCGCTGGCACGCCTGTCTTCGGCCCCTCTCACGGTCTCACGCACCCGGGCTCAGTTCCGTGTAGGAATGCTGAGTGGGAGCGCCAGCCTCGCTTCTGGACTCTAAAGCCTTCCACCCCCTAATGGCAGGTTGTGTGTGTCTCTCACGTGGGGGGAGGAATGAGGTCGCCCACAGAGGTTCTGCCATGAAAGATCTAAAGACGCACGCTGCTGAGGAGCTTGCTCCTCATGGAGCGTCCCCGAAGGCCAGAGGAATGCCGAAGGTCTCTTTCAAAGCTGCCGGACGCTCTGCCGTTCTAGGCCTGAGATAGGGACCTTGTGACGGCACTGTAACCCCGCGAGGTCCAGGAGACATCGCCAGTGCGAGTGGCAATCCGCAAGGAAGAACCTTCAAGGCGGAGTGTCCTTCCCTGTACAAAACGGCGCCCAAGTGGCTGAGGCAGGGAGCATTTTCCTTCACAGAACCGGCATCCTCGTAGGCCTGTGGGTTACTCTAAAGAAACGACACTGTGAGCAACCTCTTCGAAAAGGCCTTCGCAAGCGACTTGGAGACAACAGCAGCGCAGTGGAGGCACAGACCATTATCCTAGAGAGCAGCAGCACAGTGTCTCCGGCAGCGATCGCTTCCCGGAGGATACTTAAGCCACACCGAGATTCCAGCAGGGAGTTTTGCCTTGTAGCAGTACAACTCACTCAGGAAAGAGGGATGAGGTGTAGGGCTAATCTACGTGCGCTCACGCTCTGTGTCCCCGAGAAGGTTTCACGGAGCAGAATGCATCACCGACCGCTACCACGTGTGTGCACCAAAGAAGCCCTGTGCCGTGGGTGTTCTCAGGCCGACAGCGAAGACCTAGGTGTGTGCTGCACCCGCGCTCGGTGGTTCACACGTTGCGTGACCCTGTGCCTTTGGAAGATGTTCAGAGCGGGTGGCACCTGCGTGCTGCGAGGGCAAGAGGTGTAGAGTGTAGAGGCCTTTCACACTGGAGGAAGGGCTTGCATCTCATGGAGAAAATGTGTACGTCGCCCGGGAGACGGAGGCGCGCTCCTGACACCGTTTCCTCTGCCCGTTTAAAGCACAAGTGTTTGTACTCGATCTGGGCTGCCTGGTGAAACGCTTGGCAGTCCGCATCACCCTGAGCACCTTTCCTGAAGTTTGATTCGTAGCTGGGTAAACTCGGGCTTCAGAGGCTTAGATGGGACCAAACGTGTTCAGCTTGTGGCGAAAGCCTTTGACCAGAGGCATATACGCTTGTGCTTGGGGCGAGGGCTAGGCAAGAACGTTTACACACTGGGTTTTTATCTTTACCCTAAGCTGTCCCTTTCGGCGGCCGCAGGCGGAGAGAACCCGCGGAGAGAGAACAGCTGCGAAGTGGATGCACAGAACAGTCACCTCGATACCAGCCCCGGGGTCCCAAGCAACGATCCTTCCCCGGAGGGTACTTAACCCACCCAGGGATTCAAGCAGGGAGTTCGCCTTGTCCAACTCGCACAGGAGACTGGCATGAGACGTAGGGCTCATCTACTTGCGTTCACACTACGTGGCCCGGAGAAGTTCTCACGGAGCCGAATCCAGCACCCTTCCTCCACCACGTGTGTACCCAAAGGAGCGCTGGGCAGTGGGTGTTCTCAAGGCCAAGAGAGAAGCCCTTGTTCTGTGCTGCACCTGCTGGGTGGTTCGAAGGTTTTCTCACCTTCCTGCTCTGGAAGCTTTTCAGAGCTGAGGCTACGCCTGGGCTGCGAAAGCAGAGAGGCGTAGAGGCCTTTCACACGGAAGGCGTGGGCCTGTTTCCCATGGAGAAAGTGTACGTCGCCCAACCCCCACCCCCACCCCTCCCCACCCCAACCCACCCCCAGCTGGAGGCGTGCGGCTTGACACCATTTTGTCCTGCCCATGGAAAATACAAAGAGGCCTACACGATTTGGGCTGTCTGGCGAAAGAATTTTGAATCGGCGGCACCCTGAGTACCTTTCCCGAAGTTTGCTTCCTAGCTGGTTAAACTCGGCATTCGGAGGCGAGGTGAGAGCAAACTTGCTCCGCGCGCGGCCAAGTGCCTTGATGCCCTGCCCTAAATGTTTGAGCTTCTGGCCAGCGTCACGCAAGTACTTTGACACGTAGGATTCTCACTTTTACTCCAAGCTGTCCCTGTTGGCTGAAGCAGTCGGCGTGTCTGTATCGCAGCCTGGGAGGCCGGGCGTTGGGGGAGTCTGCCAAGTGACTGGCCTCCATTTATAGCTAACTGAGAAACGGCGTCGAAGCTTTCGGGAGCCTCTTACAGGGAATGGTTGCAGTTCGGAATTGGAGACTGTGCTGGCCAACGTCAGCAGCTCCTCTCCCTCGGAGGGCTCTTGGTGTGCCGACCCCTAACAGCCAGCACGGTCCCCAGCTCGTGAACGGTCCCATTGCGAGCCGGTCTCGTCCGTGAAAGAGCCACGTGAGGCTGATCTCCAACAGTCGGGCTCCACACCTGGAGCCTTTGGGACAGGGCAGTCCTGAGCCGATGTGCCCACCAGGGGACGCGACCAAAGTTTACGTACCACAGGAAAGCGCCATCAGGGCCTCGTGTTCTCTCCATGAAATGAACGTGAGCTTGAAGGGTGACGCGTCAGCGTGCACTGTGAACAGCTCGCTGGCACGCCTGTCTTCGGCCCCTCTCACGGTCTCACGCACCCGGGCTCAGTTCCGTGTAGGAATGCTGAGTGGGAGCGCCAGCCTCGCTTCTGGACTCTAAAGCCTTCCACCCCCTAATGGCAGGTTGTGTGTGTCTCTCACGTGGGGGGAGGAATGAGGTCGCCCACAGAGGTTCTGCCATGAAAGATCTAAAGACGCACGCTGCTGAGGAGCTTGCTCCTCATGGAGCGTCCCCGAAGGCCAGAGGAATGCCGAAGGTCTCTTTCAAAGCTGCCGGACGCTCTGCCGTTCTAGGCCTGAGATAGGGACCTTGTGACGGCACTGTAACCCCGCGAGGTCCAGGAGACATCGCCAGTGCGAGTGGCAATCCGCAAGGAAGAACCTTCAAGGCGGAGTGTCCTTCCCTGTACAAAACGGCGCCCAAGTGGCTGAGGCAGGGAGCATTTTCCTTCACAGAACCGGCATCCTCGTAGGCCTGTGGGTTACTCTAAAGAAACGACACTGTGAGCAACCTCTTCGAAAAGGCCTTCGCAAGCGACTTGGAGACAACAGCAGCGCAGTGGAGGCACAGACCATTATCCTAGAGAGCAGCAGCACAGTGTCTCCGGCAGCGATCGCTTCCCGGAGGATACTTAAGCCACACCGAGATTCCAGCAGGGAGTTTTGCCTTGTAGCAGTACAACTCACTCAGGAAAGAGGGATGAGGTGTAGGGCTAATCTACGTGCGCTCACGCTCTGTGTCCCCGAGAAGGTTTCACGGAGCAGAATGCATCACCGACCGCTACCACGTGTGTGCACCAAAGAAGCCCTGTGCCGTGGGTGTTCTCAGGCCGACAGCGAAGACCTAGGTGTGTGCTGCACCCGCGCTCGGTGGTTCACACGTTGCGTGACCCTGTGCCTTTGGAAGATGTTCAGAGCGGGTGGCACCTGCGTGCTGCGAGCGCAAGAGGTGTAGAGTGTAGAGGCCTTTCACACTGGAGGAAGGGCTTGCATCTCATGGAGAGAATGTGTACGTCGCCCGGGAGACGGAGGCGCGCTCCTGACACCGTTTCCTCTGCCCGTTTAAAGCACAAGTGTTTGTACTCGATCTGGGCTGCCTGGTGAAACGCTTGGCAGTCCGCATCACCCTGAGCACCTTTCCTGAAGTTTGATTCGTAGCTGGGTAAACTCGGGCTTCAGAGGCTTAGATGGGACCAAACGTGTTCAGCTTGTGGCGAAAGCCTTTGACCAGAGGCATATACGCTTGTGCTTGGGGCGAGGGCTAGGCAAGAACGTTTACACACTGGGTTTTTATCTTTACCCTAAGCTGTCCCTTTCGGCGGCCGCAGGCGGAGAGAACCCGCGGAGAGAGAACAGCTGCGAAGTGGATGCACAGAACAGTCACCTCGATACCAGCCCCGGGGTCCCAAGCAACGATCCTTCCCCGGAGGGTACTTAACCCACCCAGGGATTCAAGCAGGGAGTTCGCCTTGTCCAACTCGCACAGGAGACTGGCATGAGACGTAGGGCTCATCTACTTGCGTTCACACTACGTGGCCCGGAGAAGTTCTCACGGAGCCGAATCCAGCACCCTTCCTCCACCACGTGTGTACCCAAAGGAGCGCTGGGCAGTGGGTGTTCTCAAGGCCAAGAGAGAAGCCCTTGTTCTGTGCTGCACCTGCTGGGTGGTTCGAAGGTTTTCTCACCTTCCTGCTCTGGAAGCTTTTCAGAGCTGAGGCTACGCCTGGGCTGCGAAAGCAGAGAGGCGTAGAGGCCTTTCACACGGAAGGCGTGGGCCTGTTTCCCATGGAGAAAGTGTACGTCGCCCAACCCCCACCCCCACCCCTCCCCACCCCAACCCACCCCCAGCTGGAGGCGTGCGGCTTGACACCATTTTGTCCTGCCCATGGAAAATACAAAGAGGCCTACACGATTTGGGCTGTCTGGCGAAAGAATTTTGAATCGGCGGCACCCTGAGTACCTTTCCCGAAGTTTGCTTCCTAGCTGGTTAAACTCGGCATTCGGAGGCGAGGTGAGAGCAAACTTGCTCCGCGCGCGGCCAAGTGCCTTGATGCCCTGCCCTAAATGTTTGAGCTTCTGGCCAGCGTCACGCAAGTACTTTGACACGTAGGATTCTCACTTTTACTCCAAGCTGTCCCTGTTGGCTGAAGCAGTCGGCGTGTCTGTATCGCAGCCTGGGAGGCCGGGCGTTGGGGGAGTCTGCCAAGTGACTGGCCTCCATTTATAGCTAACTGAGAAACGGCGTCGAAGCTTTCGGGAGCCTCTTACAGGGAATGGTTGCAGTTCGGAACTGGAGACTGTGCTGGCCAACGTCAGCAGCTCCTCTCCCTCGGAGGGCTCTTGGTGTGCCGACCCCTAACAGCCAGCACGGTCCCCAGCTCGTGAACGGTCCCATTGCGAGCCGGTCTCGTCCGTGAAAGAGCCACGTGAGGCTGATCTCCAACAGTCGGGCTCCACACCTGGAGCCTTTGGGACAGGGCAGTCCTGAGCCGATGTGCCCACCAGGGGACGCGACCAAAGTTTACGTACCACAGGAAAGCGCCATCAGGGCCTCGTGTTCTCTCCATGAAATGAACGTGAGCTTGAAGGGTGACGCGTCAGCGTGCACTGTGAACAGCTCGCTGGCACGCCTGTCTTCGGCCCCTCTCACGGTCTCACGCACCCGGGCTCAGTTCCGTGTAGGAATGCTGAGTGGGAGCGCCAGCCTCGCTTCTGGACTCTAAAGCCTTCCACCCCCTAATGGCAGGTTGTGTGTGTCTCTCACGTGGGGGGAGGAATGAGGTCGCCCACAGAGGTTCTGCCATGAAAGATCTAAAGACGCACGCTGCTGAGGAGCTTGCTCCTCATGGAGCGTCCCCGAAGGCCAGAGGAATGCCGAAGGTCTCTTTCAAAGCTGCCGGACGCTCTGCCGTTCTAGGCCTGAGATAGGGACCTTGTGACGGCACTGTAACCCCGCGAGGTCCAGGAGACATCGCCAGTGCGAGTGGCAATCCGCAAGGAAGAACCTTCAAGGCGGAGTGTCCTTCCCTGTACAAAACGGCGCCCAAGTGGCTGAGGCAGGGAGCATTTTCCTTCACAGAACCGGCATCCTCGTAGGCCTGTGGGTTACTCTAAAGAAACGACACTGTGAGCAACCTCTTCGAAAAGGCCTTCGCAAGCGACTTGGAGACAACAGCAGCGCAGTGGAGGCACAGACCATTATCCTAGAGAGCAGCAGCACAGTGTCTCCGGCAGCGATCGCTTCCCGGAGGATACTTAAGCCACACCGAGATTCCAGCAGGGAGTTTTGCCTTGTAGCAGTACAACTCACTCAGGAAAGAGGGATGAGGTGTAGGGCTAATCTACGTGCGCTCACGCTCTGTGTCCCCGAGAAGGTTTCACGGAGCAGAATGCATCACCGACCGCTACCACGTGTGTGCACCAAAGAAGCCCTGTGCCGTGGGTGTTCTCAGGCCGACAGCGAAGACCTAGGTGTGTGCTGCACCCGCGCTCGGTGGTTCACACGTTGCGTGACCCTGTGCCTTTGGAAGATGTTCAGAGCGGGTGGCACCTGCGTGCTGCGAGCGCAAGAGGTGTAGAGTGTAGAGGCCTTTCACACTGGAGGAAGGGCTTGCATCTCATGGAGAGAATGTGTACGTCGCCCGGGAGACGGAGGCGCGCTCCTGACACCGTTTCCTCTGCCCGTTTAAAGCACAAGTGTTTGTACTCGATCTGGGCTGCCTGGTGAAACGCTTGGCAGTCCGCATCACCCTGAGCACCTTTCCTGAAGTTTGATTCGTAGCTGGGTAAACTCGGGCTTCAGAGGCTTAGATGGGACCAAACGTGTTCAGCTTGTGGCGAAAGCCTTTGACCAGAGGCATATACGCTTGTGCTTGGGGCGAGGGCTAGGCAAGAACGTTTACACACTGGGTTTTTATCTTTACCCTAAGCTGTCCCTTTCGGCGGCCGCAGGCGGAGAGAACCCGCGGAGAGAGAACAGCTGCGAAGTGGATGCACAGAACAGTCACCTCGATACCAGCCCCGGGGTCCCAAGCAACGATCCTTCCCCGGAGGGTACTTAACCCACCCAGGGATTCAAGCAGGGAGTTCGCCTTGTCCAACTCGCACAGGAGACTGGCATGAGACGTAGGGCTCATCTACTTGCGTTCACACTACGTGGCCCGGAGAAGTTCTCACGGAGCCGAATCCAGCACCCTTCCTCCACCACGTGTGTACCCAAAGGAGCGCTGGGCAGTGGGTGTTCTCAAGGCCAAGAGAGAAGCCCTTGTTCTGTGCTGCACCTGCTGGGTGGTTCGAAGGTTTTCTCACCTTCCTGCTCTGGAAGCTTTTCAGAGCTGAGGCTACGCCTGGGCTGCGAAAGCAGAGAGGCGTAGAGGCCTTTCACACGGAAGGCGTGGGCCTGTTTCCCATGGAGAAAGTGTACGTCGCCCAACCCCCACCCCCACCCCTCCCCACCCCAACCCACCCCCAGCTGGAGGCGTGCGGCTTGACACCATTTTGTCCTGCCCATGGAAAATACAACGAGGCCTACACGATTTGGGCTGTCTGGCGAAAGAATTTTGAATCGGCGGCACCCTGAGTACCTTTCCCGAAGTTTGCTTCCTAGCTGGTTAAACTCGGCATTCGGAGGCGAGGTGAGAGCAAACTTGCTCCGCGCGCGGCCAAGTGCCTTGATGCCCTGCCCTAAATGTTTGAGCTTCTGGCCAGCGTCACGCAAGTACTTTGACACGTAGGATTCTCACTTTTACTCCAAGCTGTCCCTGTTGGCTGAAGCAGTCGGCGTGTCTGTATCGCAGCCTGGGAGGCCGGGCGTTGGGGGAGTCTGCCAAGTGACTGGCCTCCATTTATAGCTAACTGAGAAACGGCGTCGAAGCTTTCGGGAGCCTCTTACAGGGAATGGTTGCAGTTCGGAACTGGAGACTGTGCTGGCCAACGTCAGCAGCTCCTCTCCCTCGGAGGGCTCTTGGTGTGCCGACCCCTAACAGCCAGCACGGTCCCCAGCTCGTGAACGGTCCCATTGCGAGCCGGTCTCGTCCGTGAAAGAGCCACGTGAGGCTGATCTCCAACAGTCGGGCTCCACACCTGGAGCCTTTGGGACAGGGCAGTCCTGAGCCGATGTGCCCACCAGGGGACGCGACCAAAGTTTACGTACCACAGGAAAGCGCCATCAGGGCCTCGTGTTCTCTCCATGAAATGAACGTGAGCTTGAAGGGTGACGCGTCAGCGTGCACTGTGAACAGCTCGCTGGCACGCCTGTCTTCGGCCCCTCTCACGGTCTCACGCACCCGGGCTCAGTTCCGTGTAGGAATGCTGAGTGGGAGCGCCAGCCTCGCTTCTGGACTCTAAAGCCTTCCACCCCCTAATGGCAGGTTGTGTGTGTCTCTCACGTGGGGGGAGGAATGAGGTCGCCCACAGAGGTTCTGCCATGAAAGATCTAAAGACGCACGCTGCTGAGGAGCTTGCTCCTCATGGAGCGTCCCCGAAGGCCAGAGGAATGCCGAAGGTCTCTTTCAAAGCTGCCGGACGCTCTGCCGTTCTAGGCCTGAGATAGGGACCTTGTGACGGCACTGTAACCCCGCGAGGTCCAGGAGACATCGCCAGTGCGAGTGGCAATCCGCAAGGAAGAACCTTCAAGGCGGAGTGTCCTTCCCTGTACAAAACGGCGCCCAAGTGGCTGAGGCAGGGAGCATTTTCCTTCACAGAACCGGCATCCTCGTAGGCCTGTGGGTTACTCTAAAGAAACGACACTGTGAGCAACCTCTTCGAAAAGGCCTTCGCAAGCGACTTGGAGACAACAGCAGCGCAGTGGAGGCACAGACCATTATCCTAGAGAGCAGCAGCACAGTGTCTCCGGCAGCGATCGCTTCCCGGAGGATACTTAAGCCACACCGAGATTCCAGCAGGGAGTTTTGCCTTGTAGCAGTACAACTCACTCAGGAAAGAGGGATGAGGTGTAGGGCTAATCTACGTGCGCTCACGCTCTGTGTCCCCGAGAAGGTTTCACGGAGCAGAATGCATCACCGACCGCTACCACGTGTGTGCACCAAAGAAGCCCTGTGCCGTGGGTGTTCTCAGGCCGACAGCGAAGACCTAGGTGTGTGCTGCACCCGCGCTCGGTGGTTCACACGTTGCGTGACCCTGTGCCTTTGGAAGATGTTCAGAGCGGGTGGCACCTGCGTGCTGCGAGCGCAAGAGGTGTAGAGTGTAGAGGCCTTTCACACTGGAGGAAGGGCTTGCATCTCATGGAGAAAATGTGTACGTCGCCCGGGAGACGGAGGCGCGCTCCTGACACCGTTTCCTCTGCCCGTTTAAAGCACAAGTGTTTGTACTCGATCTGGGCTGCCTGGTGAAACGCTTGGCAGTCCGCATCACCCTGAGCACCTTTCCTGAAGTTTGATTCGTAGCTGGGTAAACTCGGGCTTCAGAGGCTTAGATGGGACCAAACGTGTTCAGCTTGTGGCGAAAGCCTTTGACCAGAGGCATATACGCTTGTGCTTGGGGCGAGGGCTAGGCAAGAACGTTTACACACTGGGTTTTTATCTTTACCCTAAGCTGTCCCTTTCGGCTGCCGCAGGCGGAGAGAACCCGCGGAGAGAGAACAGCTGCGAAGTGGATGCACAGAACAGTCACCTCGATACCAGCCCCGGGGTCCCAAGCAACGATCCTTCCCCGGAGGGTACTTAACCCACCCAGGGATTCAAGCAGGGAGTTCGCCTTGTCCAACTCGCACAGGAGACTGGCATGAGACGTAGGGCTCATCTACTTGCGTTCACACTACGTGGCCCGGAGAAGTTCTCACGGAGCCGAATCCAGCACCCTTCCTCCACCACGTGTGTACCCAAAGGAGCGCTGGGCAGTGGGTGTTCTCAAGGCCAAGAGAGAAGCCCTTGTTCTGTGCTGCACCTGCTGGGTGGTTCGAAGGTTTTCTCACCTTCCTGCTCTGGAAGCTTTTCAGAGCTGAGGCTACGCCTGGGCTGCGAAAGCAGAGAGGCGTAGAGGCCTTTCACACGGAAGGCGTGGGCCTGTTTCCCATGGAGAAAGTGTACGTCGCCCAACCCCCACCCCCACCCCTCCCCACCCCAACCCACCCCCAGCTGGAGGCGTGCGGCTTGACACCATTTTGTCCTGCCCATGGAAAATACAACGAGGCCTACACGATTTGGGCTGTCTGGCGAAAGAATTTTGAATCGGCGGCACCCTGAGTACCTTTCCCGAAGTTTGCTTCCTAGCTGGTTAAACTCGGCATTCGGAGGCGAGGTGAGAGCAAACTTGCTCCGCGCGCGGCCAAGTGCCTTGATGCCCTGCCCTAAATGTTTGAGCTTCTGGCCAGCGTCACGCAAGTACTTTGACACGTAGGATTCTCACTTTTACTCCAAGCTGTCCCTGTTGGCTGAAGCAGTCGGCGTGTCTGTATCGCAGCCTGGGAGGCCGGGCGTTGGGGGAGTCTGCCAAGTGACTGGCCTCCATTTATAGCTAACTGAGAAACGGCGTCGAAGCTTTCGGGAGCCTCTTACAGGGAATGGTTGCAGTTCGGAACTGGAGACTGTGCTGGCCAACGTCAGCAGCTCCTCTCCCTCGGAGGGCTCTTGGTGTGCCGACCCCTAACAGCCAGCACGGTCCCCAGCTCGTGAACGGTCCCATTGCGAGCCGGTCTCGTCCGTGAAAGAGCCACGTGAGGCTGATCTCCAACAGTCGGGCTCCACACCTGGAGCCTTTGGGACAGGGCAGTCCTGAGCCGATGTGCCCACCAGGGGACGCGACCAAAGTTTACGTACCACAGGAAAGCGCCATCAGGGCCTCGTGTTCTCTCCATGAAATGAACGTGAGCTTGAAGGGTGACGCGTCAGCGTGCACTGTGAACAGCTCGCTGGCACGCCTGTCTTCGGCCCCTCTCACGGTCTCACGCACCCGGGCTCAGTTCCGTGTAGGAATGCTGAGTGGGAGCGCCAGCCTCGCTTCTGGACTCTAAAGCCTTCCACCCCCTAATGGCAGGTTGTGTGTGTCTCTCACGTGGGGGGAGGAATGAGGTCGCCCACAGAGGTTCTGCCATGAAAGATCTAAAGACGCACGCTGCTGAGGAGCTTGCTCCTCATGGAGCGTCCCCGAAGGCCAGAGGAATGCCGAAGGTCTCTTTCAAAGCTGCCGGACGCTCTGCCGTTCTAGGCCTGAGATAGGGACCTTGTGACGGCACTGTAACCCCGCGAGGTCCAGGAGACATCGCCAGTGCGAGTGGCAATCCGCAAGGAAGAACCTTCAAGGCGGAGTGTCCTTCCCTGTACAAAACGGCGCCCAAGTGGCTGAGGCAGGGAGCATTTTCCTTCACAGAACCGGCATCCTCGTAGGCCTGTGGGTTACTCTAAAGAAACGACACTGTGAGCAACCTCTTCGAAAAGGCCTTCGCAAGCGACTTGGAGACAACAGCAGCGCAGTGGAGGCACAGACCATTATCCTAGAGAGCAGCAGCACAGTGTCTCCGGCAGCGATCGCTTCCCGGAGGATACTTAAGCCACACCGAGATTCCAGCAGGGAGTTTTGCCTTGTAGCAGTACAACTCACTCAGGAAAGAGGGATGAGGTGTAGGGCTAATCTACGTGCGCTCACGCTCTGTGTCCCCGAGAAGGTTTCACGGAGCAGAATGCATCACCGACCGCTACCACGTGTGTGCACCAAAGAAGCCCTGTGCCGTGGGTGTTCTCAGGCCGACAGCGAAGACCTAGGTGTGTGCTGCACCCGCGCTCGGTGGTTCACACGTTGCGTGACCCTGTGCCTTTGGAAGATGTTCAGAGCGGGTGGCACCTGCGTGCTGCGAGCGCAAGAGGTGTAGAGTGTAGAGGCCTTTCACACTGGAGGAAGGGCTTGCATCTCATGGAGAGAATGTGTACGTCGCCCGGGAGACGGAGGCGCGCTCCTGACACCGTTTCCTCTGCCCGTTTAAAGCACAAGTGTTTGTACTCGATCTGGGCTGCCTGGTGAAACGCTTGGCAGTCCGCATCACCCTGAGCACCTTTCCTGAAGTTTGATTCGTAGCTGGGTAAACTCGGGCTTCAGAGGCTTAGATGGGACCAAACGTGTTCAGCTTGTGGCGAAAGCCTTTGACCAGAGGCATATACGCTTGTGCTTGGGGCGAGGGCTAGGCAAGAACGTTTACACACTGGGTTTTTATCTTTACCCTAAGCTGTCCCTTTCGGCTGCCGCAGGCGGAGAGAACCCGCGGAGAGAGAACAGCTGCGAAGTGGATGCACAGAACAGTCACCTCGATACCAGCCCCGGGGTCCCAAGCAACGATCCTTCCCCGGAGGGTACTTAACCCACCCAGGGATTCAAGCAGGGAGTTCGCCTTGTCCAACTCGCACAGGAGACTGGCATGAGACGTAGGGCTCATCTACTTGCGTTCACACTACGTGGCCCGGAGAAGTTCTCACGGAGCCGAATCCAGCACCCTTCCTCCACCACGTGTGTACCCAAAGGAGCGCTGGGCAGTGGGTGTTCTCAAGGCCAAGAGAGAAGCCCTTGTTCTGTGCTGCACCTGCTGGGTGGTTCGAAGGTTTTCTCACCTTCCTGCTCTGGAAGCTTTTCAGAGCTGAGGCTACGCCTGGGCTGCGAAAGCAGAGAGGCGTAGAGGCCTTTCACACGGAAGGCGTGGGCCTGTTTCCCATGGAGAAAGTGTACGTCGCCCAACCCCCACCCCCACCCCTCCCCACCCCAACCCACCCCCAGCTGGAGGCGTGCGGCTTGACACCATTTTGTCCTGCCCATGGAAAATACAACGAGGCCTACACGATTTGGGCTGTCTGGCGAAAGAATTTTGAATCGGCGGCACCCTGAGTACCTTTCCCGAAGTTTGCTTCCTAGCTGGTTAAACTCGGCATTCGGAGGCGAGGTGAGAGCAAACTTGCTCCGCGCGCGGCCAAGTGCCTTGATGCCCTGCCCTAAATGTTTGAGCTTCTGGCCAGCGTCACGCAAGTACTTTGACACGTAGGATTCTCACTTTTACTCCAAGCTGTCCCTGTTGGCTGAAGCAGTCGGCGTGTCTGTATCGCAGCCTGGGAGGCCGGGCGTTGGGGGAGTCTGCCAAGTGACTGGCCTCCATTTATAGCTAACTGAGAAACGGCGTCGAAGCTTTCGGGAGCCTCTTACAGGGAATGGTTGCAGTTCGGAACTGGAGACTGTGCTGGCCAACGTCAGCAGCTCCTCTCCCTCGGAGGGCTCTTGGTGTGCCGACCCCTAACAGCCAGCACGGTCCCCAGCTCGTGAACGGTCCCATTGCGAGCCGGTCTCGTCCGTGAAAGAGCCACGTGAGGCTGATCTCCAACAGTCGGGCTCCACACCTGGAGCCTTTGGGACAGGGCAGTCCTGAGCCGATGTGCCCACCAGGGGACGCGACCAAAGTTTACGTACCACAGGAAAGCGCCATCAGGGCCTCGTGTTCTCTCCATGAAATGAACGTGAGCTTGAAGGGTGACGCGTCAGCGTGCACTGTGAACAGCTCGCTGGCACGCCTGTCTTCGGCCCCTCTCACGGTCTCACGCACCCGGGCTCAGTTCCGTGTAGGAATGCTGAGTGGGAGCGCCAGCCTCGCTTCTGGACTCTAAAGCCTTCCACCCCCTAATGGCAGGTTGTGTGTGTCTCTCACGTGGGGGGAGGAATGAGGTCGCCCACAGAGGTTCTGCCATGAAAGATCTAAAGACGCACGCTGCTGAGGAGCTTGCTCCTCATGGAGCGTCCCCGAAGGCCAGAGGAATGCCGAAGGTCTCTTTCAAAGCTGCCGGACGCTCTGCCGTTCTAGGCCTGAGATAGGGACCTTGTGACGGCACTGTAACCCCGCGAGGTCCAGGAGACATCGCCAGTGCGAGTGGCAATCCGCAAGGAAGAACCTTCAAGGCGGAGTGTCCTTCCCTGTACAAAACGGCGCCCAAGTGGCTGAGGCAGGGAGCATTTTCCTTCACAGAACCGGCATCCTCGTAGGCCTGTGGGTTACTCTAAAGAAACGACACTGTGAGCAACCTCTTCGAAAAGGCCTTCGCAAGCGACTTGGAGACAACAGCAGCGCAGTGGAGGCACAGACCATTATCCTAGAGAGCAGCAGCACAGTGTCTCCAGCAGCGATCGCTTCCCGGAGGATACTTAAGCCACACCGAGATTCCAGCAGGGAGTTTTGCCTTGTAGCAGTACAACTCACTCAGGAAAGAGGGATGAGGTGTAGGGCTAATCTACGTGCGCTCACGCTCTGTGTCCCCGAGAAGGTTTCACGGAGCAGAATGCATCACCGACCGCTACCACGTGTGTGCACCAAAGAAGCCCTGTGCCGTGGGTGTTCTCAGGCCGACAGCGAAGACCTAGGTGTGTGCTGCACCCGCGCTCGGTGGTTCACACGTTGCGTGACCCTGTGCCTTTGGAAGATGTTCAGAGCGGGTGGCACCTGCGTGCTGCGAGCGCAAGAGGTGTAGAGTGTAGAGGCCTTTCACACTGGAGGAAGGGCTTGCATCTCATGGAGAAAATGTGTACGTCGCCCGGGAGACGGAGGCGCGCTCCTGACACCGTTTCCTCTGCCCGTTTAAAGCACAAGTGTTTGTACTCGATCTGGGCTGCCTGGTGAAACGCTTGGCAGTCCGCATCACCCTGAGCACCTTTCCTGAAGTTTGATTCGTAGCTGGGTAAACTCGGGCTTCAGAGGCTTAGATGGGACCAAACGTGTTCAGCTTGTGGCGAAAGCCTTTGACCAGAGGCATATACGCTTGTGCTTGGGGCGAGGGCTAGGCAAGAACGTTTACACACTGGGTTTTTATCTTTACCCTAAGCTGTCCCTTTCGGCTGCCGCAGGCGGAGAGAACCCGCGGAGAGAGAACAGCTGCGAAGTGGATGCACAGAACAGTCACCTCGATACCAGCCCCGGGGTCCCAAGCAACGATCCTTCCCCGGAGGGTACTTAACCCACCCAGGGATTCAAGCAGGGAGTTCGCCTTGTCCAACTCGCACAGGAGACTGGCATGAGACGTAGGGCTCATCTACTTGCGTTCACACTACGTGGCCCGGAGAAGTTCTCACGGAGCCGAATCCAGCACCCTTCCTCCACCACGTGTGTACCCAAAGGAGCGCTGGGCAGTGGGTGTTCTCAAGGCCAAGAGAGAAGCCCTTGTTCTGTGCTGCACCTGCTGGGTGGTTCGAAGGTTTTCTCACCTTCCTGCTCTGGAAGCTTTTCAGAGCTGAGGCTACGCCTGGGCTGCGAAAGCAGAGAGGCGTAGAGGCCTTTCACACGGAAGGCGTGGGCCTGTTTCCCATGGAGAAAGTGTACGTCGCCCAACCCCCACCCCCACCCCTCCCCACCCCAACCCACCCCCAGCTGGAGGCGTGCGGCTTGACACCATTTTGTCCTGCCCATGGAAAATACAACGAGGCCTACACGATTTGGGCTGTCTGGCGAAAGAATTTTGAATCGGCGGCACCCTGAGTACCTTTCCCGAAGTTTGCTTCCTAGCTGGTTAAACTCGGCATTCGGAGGCGAGGTGAGAGCAAACTTGCTCCGCGCGCGGCCAAGTGCCTTGATGCCCTGCCCTAAATGTTTGAGCTTCTGGCCAGCGTCACGCAAGTACTTTGACACGTAGGATTCTCACTTTTACTCCAAGCTGTCCCTGTTGGCTGAAGCAGTCGGCGTGTCTGTATCGCAGCCTGGGAGGCCGGGCGTTGGGGGAGTCTGCCAAGTGACTGGCCTCCATTTATAGCTAACTGAGAAACGGCGTCGAAGCTTTCGGGAGCCTCTTACAGGGAATGGTTGCAGTTCGGAACTGGAGACTGTGCTGGCCAACGTCAGCAGCTCCTCTCCCTCGGAGGGCTCTTGGTGTGCCGACCCCTAACAGCCAGCACGGTCCCCAGCTCGTGAACGGTCCCATTGCGAGCCGGTCTCGTCCGTGAAAGAGCCACGTGAGGCTGATCTCCAACAGTCGGGCTCCACACCTGGAGCCTTTGGGACAGGGCAGTCCTGAGCCGATGTGCCCACCAGGGGACGCGACCAAAGTTTACGTACCACAGGAAAGCGCCATCAGGGCCTCGTGTTCTCTCCATGAAATGAACGTGAGCTTGAAGGGTGACGCGTCAGCGTGCACTGTGAACAGCTCGCTGGCACGCCTGTCTTCGGCCCCTCTCACGGTCTCACGCACCCGGGCTCAGTTCCGTGTAGGAATGCTGAGTGGGAGCGCCAGCCTCGCTTCTGGACTCTAAAGCCTTCCACCCCCTAATGGCAGGTTGTGTGTGTCTCTCACGTGGGGGGAGGAATGAGGTCGCCCACAGAGGTTCTGCCATGAAAGATCTAAAGACGCACGCTGCTGAGGAGCTTGCTCCTCATGGAGCGTCCCCGAAGGCCAGAGGAATGCCGAAGGTCTCTTTCAAAGCTGCCGGACGCTCTGCCGTTCTAGGCCTGAGATAGGGACCTTGTGACGGCACTGTAACCCCGCGAGGTCCAGGAGACATCGCCAGTGCGAGTGGCAATCCGCAAGGAAGAACCTTCAAGGCGGAGTGTCCTTCCCTGTACAAAACGGCGCCCAAGTGGCTGAGGCAGGGAGCATTTTCCTTCACAGAACCGGCATCCTCGTAGGCCTGTGGGTTACTCTAAAGAAACGACACTGTGAGCAACCTCTTCGAAAAGGCCTTCGCAAGCGACTTGGAGACAACAGCAGCGCAGTGGAGGCACAGACCATTATCCTAGAGAGCAGCAGCACAGTGTCTCCAGCAGCGATCGCTTCCCGGAGGATACTTAAGCCACACCGAGATTCCAGCAGGGAGTTTTGCCTTGTAGCAGTACAACTCACTCAGGAAAGAGGGATGAGGTGTAGGGCTAATCTACGTGCGCTCACGCTCTGTGTCCCCGAGAAGGTTTCACGGAGCAGAATGCATCACCGACCGCTACCACGTGTGTGCACCAAAGAAGCCCTGTGCCGTGGGTGTTCTCAGGCCGACAGCGAAGACCTAGGTGTGTGCTGCACCCGCGCTCGGTGGTTCACACGTTGCGTGACCCTGTGCCTTTGGAAGATGTTCAGAGCGGGTGGCACCTGCGTGCTGCGAGCGCAAGAGGTGTAGAGTGTAGAGGCCTTTCACACTGGAGGAAGGGCTTGCATCTCATGGAGAGAATGTGTACGTCGCCCGGGAGACGGAGGCGCGCTCCTGACACCGTTTCCTCTGCCCGTTTAAAGCACAAGTGTTTGTACTCGATCTGGGCTGCCTGGTGAAACGCTTGGCAGTCCGCATCACCCTGAGCACCTTTCCTGAAGTTTGATTCGTAGCTGGGTAAACTCGGGCTTCAGAGGCTTAGATGGGACCAAACGTGTTCAGCTTGTGGCGAAAGCCTTTGACCAGAGGCATATACGCTTGTGCTTGGGGCGAGGGCTAGGCAAGAACGTTTACACACTGGGTTTTTATCTTTACCCTAAGCTGTCCCTTTCGGCGGCCGCAGGCGGAGAGAACCCGCGGAGAGAGAACAGCTGCGAAGTGGATGCACAGAACAGTCACCTCGATACCAGCCCCGGGGTCCCAAGCAACGATCCTTCCCCGGAGGGTACTTAACCCACCCAGGGATTCAAGCAGGGAGTTCGCCTTGTCCAACTCGCACAGGAGACTGGCATGAGACGTAGGGCTCATCTACTTGCGTTCACACTACGTGGCCCGGAGAAGTTCTCACGGAGCCGAATCCAGCACCCTTCCTCCACCACGTGTGTACCCAAAGGAGCGCTGGGCAGTGGGTGTTCTCAAGGCCAAGAGAGAAGCCCTTGTTCTGTGCTGCACCTGCTGGGTGGTTCGAAGGTTTTCTCACCTTCCTGCTCTGGAAGCTTTTCAGAGCTGAGGCTACGCCTGGGCTGCGAAAGCAGAGAGGCGTAGAGGCCTTTCACACGGAAGGCGTGGGCCTGTTTCCCATGGAGAAAGTGTACGTCGCCCAACCCCCACCCCCACCCCTCCCCACCCCAACCCACCCCCAGCTGGAGGCGTGCGGCTTGACACCATTTTGTCCTGCCCATGGAAAATACAAAGAGGCCTACACGATTTGGGCTGTCTGGCGAAAGAATTTTGAATCGGCGGCACCCTGAGTACCTTTCCCGAAGTTTGCTTCCTAGCTGGTTAAACTCGGCATTCGGAGGCGAGGTGAGAGCAAACTTGCTCCGCGCGCGGCCAAGTGCCTTGATGCCCTGCCCTAAATGTTTGAGCTTCTGGCCAGCGTCACGCAAGTACTTTGACACGTAGGATTCTCACTTTTACTCCAAGCTGTCCCTGTTGGCTGAAGCAGTCGGCGTGTCTGTATCGCAGCCTGGGAGGCCGGGCGTTGGGGGAGTCTGCCAAGTGACTGGCCTCCATTTATAGCTAACTGAGAAACGGCGTCGAAGCTTTCGGGAGCCTCTTACAGGGAATGGTTGCAGTTCGGAATTGGAGACTGTGCTGGCCAACGTCAGCAGCTCCTCTCCCTCGGAGGGCTCTTGGTGTGCCGACCCCTAACAGCCAGCACGGTCCCCAGCTCGTGAACGGTCCCATTGCGAGCCGGTCTCGTCCGTGAAAGAGCCACGTGAGGCTGATCTCCAACAGTCGGGCTCCACACCTGGAGCCTTTGGGACAGGGCAGTCCTGAGCCGATGTGCCCACCAGGGGACGCGACCAAAGTTTACGTACCACAGGAAAGCGCCATCAGGGCCTCGTGTTCTCTCCATGAAATGAACGTGAGCTTGAAGGGTGACGCGTCAGCGTGCACTGTGAACAGCTCGCTGGCACGCCTGTCTTCGGCCCCTCTCACGGTCTCACGCACCCGGGCTCAGTTCCGTGTAGGAATGCTGAGTGGGAGCGCCAGCCTCGCTTCTGGACTCTAAAGCCTTCCACCCCCTAATGGCAGGTTGTGTGTGTCTCTCACGTGGGGGGAGGAATGAGGTCGCCCACAGAGGTTCTGCCATGAAAGATCTAAAGACGCACGCTGCTGAGGAGCTTGCTCCTCATGGAGCGTCCCCGAAGGCCAGAGGAATGCCGAAGGTCTCTTTCAAAGCTGCCGGACGCTCTGCCGTTCTAGGCCTGAGATAGGGACCTTGTGACGGCACTGTAACCCCGCGAGGTCCAGGAGACATCGCCAGTGCGAGTGGCAATCCGCAAGGAAGAACCTTCAAGGCGGAGTGTCCTTCCCTGTACAAAACGGCGCCCAAGTGGCTGAGGCAGGGAGCATTTTCCTTCACAGAACCGGCATCCTCGTAGGCCTGTGGGTTACTCTAAAGAAACGACACTGTGAGCAACCTCTTCGAAAAGGCCTTCGCAAGCGACTTGGAGACAACAGCAGCGCAGTGGAGGCACAGACCATTATCCTAGAGAGCAGCAGCACAGTGTCTCCAGCAGCGATCGCTTCCCGGAGGATACTTAAGCCACACCGAGATTCCAGCAGGGAGTTTTGCCTTGTAGCAGTACAACTCACTCAGGAAAGAGGGATGAGGTGTAGGGCTAATCTACGTGCGCTCACGCTCTGTGTCCCCGAGAAGGTTTCACGGAGCAGAATGCATCACCGACCGCTACCACGTGTGTGCACCAAAGAAGCCCTGTGCCGTGGGTGTTCTCAGGCCGACAGCGAAGACCTAGGTGTGTGCTGCACCCGCGCTCGGTGGTTCACACGTTGCGTGACCCTGTGCCTTTGGAAGATGTTCAGAGCGGGTGGCACCTGCGTGCTGCGAGCGCAAGAGGTGTAGAGTGTAGAGGCCTTTCACACTGGAGGAAGGGCTTGCATCTCATGGAGAGAATGTGTACGTCGCCCGGGAGACGGAGGCGCGCTCCTGACACCGTTTCCTCTGCCCGTTTAAAGCACAAGTGTTTGTACTCGATCTGGGCTGCCTGGTGAAACGCTTGGCAGTCCGCATCACCCTGAGCACCTTTCCTGAAGTTTGATTCGTAGCTGGGTAAACTCGGGCTTCAGAGGCTTAGATGGGACCAAACGTGTTCAGCTTGTGGCGAAAGCCTTTGACCAGAGGCATATACGCTTGTGCTTGGGGCGAGGGCTAGGCAAGAACGTTTACACACTGGGTTTTTATCTTTACCCTAAGCTGTCCCTTTCGGCGGCCGCAGGCGGAGAGAACCCGCGGAGAGAGAACAGCTGCGAAGTGGATGCACAGAACAGTCACCTCGATACCAGCCCCGGGGTCCCAAGCAACGATCCTTCCCCGGAGGGTACTTAACCCACCCAGGGATTCAAGCAGGGAGTTCGCCTTGTCCAACTCGCACAGGAGACTGGCATGAGACGTAGGGCTCATCTACTTGCGTTCACACTACGTGGCCCGGAGAAGTTCTCACGGAGCCGAATCCAGCACCCTTCCTCCACCACGTGTGTACCCAAAGGAGCGCTGGGCAGTGGGTGTTCTCAAGGCCAAGAGAGAAGCCCTTGTTCTGTGCTGCACCTGCTGGGTGGTTCGAAGGTTTTCTCACCTTCCTGCTCTGGAAGCTTTTCAGAGCTGAGGCTACGCCTGGGCTGCGAAAGCAGAGAGGCGTAGAGGCCTTTCACACGGAAGGCGTGGGCCTGTTTCCCATGGAGAAAGTGTACGTCGCCCAACCCCCACCCCCACCCCTCCCCACCCCAACCCACCCCCAGCTGGAGGCGTGCGGCTTGACACCATTTTGTCCTGCCCATGGAAAATACAAAGAGGCCTACACGATTTGGGCTGTCTGGCGAAAGAATTTTGAATCGGCGGCACCCTGAGTACCTTTCCCGAAGTTTGCTTCCTAGCTGGTTAAACTCGGCATTCGGAGGCGAGGTGAGAGCAAACTTGCTCCGCGCGCGGCCAAGTGCCTTGATGCCCTGCCCTAAATGTTTGAGCTTCTGGCCAGCGTCACGCAAGTACTTTGACACGTAGGATTCTCACTTTTACTCCAAGCTGTCCCTGTTGGCTGAAGCAGTCGGCGTGTCTGTATCGCAGCCTGGGAGGCCGGGCGTTGGGGGAGTCTGCCAAGTGACTGGCCTCCATTTATAGCTAACTGAGAAACGGCGTCGAAGCTTTCGGGAGCCTCTTACAGGGAATGGTTGCAGTTCGGAATTGGAGACTGTGCTGGCCAACGTCAGCAGCTCCTCTCCCTCGGAGGGCTCTTGGTGTGCCGACCCCTAACAGCCAGCACGGTCCCCAGCTCGTGAACGGTCCCATTGCGAGCCGGTCTCGTCCGTGAAAGAGCCACGTGAGGCTGATCTCCAACAGTCGGGCTCCACACCTGGAGCCTTTGGGACAGGGCAGTCCTGAGCCGATGTGCCCACCAGGGGACGCGACCAAAGTTTATGTACCACAGGAAAGCGCCATCAGGGCCTCGTGTTCTCTCCATGAAATGAACGTGAGCTTGAAGGGTGACGCGTCAGCGTGCACTGTGAACAGCTCGCTGGCACGCCTGTCTTCGGCCCCTCTCACGGTCTCACGCACCCGGGCTCAGTTCCGTGTAGGAATGCTGAGTGGGAGCGCCAGCCTCGCTTCTGGACTCTAAAGCCTTCCACCCCCTAATGGCAGGTTGTGTGTGTCTCTCACGTGGGGGGAGGAATGAGGTCGCCCACAGAGGTTCTGCCATGAAAGATCTAAAGACGCACGCTGCTGAGGAGCTTGCTCCTCATGGAGCGTCCCCGAAGGCCAGAGGAATGCCGAAGGTCTCTTTCAAAGCTGCCGGACGCTCTGCCGTTCTAGGCCTGAGATAGGGACCTTGTGACGGCACTGTAACCCCGCGAGGTCCAGGAGACATCGCCAGTGCGAGTGGCAATCCGCAAGGAAGAACCTTCAAGGCGGAGTGTCCTTCCCTGTACAAAACGGCGCCCAAGTGGCTGAGGCAGGGAGCATTTTCCTTCACAGAACCGGCATCCTCGTAGGCCTGTGGGTTACTCTAAAGAAACGACACTGTGAGCAACCTCTTCGAAAAGGCCTTCGCAAGCGACTTGGAGACAACAGCAGCGCAGTGGAGGCACAGACCATTATCCTAGAGAGCAGCAGCACAGTGTCTCCAGCAGCGATCGCTTCCCGGAGGATACTTAAGCCACACCGAGATTCCAGCAGGGAGTTTTGCCTTGTAGCAGTACAACTCACTCAGGAAAGAGGGATGAGGTGTAGGGCTAATCTACGTGCGCTCACGCTCTGTGTCCCCGAGAAGGTTTCACGGAGCAGAATGCATCACCGACCGCTACCACGTGTGTGCACCAAAGAAGCCCTGTGCCGTGGGTGTTCTCAGGCCGACAGCGAAGACCTAGGTGTGTGCTGCACCCGCGCTCGGTGGTTCACACGTTGCGTGACCCTGTGCCTTTGGAAGATGTTCAGAGCGGGTGGCACCTGCGTGCTGCGAGCGCAAGAGGTGTAGAGTGTAGAGGCCTTTCACACTGGAGGAAGGGCTTGCATCTCATGGAGAGAATGTGTACGTCGCCCGGGAGACGGAGGCGCGCTCCTGACACCGTTTCCTCTGCCCGTTTAAAGCACAAGTGTTTGTACTCGATCTGGGCTGCCTGGTGAAACGCTTGGCAGTCCGCATCACCCTGAGCACCTTTCCTGAAGTTTGATTCGTAGCTGGGTAAACTCGGGCTTCAGAGGCTTAGATGGGACCAAACGTGTTCAGCTTGTGGCGAAAGCCTTTGACCAGAGGCATATACGCTTGTGCTTGGGGCGAGGGCTAGGCAAGAACGTTTACACACTGGGTTTTTATCTTTACCCTAAGCTGTCCCTTTCGGCGGCCGCAGGCGGAGAGAACCCGCGGAGAGAGAACAGCTGCGAAGTGGATGCACAGAACAGTCACCTCGATACCAGCCCCGGGGTCCCAAGCAACGATCCTTCCCCGGAGGGTACTTAACCCACCCAGGGATTCAAGCAGGGAGTTCGCCTTGTCCAACTCGCACAGGAGACTGGCATGAGACGTAGGGCTCATCTACTTGCGTTCACACTACGTGGCCCGGAGAAGTTCTCACGGAGCCGAATCCAGCACCCTTCCTCCACCACGTGTGTACCCAAAGGAGCGCTGGGCAGTGGGTGTTCTCAAGGCCAAGAGAGAAGCCCTTGTTCTGTGCTGCACCTGCTGGGTGGTTCGAAGGTTTTCTCACCTTCCTGCTCTGGAAGCTTTTCAGAGCTGAGGCTACGCCTGGGCTGCGAAAGCAGAGAGGCGTAGAGGCCTTTCACACGGAAGGCGTGGGCCTGTTTCCCATGGAGAAAGTGTACGTCGCCCAACCCCCACCCCCACCCCTCCCCACCCCAACCCACCCCCAGCTGGAGGCGTGCGGCTTGACACCATTTTGTCCTGCCCATGGAAAATACAAAGAGGCCTACACGATTTGGGCTGTCTGGCGAAAGAATTTTGAATCGGCGGCACCCTGAGTACCTTTCCCGAAGTTTGCTTCCTAGCTGGTTAAACTCGGCATTCGGAGGCGAGGTGAGAGCAAACTTGCTCCGCGCGCGGCCAAGTGCCTTGATGCCCTGCCCTAAATGTTTGAGCTTCTGGCCAGCGTCACGCAAGTACTTTGACACGTAGGATTCTCACTTTTACTCCAAGCTGTCCCTGTTGGCTGAAGCAGTCGGCGTGTCTGTGTCGCAGCCTGGGAGGCCGGGCGTTGGGGGAGTCTGCCAAGTGACTGGCCTCCATTTATAGCTAACTGAGAAACGGCGTCGAAGCTTTCGGGAGCCTCTTACAGGGAATGGTTGCAGTTCGGAATTGGAGACTGTGCTGGCCAACGTCAGCAGCTCCTCTCCCTCGGAGGGCTCTTGGTGTGCCGACCCCTAACAGCCAGCACGGTCCCCAGCTCGTGAACGGTCCCATTGCGAGCCGGTCTCGTCCGTGAAAGAGCCACGTGAGGCTGATCTCCAACAGTCGGGCTCCACACCTGGAGCCTTTGGGACAGGGCAGTCCTGAGCCGATGTGCCCACCAGGGGACGCGACCAAAGTTTACGTACCACAGGAAAGCGCCATCAGGGCCTCGTGTTCTCTCCATGAAATGAACGTGAGCTTGAAGGGTGACGCGTCAGCGTGCACTGTGAACAGCTCGCTGGCACGCCTGTCTTCGGCCCCTCTCACGGTCTCACGCACCCGGGCTCAGTTCCGTGTAGGAATGCTGAGTGGGAGCGCCAGCCTCGCTTCTGGACTCTAAAGCCTTCCACCCCCTAATGGCAGGTTGTGTGTGTCTCTCACGTGGGGGGAGGAATGAGGTCGCCCACAGAGGTTCTGCCATGAAAGATCTAAAGACGCACGCTGCTGAGGAGCTTGCTCCTCATGGAGCGTCCCCGAAGGCCAGAGGAATGCCGAAGGTCTCTTTCAAAGCTGCCAGACGCTCTGCCGTTCTAGGCCTGAGATAGGGACCTTGTGACGGCACTGTAACCCCGCGAGGTCCAGGAGACATCGCCAGTGCGAGTGGCAATCCGCAAGGAAGAACCTTCAAGGCGGAGTGTCCTTCCCTGTACAAAACGGCGCCCAAGTGGCTGAGGCAGGGAGCATTTTCCTTCACAGAACCGGCATCCTCGTAGGCCTGTGGGTTACTCTAAAGAAACGACACTGTGAGCAACCTCTTCGAAAAGGCCTTCGCAAGCGACTTGGAGACAACAGCAGCGCAGTGGAGGCACAGACCATTATCCTAGAGAGCAGCAGCACAGTGTCTCCGGCAGCGATCGCTTCCCGGAGGATACTTAAGCCACACCGAGATTCCAGCAGGGAGTTTTGCCTTGTAGCAGTACAACTCACTCAGGAAAGAGGGATGAGGTGTAGGGCTAATCTACGTGCGCTCACGCTCTGTGTCCCCGAGAAGGTTTCACGGAGCAGAATGCATCACCGACCGCTACCACGTGTGTGCACCAAAGAAGCCCTGTGCCGTGGGTGTTCTCAGGCCGACAGCGAAGACCTAGGTGTGTGCTGCACCCGCGCTCGGTGGTTCACACGTTGCGTGACCCTGTGCCTTTGGAAGATGTTCAGAGCGGGTGGCACCTGCGTGCTGCGAGCGCAAGAGGTGTAGAGTGTAGAGGCCTTTCACACTGGAGGAAGGGCTTGCATCTCATGGAGAGAATGTGTACGTCGCCCGGGAGACGGAGGCGCGCTCCTGACACCGTTTCCTCTGCCCGTTTAAAGCACAAGTGTTTGTACTCGATCTGGGCTGCCTGGTGAAACGCTTGGCAGTCCGCATCACCCTGAGCACCTTTCCTGAAGTTTGATTCGTAGCTGGGTAAACTCGGGCTTCAGAGGCTTAGATGGGACCAAACGTGTTCAGCTTGTGGCGAAAGCCTTTGACCAGAGGCATATACGCTTGTGCTTGGGGCGAGGGCTAGGCAAGAACGTTTACACACTGGGTTTTTATCTTTACCCTAAGCTGTCCCTTTCGGCGGCCGCAGGCGGAGAGAACCCGCGGAGAGAGAACAGCTGCGAAGTGGATGCACAGAACAGTCACCTCGATACCAGCCCCGGGGTCCCAAGCAACGATCCTTCCCCGGAGGGTACTTAACCCACCCAGGGATTCAAGCAGGGAGTTCGCCTTGTCCAACTCGCACAGGAGACTGGCATGAGACGTAGGGCTCATCTACTTGCGTTCACACTACGTGGCCCGGAGAAGTTCTCACGGAGCCGAATCCAGCACCCTTCCTCCACCACGTGTGTACCCAAAGGAGCGCTGGGCAGTGGGTGTTCTCAAGGCCAAGAGAGAAGCCCTTGTTCTGTGCTGCACCTGCTGGGTGGTTCGAAGGTTTTCTCACCTTCCTGCTCTGGAAGCTTTTCAGAGCTGAGGCTACGCCTGGGCTGCGAAAGCAGAGAGGCGTAGAGGCCTTTCACACGGAAGGCGTGGGCCTGTTTCCCATGGAGAAAGTGTACGTCGCCCAACCCCCACCCCCACCCCTCCCCACCCCAACCCACCCCCAGCTGGAGGCGTGCGGCTTGACACCATTTTGTCCTGCCCATGGAAAATACAAAGAGGCCTACACGATTTGGGCTGTCTGGCGAAAGAATTTTGAATCGGCGGCACCCTGAGTACCTTTCCCGAAGTTTGCTTCCTAGCTGGTTAAACTCGGCATTCGGAGGCGAGGTGAGAGCAAACTTGCTCCGCGCGCGGCCAAGTGCCTTGATGCCCTGCCCTAAATGTTTGAGCTTCTGGCCAGCGTCACGCAAGTACTTTGACACGTAGGATTCTCACTTTTACTCCAAGCTGTCCCTGTTGGCTGAAGCAGTCGGCGTGTCTGTATCGCAGCCTGGGAGGCCGGGCGTTGGGGGAGTCTGCCAAGTGACTGGCCTCCATTTATAGCTAACTGAGAAACGGCGTCGAAGCTTTCGGGAGCCTCTTACAGGGAATGGTTGCAGTTCGGAACTGGAGACTGTGCTGGCCAACGTCAGCAGCTCCTCTCCCTCGGAGGGCTCTTGGTGTGCCGACCCCTAACAGCCAGCACGGTCCCCAGCTCGTGAACGGTCCCATTGCGAGCCGGTCTCGTCCGTGAAAGAGCCACGTGAGGCTGATCTCCAACAGTCGGGCTCCACACCTGGAGCCTTTGGGACAGGGCAGTCCTGAGCCGATGTGCCCACCAGGGGACGCGACCAAAGTTTACGTACCACAGGAAAGCGCCATCAGGGCCTCGTGTTCTCTCCATGAAATGAACGTGAGCTTGAAGGGTGACGCGTCAGCGTGCACTGTGAACAGCTCGCTGGCACGCCTGTCTTCGGCCCCTCTCACGGTCTCACGCACCCGGGCTCAGTTCCGTGTAGGAATGCTGAGTGGGAGCGCCAGCCTCGCTTCTGGACTCTAAAGCCTTCCACCCCCTAATGGCAGGTTGTGTGTGTCTCTCACGTGGGGGGAGGAATGAGGTCGCCCACAGAGGTTCTGCCATGAAAGATCTAAAGACGCACGCTGCTGAGGAGCTTGCTCCTCATGGAGCGTCCCCGAAGGCCAGAGGAATGCCGAAGGTCTCTTTCAAAGCTGCCGGACGCTCTGCCGTTCTAGGCCTGAGATAGGGACCTTGTGACGGCACTGTAACCCCGCGAGGTCCAGGAGACATCGCCAGTGCGAGTGGCAATCCGCAAGGAAGAACCTTCAAGGCGGAGTGTCCTTCCCTGTACAAAACGGCGCCCAAGTGGCTGAGGCAGGGAGCATTTTCCTTCACAGAACCGGCATCCTCGTAGGCCTGTGGGTTACTCTAAAGAAACGACACTGTGAGCAACCTCTTCGAAAAGGCCTTCGCAAGCGACTTGGAGACAACAGCAGCGCAGTGGAGGCACAGACCATTATCCTAGAGAGCAGCAGCACAGTGTCTCCGGCAGCGATCGCTTCCCGGAGGATACTTAAGCCACACCGAGATTCCCGCAGGGAGTTTTGCCTTGTAGCAGTACAACTCACTCAGGAAAGAGGGATGAGGTGTAGGGCTAATCTACGTGCGCTCACGCTCTGTGTCCCCGAGAAGGTTTCACGGAGCAGAATGCATCACCGACCGCTACCACGTGTGTGCACCAAAGAAGCCCTGTGCCGTGGGTGTTCTCAGGCCGACAGCGAAGACCTAGGTGTGTGCTGCACCCGCGCTCGGTGGTTCACACGTTGCGTGACCCTGTGCCTTTGGAAGATGTTCAGAGCGGGTGGCACCTGCGTGCTGCGAGCGCAAGAGGTGTAGAGTGTAGAGGCCTTTCACACTGGAGGAAGGGCTTGCATCTCATGGAGAGAATGTGTACGTCGCCCGGGAGACGGAGGCGCGCTCCTGACACCGTTTCCTCTGCCCGTTTAAAGCACAAGTGTTTGTACTCGATCTGGGCTGCCTGGTGAAACGCTTGGCAGTCCGCATCACCCTGAGCACCTTTCCTGAAGTTTGATTCGTAGCTGGGTAAACTCGGGCTTCAGAGGCTTAGATGGGACCAAACGTGTTCAGCTTGTGGCGAAAGCCTTTGACCAGAGGCATATACGCTTGTGCTTGGGGCGAGGGCTAGGCAAGAACGTTTACACACTGGGTTTTTATCTTTACCCTAAGCTGTCCCTTTCGGCGGCCGCAGGCGGAGAGAACCCGCGGAGAGAGAACAGCTGCGAAGTGGATGCACAGAACAGTCACCTCGATACCAGCCCCGGGGTCCCAAGCAACGATCCTTCCCCGGAGGGTACTTAACCCACCCAGGGATTCAAGCAGGGAGTTCGCCTTGTCCAACTCGCACAGGAGACTGGCATGAGACGTAGGGCTCATCTACTTGCGTTCACACTACGTGGCCCGGAGAAGTTCTCACGGAGCCGAATCCAGCACCCTTCCTCCACCACGTGTGTACCCAAAGGAGCGCTGGGCAGTGGGTGTTCTCAAGGCCAAGAGAGAAGCCCTTGTTCTGTGCTGCACCTGCTGGGTGGTTCGAAGGTTTTCTCACCTTCCTGCTCTGGAAGCTTTTCAGAGCTGAGGCTACGCCTGGGCTGCGAAAGCAGAGAGGCGTAGAGGCCTTTCACACGGAAGGCGTGGGCCTGTTTCCCATGGAGAAAGTGTACGTCGCCCAACCCCCACCCCCACCCCTCCCCACCCCAACCCACCCCCAGCTGGAGGCGTGCGGCTTGACACCATTTTGTCCTGCCCATGGAAAATACAAAGAGGCCTACACGATTTGGGCTGTCTGGCGAAAGAATTTTGAATCGGCGGCACCCTGAGTACCTTTCCCGAAGTTTGCTTCCTAGCTGGTTAAACTCGGCATTCGGAGGCGAGGTGAGAGCAAACTTGCTCCGCGCGCGGCCAAGTGCCTTGATGCCCTGCCCTAAATGTTTGAGCTTCTGGCCAGCGTCACGCAAGTACTTTGACACGTAGGATTCTCACTTTTACTCCAAGCTGTCCCTGTTGGCTGAAGCAGTCGGCGTGTCTGTATCGCAGCCTGGGAGGCCGGGCGTTGGGGGAGTCTGCCAAGTGACTGGCCTCCATTTATAGCTAACTGAGAAACGGCGTCGAAGCTTTCGGGAGCCTCTTACAGGGAATGGTTGCAGTTCGGAACTGGAGACTGTGCTGGCCAACGTCAGCAGCTCCTCTCCCTCGGAGGGCTCTTGGTGTGCCGACCCCTAACAGCCAGCACGGTCCCCAGCTCGTGAACGGTCCCATTGCGAGCCGGTCTCGTCCGTGAAAGAGCCACGTGAGGCTGATCTCCAACAGTCGGGCTCCACACCTGGAGCCTTTGGGACAGGGCAGTCCTGAGCCGATGTGCCCACCAGGGGACGCGACCAAAGTTTACGTACCACAGGAAAGCGCCATCAGGGCCTCGTGTTCTCTCCATGAAATGAACGTGAGCTTGAAGGGTGACGCGTCAGCGTGCACTGTGAACAGCTCGCTGGCACGCCTGTCTTCGGCCCCTCTCACGGTCTCACGCACCCGGGCTCAGTTCCGTGTAGGAATGCTGAGTGGGAGCGCCAGCCTCGCTTCTGGACTCTAAAGCCTTCCACCCCCTAATGGCAGGTTGTGTGTGTCTCTCACGTGGGGGGAGGAATGAGGTCGCCCACAGAGGTTCTGCCATGAAAGATCTAAAGACGCACGCTGCTGAGGAGCTTGCTCCTCATGGAGCGTCCCCGAAGGCCAGAGGAATGCCGAAGGTCTCTTTCAAAGCTGCCGGACGCTCTGCCGTTCTAGGCCTGAGATAGGGACCTTGTGACGGCACTGTAACCCCGCGAGGTCCAGGAGACATCGCCAGTGCGAGTGGCAATCCGCAAGGAAGAACCTTCAAGGCGGAGTGTCCTTCCCTGTACAAAACGGCGCCCAAGTGGCTGAGGCAGGGAGCATTTTCCTTCACAGAACCGGCATCCTCGTAGGCCTGTGGGTTACTCTAAAGAAACGACACTGTGAGCAACCTCTTCGAAAAGGCCTTCGCAAGCGACTTGGAGACAACAGCAGCGCAGTGGAGGCACAGACCATTATCCTAGAGAGCAGCAGCACAGTGTCTCCGGCAGCGATCGCTTCCCGGAGGATACTTAAGCCACACCGAGATTCCCGCAGGGAGTTTTGCCTTGTAGCAGTACAACTCACTCAGGAAAGAGGGATGAGGTGTAGGGCTAATCTACGTGCGCTCACGCTCTGTGTCCCCGAGAAGGTTTCACGGAGCAGAATGCATCACCGACCGCTACCACGTGTGTGCACCAAAGAAGCCCTGTGCCGTGGGTGTTCTCAGGCCGACAGCGAAGACCTAGGTGTGTGCTGCACCCGCGCTCGGTGGTTCACACGTTGCGTGACCCTGTGCCTTTGGAAGATGTTCAGAGCGGGTGGCACCTGCGTGCTGCGAGCGCAAGAGGTGTAGAGTGTAGAGGCCTTTCACACTGGAGGAAGGGCTTGCATCTCATGGAGAGAATGTGTACGTCGCCCGGGAGATGGAGGCGCGCTCCTGACACCGTTTCCTCTGCCCGTTTAAAGCACAAGTGTTTGTACTCGATCTGGGCTGCCTGGTGAAACGCTTGGCAGTCCGCATCACCCTGAGCACCTTTCCTGAAGTTTGATTCGTAGCTGGGTAAACTCGGGCTTCAGAGGCTTAGATGGGACCAAACGTGTTCAGCTTGTGGCGAAAGCCTTTGACCAGAGGCATATACGCTTGTGCTTGGGGCGAGGGCTAGGCAAGAACGTTTACACACTGGGTTTTTATCTTTACCCTAAGCTGTCCCTTTCGGCGGCCGCAGGCGGAGAGAACCCGCGGAGAGAGAACAGCTGCGAAGTGGATGCACAGAACAGTCACCTCGATACCAGCCCCGGGGTCCCAAGCAACGATCCTTCCCCGGAGGGTACTTAACCCACCCAGGGATTCAAGCAGGGAGTTCGCCTTGTCCAACTCGCACAGGAGACTGGCATGAGACGTAGGGCTCATCTACTTGCGTTCACACTACGTGGCCCGGAGAAGTTCTCACGGAGCCGAATCCAGCACCCTTCCTCCACCACGTGTGTACCCAAAGGAGCGCTGGGCAGTGGGTGTTCTCAAGGCCAAGAGAGAAGCCCTTGTTCTGTGCTGCACCTGCTGGGTGGTTCGAAGGTTTTTTCACCTTCCTGCTCTGGAAGCTTTTCAGAGCTGAGGCTACGCCTGGGCTGCGAAAGCAGAGAGGCGTAGAGGCCTTTCACACGGAAGGCGTGGGCCTGTTTCCCATGGAGAAAGTGTACGTCGCCCAACCCCCACCCCCACCCCTCCCCACCCCAACCCACCCCCAGCTGGAGGCGTGCGGCTTGACACCATTTTGTCCTGCCCATGGAAAATACAAAGAGGCCTACACGATTTGGGCTGTCTGGCGAAAGAATTTTGAATCGGCGGCACCCTGAGTACCTTTCCCGAAGTTTGCTTCCTAGCTGGTTAAACTCGGCATTCGGAGGCGAGGTGAGAGCAAACTTGCTCCGCGCGCGGCCAAGTGCCTTGATGCCCTGCCCTAAATGTTTGAGCTTCTGGCCAGCGTCACGCAAGTACTTTGACACGTAGGATTCTCACTTTTACTCCAAGCTGTCCCTGTTGGCTGAAGCAGTCGGCGTGTCTGTATCGCAGCCTGGGAGGCCGGGCGTTGGGGGAGTCTGCCAAGTGACTGGCCTCCATTTATAGCTAACTGAGAAACGGCGTCGAAGCTTTCGGGAGCCTCTTACAGGGAATGGTTGCAGTTCGGAACTGGAGACTGTGCTGGCCAACGTCAGCAGCTCCTCTCCCTCGGAGGGCTCTTGGTGTGCCGACCCCTAACAGCCAGCACGGTCCCCAGCTCGTGAACGGTCCCATTGCGAGCCGGTCTCGTCCGTGAAAGAGCCACGTGAGGCTGATCTCCAACAGTCGGGCTCCACACCTGGAGCCTTTGGGACAGGGCAGTCCTGAGCCGATGTGCCCACCAGGGGACGCGACCAAAGTTTACGTACCACAGGAAAGCGCCATCAGGGCCTCGTGTTCTCTCCATGAAATGAACGTGAGCTTGAAGGGTGACGCGTCAGCGTGCACTGTGAACAGCTCGCTGGCACGCCTGTCTTCGGCCCCTCTCACGGTCTCACGCACCCGGGCTCAGTTCCGTGTAGGAATGCTGAGTGGGAGCGCCAGCCTCGCTTCTGGACTCTAAAGCCTTCCACCCTCTAATGGCAGGTTGTGTGTGTCTCTCACGTGGGGGGAGGAATGAGGTCGCCCACAGAGGTTCTGCCATGAAAGATCTAAAGACGCACGCTGCTGAGGAGCTTGCTCCTCATGGAGCGTCCCCGAAGGCCAGAGGAATGCCGAAGGTCTCTTTCAAAGCTGCCGGACGCTCTGCCGTTCTAGGCCTGAGATAGGGACCTTGTGACGGCACTGTAACCCCGCGAGGTCCAGGAGACATCGCCAGTGCGAGTGGCAATCCGCAAGGAAGAACCTTCAAGGCGGAGTGTCCTTCCCTGTACAAAACGGCGCCCAAGTGGCTGAGGCAGGGAGCATTTTCCTTCACAGAACCGGCATCCTCGTAGGCCTGTGGGTTACTCTAAAGAAACGACACTGTGAGCAACCTCTTCGAAAAGGCCTTCGCAAGCGACTTGGAGACAACAGCAGCGCAGTGGAGGCACAGACCATTATCCTAGAGAGCAGCAGCACAGTGTCTCCGGCAGCGATCGCTTCCCGGAGGATACTTAAGCCACACCGAGATTCCAGCAGGGAGTTTTGCCTTGTAGCAGTACAACTCACTCAGGAAAGAGGGATGAGGTGTAGGGCTAATCTACGTGCGCTCACGCTCTGTGTCCCCGAGAAGGTTTCACGGAGCAGAATGCATCACCGACCGCTACCACGTGTGTGCACCAAAGAAGCCCTGTGCCGTGGGTGTTCTCAGGCCGACAGCGAAGACCTAGGTGTGTGCTGCACCCGCGCTCGGTGGTTCACACGTTGCGTGACCCTGTGCCTTTGGAAGATGTTCAGAGCGGGTGGCACCTGCGTGCTGCGAGCGCAAGAGGTGTAGAGTGTAGAGGCCTTTCACACTGGAGGAAGGGCTTGCATCTCATGGAGAGAATGTGTACGTCGCCCGGGAGACGGAGGCGCGCTCCTGACACCGTTTCCTCTGCCCGTTTAAAGCACAAGTGTTTGTACTCGATCTGGGCTGCCTGGTGAAACGCTTGGCAGTCCGCATCACCCTGAGCACCTTTCCTGAAGTTTGATTCGTAGCTGGGTAAACTCGGGCTTCAGAGGCTTAGATGGGACCAAACGTGTTCAGCTTGTGGCGAAAGCCTTTGACCAGAGGCATATACGCTTGTGCTTGGGGCGAGGGCTAGGCAAGAACGTTTACACACTGGGTTTTTATCTTTACCCTAAGCTGTCCCTTTCGGCGGCCGCAGGCGGAGAGAACCCGCGGAGAGAGAACAGCTGCGAAGTGGATGCACAGAACAGTCACCTCGATACCAGCCCCGGGGTCCCAAGCAACGATCCTTCCCCGGAGGGTACTTAACCCACCCAGGGATTCAAGCAGGGAGTTCGCCTTGTCCAACTCGCACAGGAGACTGGCATGAGACGTAGGGCTCATCTACTTGCGTTCACACTACGTGGCCCGGAGAAGTTCTCACGGAGCCGAATCCAGCACCCTTCCTCCACCACGTGTGTACCCAAAGGAGCGCTGGGCAGTGGGTGTTCTCAAGGCCAAGAGAGAAGCCCTTGTTCTGTGCTGCACCTGCTGGGTGGTTCGAAGGTTTTCTCACCTTCCTGCTCTGGAAGCTTTTCAGAGCTGAGGCTATGCCTGGGCTGCGAAAGCAGAGAGGCGTAGAGGCCTTTCACACGGAAGGCGTGGGCCTGTTTCCCATGGAGAAAGTGTACGTCGCCCAACCCCCACCCCCACCCCTCCCCACCCCAACCCACCCCCAGCTGGAGGCGTGCGGCTTGACACCATTTTGTCCTGCCCATGGAAAATACAAAGAGGCCTACACGATTTGGGCTGTCTGGCGAAAGAATTTTGAATCGGCGGCACCCTGAGTACCTTTCCCGAAGTTTGCTTCCTAGCTGGTTAAACTCGGCATTCGGAGGCGAGGTGAGAGCAAACTTGCTCCGCGCGCGGCCAAGTGCCTTGATGCCCTGCCCTAAATGTTTGAGCTTCTGGCCAGCGTCACGCAAGTACTTTGACACGTAGGATTCTCACTTTTACTCCAAGCTGTCCCTGTTGGCTGAAGCAGTCGGCGTGTCTGTATCGCAGCCTGGGAGGCCGGGCGTTGGGGGAGTCTGCCAAGTGACTGGCCTCCATTTATAGCTAACTGAGAAACGGCGTCGAAGCTTTCGGGAGCCTCTTACAGGGAATGGTTGCAGTTCGGAACTGGAGACTGTGCTGGCCAACGTCAGCAGCTCCTCTCCCTCGGAGGGCTCTTGGTGTGCCGACCCCTAACAGCCAGCACGGTCCCCAGCTCGTGAACGGTCCCATTGCGAGCCGGTCTCGTCCGTGAAAGAGCCACGTGAGGCTGATCTCCAACAGTCGGGCTCCACACCTGGAGCCTTTGGGACAGGGCAGTCCTGAGCCGATGTGCCCACCAGGGGACGCGACCAAAGTTTACGTACCACAGGAAAGCGCCATCAGGGCCTCGTGTTCTCTCCATGAAATGAACGTGAGCTTGAAGGGTGACGCGTCAGCGTGCACTGTGAACAGCTCGCTGGCACGCCTGTCTTCGGCCCCTCTCACGGTCTCACGCACCCGGGCTCAGTTCCGTGTAGGAATGCTGAGTGGGAGCGCCAGCCTCGCTTCTGGACTCTAAAGCCTTCCACCCCCTAATGGCAGGTTGTGTGTGTCTCTCACGTGGGGGGAGGAATGAGGTCGCCCACAGAGGTTCTGCCATGAAAGATCTAAAGACGCACGCTGCTGAGGAGCTTGCTCCTCATGGAGCGTCCCCGAAGGCCAGAGGAATGCCGAAGGTCTCTTTCAAAGCTGCCGGACGCTCTGCCGTTCTAGGCCTGAGATAGGGACCTTGTGACGGCACTGTAACCCCGCGAGGTCCAGGAGACATCGCCAGTGCGAGTGGCAATCCGCAAGGAAGAACCTTCAAGGCGGAGTGTCCTTCCCTGTACAAAACGGCGCCCAAGTGGCTGAGGCAGGGAGCATTTTCCTTCACAGAACCGGCATCCTCGTAGGCCTGTGGGTTACTCTAAAGAAACGACACTGTGAGCAACCTCTTCGAAAAGGCCTTCGCAAGCGACTTGGAGACAACAGCAGCGCAGTGGAGGCACAGACCATTATCCTAGAGAGCAGCAGCACAGTGTCTCCGGCAGCGATCGCTTCCCGGAGGATACTTAAGCCACACCGAGATTCCCGCAGGGAGTTTTGCCTTGTAGCAGTACAACTCACTCAGGAAAGAGGGATGAGGTGTAGGGCTAATCTACGTGCGCTCACGCTCTGTGTCCCCGAGAAGGTTTCACGGAGCAGAATGCATCACCGACCGCTACCACGTGTGTGCACCAAAGAAGCCCTGTGCCGTGGGTGTTCTCAGGCCGACAGCGAAGACCTAGGTGTGTGCTGCACCCGCGCTCGGTGGTTCACACGTTGCGTGACCCTGTGCCTTTGGAAGATGTTCAGAGCGGGTGGCACCTGCGTGCTGCGAGCGCAAGAGGTGTAGAGTGTAGAGGCCTTTCACACTGGAGGAAGGGCTTGCATCTCATGGAGAGAATGTGTACGTCGCCCGGGAGACGGAGGCGCGCTCCTGACACCGTTTCCTCTGCCCGTTTAAAGCACAAGTGTTTGTACTCGATCTGGGCTGCCTGGTGAAACGCTTGGCAGTCCGCATCACCCTGAGCACCTTTCCTGAAGTTTGATTCGTAGCTGGGTAAACTCGGGCTTCAGAGGCTTAGATGGGACCAAACGTGTTCAGCTTGTGGCGAAAGCCTTTGACCAGAGGCATATACGCTTGTGCTTGGGGCGAGGGCTAGGCAAGAACGTTTACACACTGGGTTTTTATCTTTACCCTAAGCTGTCCCTTTCGGCGGCCGCAGGCGGAGAGAACCCGCGGAGAGAGAACAGCTGCGAAGTGGATGCACAGAACAGTCACCTCGATACCAGCCCCGGGGTCCCAAGCAACGATCCTTCCCCGGAGGGTACTTAACCCACCCAGGGATTCAAGCAGGGAGTTCGCCTTGTCCAACTCGCACAGGAGACTGGCATGAGACGTAGGGCTCATCTACTTGCGTTCACACTACGTGGCCCGGAGAAGTTCTCACGGAGCCGAATCCAGCACCCTTCCTCCACCACGTGTGTACCCAAAGGAGCGCTGGGCAGTGGGTGTTCTCAAGGCCAAGAGAGAAGCCCTTGTTCTGTGCTGCACCTGCTGGGTGGTTCGAAGGTTTTCTCACCTTCCTGCTCTGGAAGCTTTTCAGAGCTGAGGCTACGCCTGGGCTGCGAAAGCAGAGAGGCGTAGAGGCCTTTCACACGGAAGGCGTGGGCCTGTTTCCCATGGAGAAAGTGTACGTCGCCCAACCCCCACCCCCACCCCTCCCCACCCCAACCCACCCCCAGCTGGAGGCGTGCGGCTTGACACCATTTTGTCCTGCCCATGGAAAATACAAAGAGGCCTACACGATTTGGGCTGTCTGGCGAAAGAATTTTGAATCGGCGGCACCCTGAGTACCTTTCCCGAAGTTTGCTTCCTAGCTGGTTAAACTCGGCATTCGGAGGCGAGGTGAGAGCAAACTTGCTCCGCGCGCGGCCAAGTGCCTTGATGCCCTGCCCTAAATGTTTGAGCTTCTGGCCAGCGTCACGCAAGTACTTTGACACGTAGGATTCTCACTTTTACTCCAAGCTGTCCCTGTTGGCTGAAGCAGTCGGCGTGTCTGTATCGCAGCCTGGGAGGCCGGGCGTTGGGGGAGTCTGCCAAGTGACTGGCCTCCATTTATAGCTAACTGAGAAACGGCGTCGAAGCTTTCGGGAGCCTCTTACAGGGAATGGTTGCAGTTCGGAACTGGAGACTGTGCTGGCCAACGTCAGCAGCTCCTCTCCCTCGGAGGGCTCTTGGTGTGCCGACCCCTAACAGCCAGCACGGTCCCCAGCTCGTGAACGGTCCCATTGCGAGCCGGTCTCGTCCGTGAAAGAGCCACGTGAGGCTGATCTCCAACAGTCGGGCTCCACACCTGGAGCCTTTGGGACAGGGCAGTCCTGAGCCGATGTGCCCACCAGGGGACGCGACCAAAGTTTACGTACCACAGGAAAGCGCCATCAGGGCCTCGTGTTCTCTCCATGAAATGAACGTGAGCTTGAAGGGTGACGCGTCAGCGTGCACTGTGAACAGCTCGCTGGCACGCCTGTCTTCGGCCCCTCTCACGGTCTCACGCACCCGGGCTCAGTTCCGTGTAGGAATGCTGAGTGGGAGCGCCAGCCTCGCTTCTGGACTCTAAAGCCTTCCACCCCCTAATGGCAGGTTGTGTGTGTCTCTCACGTGGGGGGAGGAATGAGGTCGCCCACAGAGGTTCTGCCATGAAAGATCTAAAGACGCACGCTGCTGAGGAGCTTGCTCCTCATGGAGCGTCCCCGAAGGCCAGAGGAATGCCGAAGGTCTCTTTCAAAGCTGCCGGACGCTCTGCCGTTCTAGGCCTGAGATAGGGACCTTGTGACGGCACTGTAACCCCGCGAGGTCCAGGAGACATCGCCAGTGCGAGTGGCAATCCGCAAGGAAGAATCTTCAAGGCGGAGTGTCCTTCCCTGTACAAAACGGCGCCCAAGTGGCTGAGGCAGGGAGCATTTTCCTTCACAGAACCGGCATCCTCGTAGGCCTGTGGGTTACTCTAAAGAAACGACACTGTGAGCAACCTCTTCGAAAAGGCCTTCGCAAGCGACTTGGAGACAACAGCAGCGCAGTGGAGGCACAGACCATTATCCTAGAGAGCAGCAGCACAGTGTCTCCGGCAGCGATCGCTTCCCGGAGGATACTTAAGCCACACCGAGATTCCCGCAGGGAGTTTTGCCTTGTAGCAGTACAACTCACTCAGGAAAGAGGGATGAGGTGTAGGGCTAATCTACGTGCGCTCACGCTCTGTGTCCCCGAGAAGGTTTCACGGAGCAGAATGCATCACCGACCGCTACCACGTGTGTGCACCAAAGAAGCCCTGTGCCGTGGGTGTTCTCAGGCCGACAGCGAAGACCTAGGTGTGTGCTGCACCCGCGCTCGGTGGTTCACACGTTGCGTGACCCTGTGCCTTTGGAAGATGTTCAGAGCGGGTGGCACCTGCGTGCTGCGAGCGCAAGAGGTGTAGAGTGTAGAGGCCTTTCACACTGGAGGAAGGGCTTGCATCTCATGGAGAGAATGTGTACGTCGCCCGGGAGACGGAGGCGCGCTCCTGACACCGTTTCCTCTGCCCGTTTAAAGCACAAGTGTTTGTACTCGATCTGGGCTGCCTGGTGAAACGCTTGGCAGTCCGCATCACCCTGAGCACCTTTCCTGAAGTTTGATTCGTAGCTGGGTAAACTCGGGCTTCAGAGGCTTAGATGGGACCAAACGTGTTCAGCTTGTGGCGAAAGCCTTTGACCAGAGGCATATACGCTTGTGCTTGGGGCGAGGGCTAGGCAAGAACGTTTACACACTGGGTTTTTATCTTTACCCTAAGCTGTCCCTTTCGGCGGCCGCAGGCGGAGAGAACCCGCGGAGAGAGAACAGCTGCGAAGTGGATGCACAGAACAGTCACCTCGATACCAGCCCCGGGGTCCCAAGCAACGATCCTTCCCCGGAGGGTACTTAACCCACCCAGGGATTCAAGCAGGGAGTTCGCCTTGTCCAACTCGCACAGGAGACTGGCATGAGACGTAGGGCTCATCTACTTGCGTTCACACTACGTGGCCCGGAGAAGTTCTCACGGAGCCGAATCCAGCACCCTTCCTCCACCACGTGTGTACCCAAAGGAGCGCTGGGCAGTGGGTGTTCTCAAGGCCAAGAGAGAAGCCCTTGTTCTGTGCTGCACCTGCTGGGTGGTTCGAAGGTTTTTTCACCTTCCTGCTCTGGAAGCTTTTCAGAGCTGAGGCTACGCCTGGGCTGCGAAAGCAGAGAGGCGTAGAGGCCTTTCACACGGAAGGCGTGGGCCTGTTTCCCATGGAGAAAGTGTACGTCGCCCAACCCCCACCCCCACCCCTCCCCACCCCAACCCACCCCCAGCTGGAGGCGTGCGGCTTGACACCATTTTGTCCTGCCCATGGAAAATACAAAGAGGCCTACACGATTTGGGCTGTCTGGCGAAAGAATTTTGAATCGGCGGCACCCTGAGTACCTTTCCCGAAGTTTGCTTCCTAGCTGGTTAAACTCGGCATTCGGAGGCGAGGTGAGAGCAAACTTGCTCCGCGCGCGGCCAAGTGCCTTGATGCCCTGCCCTAAATGTTTGAGCTTCTGGCCAGCGTCACGCAAGTACTTTGACACGTAGGATTCTCACTTTTACTCCAAGCTGTCCCTGTTGGCTGAAGCAGTCGGCGTGTCTGTATCGCAGCCTGGGAGGCCGGGCGTTGGGGGAGTCTGCCAAGTGACTGGCCTCCATTTATAGCTAACTGAGAAACGGCGTCGAAGCTTTCGGGAGCCTCTTACAGGGAATGGTTGCAGTTCGGAACTGGAGACTGTGCTGGCCAACGTCAGCAGCTCCTCTCCCTCGGAGGGCTCTTGGTGTGCCGACCCCTAACAGCCAGCACGGTCCCCAGCTCGTGAACGGTCCCATTGCGAGCCGGTCTCGTCCGTGAAAGAGCCACGTGAGGCTGATCTCCAACAGTCGGGCTCCACACCTGGAGCCTTTGGGACAGGGCAGTCCTGAGCCGATGTGCCCACCAGGGGACGCGACCAAAGTTTACGTACCACAGGAAAGCGCCATCAGGGCCTCGTGTTCTCTCCATGAAATGAACGTGAGCTTGAAGGGTGACGCGTCAGCGTGCACTGTGAACAGCTCGCTGGCACGCCTGTCTTCGGCCCCTCTCACGGTCTCACGCACCCGGGCTCAGTTCCGTGTAGGAATGCTGAGTGGGAGCGCCAGCCTCGCTTCTGGACTCTAAAGCCTTCCACCCTCTAATGGCAGGTTGTGTGTGTCTCTCACGTGGGGGGAGGAATGAGGTCGCCCACAGAGGTTCTGCCATGAAAGATCTAAAGACGCACGCTGCTGAGGAGCTTGCTCCTCATGGAGCGTCCCCGAAGGCCAGAGGAATGCCGAAGGTCTCTTTCAAAGCTGCCGGACGCTCTGCCGTTCTAGGCCTGAGATAGGGACCTTGTGACGGCACTGTAACCCCGCGAGGTCCAGGAGACATCGCCAGTGCGAGTGGCAATCCGCAAGGAAGAACCTTCAAGGCGGAGTGTCCTTCCCTGTACAAAACGGCGCCCAAGTGGCTGAGGCAGGGAGCATTTTCCTTCACAGAACCGGCATCCTCGTAGGCCTGTGGGTTACTCTAAAGAAACGACACTGTGAGCAACCTCTTCGAAAAGGCCTTCGCAAGCGACTTGGAGACAACAGCAGCGCAGTGGAGGCACAGACCATTATCCTAGAGAGCAGCAGCACAGTGTCTCCGGCAGCGATCGCTTCCCGGAGGATACTTAAGCCACACCGAGATTCCAGCAGGGAGTTTTGCCTTGTAGCAGTACAACTCACTCAGGAAAGAGGGATGAGGTGTAGGGCTAATCTACGTGCGCTCACGCTCTGTGTCCCCGAGAAGGTTTCACGGAGCAGAATGCATCACCGACCGCTACCACGTGTGTGCACCAAAGAAGCCCTGTGCCGTGGGTGTTCTCAGGCCGACAGCGAAGACCTAGGTGTGTGCTGCACCCGCGCTCGGTGGTTCACACGTTGCGTGACCCTGTGCCTTTGGAAGATGTTCAGAGCGGGTGGCACCTGCGTGCTGCGAGCGCAAGAGGTGTAGAGTGTAGAGGCCTTTCACACTGGAGGAAGGGCTTGCATCTCATGGAGAGAATGTGTACGTCGCCCGGGAGACGGAGGCGCGCTCCTGACACCGTTTCCTCTGCCCGTTTAAAGCACAAGTGTTTGTACTCGATCTGGGCTGCCTGGTGAAACGCTTGGCAGTCCGCATCACCCTGAGCACCTTTCCTGAAGTTTGATTCGTAGCTGGGTAAACTCGGGCTTCAGAGGCTTAGATGGGACCAAACGTGTTCAGCTTGTGGCGAAAGCCTTTGACCAGAGGCATATACGCTTGTGCTTGGGGCGAGGGCTAGGCAAGAACGTTTACACACTGGGTTTTTATCTTTACCCTAAGCTGTCCCTTTCGGCGGCCGCAGGCGGAGAGAACCCGCGGAGAGAGAACAGCTGCGAAGTGGATGCACAGAACAGTCACCTCGATACCAGCCCCGGGGTCCCAAGCAACGATCCTTCCCCGGAGGGTACTTAACCCACCCAGGGATTCAAGCAGGGAGTTCGCCTTGTCCAACTCGCACAGGAGACTGGCATGAGACGTAGGGCTCATCTACTTGCGTTCACACTACGTGGCCCGGAGAAGTTCTCACGGAGCCGAATCCAGCACCCTTCCTCCACCACGTGTGTACCCAAAGGAGCGCTGGGCAGTGGGTGTTCTCAAGGCCAAGAGAGAAGCCCTTGTTCTGTGCTGCACCTGCTGGGTGGTTCGAAGGTTTTCTCACCTTCCTGCTCTGGAAGCTTTTCAGAGCTGAGGCTACGCCTGGGCTGCGAAAGCAGAGAGGCGTAGAGGCCTTTCACACGGAAGGCGTGGGCCTGTTTCCCATGGAGAAAGTGTACGTCGCCCAACCCCCACCCCCACCCCTCCCCACCCCAACCCACCCCCAGCTGGAGGCGTGCGGCTTGACACCATTTTGTCCTGCCCATGGAAAATACAAAGAGGCCTACACGATTTGGGCTGTCTGGCGAAAGAATTTTGAATCGGCGGCACCCTGAGTACCTTTCCCGAAGTTTGCTTCCTAGCTGGTTAAACTCGGCATTCGGAGGCGAGGTGAGAGCAAACTTGCTCCGCGCGCGGCCAAGTGCCTTGATGCCCTGCCCTAAATGTTTGAGCTTCTGGCCAGCGTCACGCAAGTACTTTGACACGTAGGATTCTCACTTTTACTCCAAGCTGTCCCTGTTGGCTGAAGCAGTCGGCGTGTCTGTATCGCAGCCTGGGAGGCCGGGCGTTGGGGGAGTCTGCCAAGTGACTGGCCTCCATTTATAGCTAACTGAGAAACGGCGTCGAAGCTTTCGGGAGCCTCTTACAGGGAATGGTTGCAGTTCGGAACTGGAGACTGTGCTGGCCAACGTCAGCAGCTCCTCTCCCTCGGAGGGCTCTTGGTGTGCCGACCCCTAACAGCCAGCACGGTCCCCAGCTCGTGAACGGTCCCATTGCGAGCCGGTCTCGTCCGTGAAAGAGCCACGTGAGGCTGATCTCCAACAGTCGGGCTCCACACCTGGAGCCTTTGGGACAGGGCAGTCCTGAGCCGATGTGCCCACCAGGGGACGCGACCAAAGTTTACGTACCACAGGAAAGCGCCATCAGGGCCTCGTGTTCTCTCCATGAAATGAACGTGAGCTTGAAGGGTGACGCGTCAGCGTGCACTGTGAACAGCTCGCTGGCACGCCTGTCTTCGGCCCCTCTCACGGTCTCACGCACCCGGGCTCAGTTCCGTGTAGGAATGCTGAGTGGGAGCGCCAGCCTCGCTTCTGGACTCTAAAGCCTTCCACCCCCTAATGGCAGGTTGTGTGTGTCTCTCACGTGGGGGGAGGAATGAGGTCGCCCACAGAGGTTCTGCCATGAAAGATCTAAAGACGCACGCTGCTGAGGAGCTTGCTCCTCATGGAGCGTCCCCGAAGGCCAGAGGAATGCCGAAGGTCTCTTTCAAAGCTGCCGGACGCTCTGCCGTTCTAGGCCTGAGATAGGGACCTTGTGACGGCACTGTAACCCCGCGAGGTCCAGGAGACATCGCCAGTGCGAGTGGCAATCCGCAAGGAAGAACCTTCAAGGCGGAGTGTCCTTCCCTGTACAAAACGGCGCCCAAGTGGCTGAGGCAGGGAGCATTTTCCTTCACAGAACCGGCATCCTCGTAGGCCTGTGGGTTACTCTAAAGAAACGACACTGTGAGCAACCTCTTCGAAAAGGCCTTCGCAAGCGACTTGGAGACAACAGCAGCGCAGTGGAGGCACAGACCATTATCCTAGAGAGCAGCAGCACAGTGTCTCCGGCAGCGATCGCTTCCCGGAGGATACTTAAGCCACACCGAGATTCCCGCAGGGAGTTTTGCCTTGTAGCAGTACAACTCACTCAGGAAAGAGGGATGAGGTGTAGGGCTAATCTACGTGCGCTCACGCTCTGTGTCCCCGAGAAGGTTTCACGGAGCAGAATGCATCACCGACCGCTACCACGTGTGTGCACCAAAGAAGCCCTGTGCCGTGGGTGTTCTCAGGCCGACAGCGAAGACCTAGGTGTGTGCTGCACCCGCGCTCGGTGGTTCACACGTTGCGTGACCCTGTGCCTTTGGAAGATGTTCAGAGCGGGTGGCACCTGCGTGCTGCGAGCGCAAGAGGTGTAGAGTGTAGAGGCCTTTCACACTGGAGGAAGGGCTTGCATCTCATGGAGAGAATGTGTACGTCGCCCGGGAGACGGAGGCGCGCTCCTGACACCGTTTCCTCTGCCCGTTTAAAGCACAAGTGTTTGTACTCGATCTGGGCTGCCTGGTGAAACGCTTGGCAGTCCGCATCACCCTGAGCACCTTTCCTGAAGTTTGATTCGTAGCTGGGTAAACTCGGGCTTCAGAGGCTTAGATGGGACCAAACGTGTTCAGCTTGTGGCGAAAGCCTTTGACCAGAGGCATATACGCTTGTGCTTGGGGCGAGGGCTAGGCAAGAACGTTTACACACTGGGTTTTTATCTTTACCCTAAGCTGTCCCTTTCGGCGGCCGCAGGCGGAGAGAACCCGCGGAGAGAGAACAGCTGCGAAGTGGATGCACAGAACAGTCACCTCGATACCAGCCCCGGGGTCCCAAGCAACGATCCTTCCCCGGAGGGTACTTAACCCACCCAGGGATTCAAGCAGGGAGTTCGCCTTGTCCAACTCGCACAGGAGACTGGCATGAGACGTAGGGCTCATCTACTTGCGTTCACACTACGTGGCCCGGAGAAGTTCTCACGGAGCCGAATCCAGCACCCTTCCTCCACCACGTGTGTACCCAAAGGAGCGCTGGGCAGTGGGTGTTCTCAAGGCCAAGAGAGAAGCCCTTGTTCTGTGCTGCACCTGCTGGGTGGTTCGAAGGTTTTCTCACCTTCCTGCTCTGGAAGCTTTTCAGAGCTGAGGCTACGCCTGGGCTGCGAAAGCAGAGAGGCGTAGAGGCCTTTCACACGGAAGGCGTGGGCCTGTTTCCCATGGAGAAAGTGTACGTCGCCCAACCCCCACCCCCACCCCTCCCCACCCCAACCCACCCCCAGCTGGAGGCGTGCGGCTTGACACCATTTTGTCCTGCCCATGGAAAATACAAAGAGGCCTACACGATTTGGGCTGTCTGGCGAAAGAATTTTGAATCGGCGGCACCCTGAGTACCTTTCCCGAAGTTTGCTTCCTAGCTGGTTAAACTCGGCATTCGGAGGCGAGGTGAGAGCAAACTTGCTCCGCGCGCGGCCAAGTGCCTTGATGCCCTGCCCTAAATGTTTGAGCTTCTGGCCAGCGTCACGCAAGTACTTTGACACGTAGGATTCTCACTTTTACTCCAAGCTGTCCCTGTTGGCTGAAGCAGTCGGCGTGTCTGTATCGCAGCCTGGGAGGCCGGGCGTTGGGGGAGTCTGCCAAGTGACTGGCCTCCATTTATAGCTAACTGAGAAACGGCGTCGAAGCTTTCGGGAGCCTCTTACAGGGAATGGTTGCAGTTCGGAACTGGAGACTGTGCTGGCCAACGTCAGCAGCTCCTCTCCCTCGGAGGGCTCTTGGTGTGCCGACCCCTAACAGCCAGCACGGTCCCCAGCTCGTGAACGGTCCCATTGCGAGCCGGTCTCGTCCGTGAAAGAGCCACGTGAGGCTGATCTCCAACAGTCGGGCTCCACACCTGGAGCCTTTGGGACAGGGCAGTCCTGAGCCGATGTGCCCACCAGGGGACGCGACCAAAGTTTACGTACCACAGGAAAGCGCCATCAGGGCCTCGTGTTCTCTCCATGAAATGAACGTGAGCTTGAAGGGTGACGCGTCAGCGTGCACTGTGAACAGCTCGCTGGCACGCCTGTCTTCGGCCCCTCTCACGGTCTCACGCACCCGGGCTCAGTTCCGTGTAGGAATGCTGAGTGGGAGCGCCAGCCTCGCTTCTGGACTCTAAAGCCTTCCACCCCCTAATGGCAGGTTGTGTGTGTCTCTCACGTGGGGGGAGGAATGAGGTCGCCCACAGAGGTTCTGCCATGAAAGATCTAAAGACGCACGCTGCTGAGGAGCTTGCTCCTCATGGAGCGTCCCCGAAGGCCAGAGGAATGCCGAAGGTCTCTTTCAAAGCTGCCGGACGCTCTGCCGTTCTAGGCCTGAGATAGGGACCTTGTGACGGCACTGTAACCCCGCGAGGTCCAGGAGACATCGCCAGTGCGAGTGGCAATCCGCAAGGAAGAACCTTCAAGGCGGAGTGTCCTTCCCTGTACAAAACGGCGCCCAAGTGGCTGAGGCAGGGAGCATTTTCCTTCACAGAACCGGCATCCTCGTAGGCCTGTGGGTTACTCTAAAGAAACGACACTGTGAGCAACCTCTTCGAAAAGGCCTTCGCAAGCGACTTGGAGACAACAGCAGCGCAGTGGAGGCACAGACCATTATCCTAGAGAGCAGCAGCACAGTGTCTCCGGCAGCGATCGCTTCCCGGAGGATACTTAAGCCACACCGAGATTCCAGCAGGGAGTTTTGCCTTGTAGCAGTACAACTCACTCAGGAAAGAGGGATGAGGTGTAGGGCTAATCTACGTGCGCTCACGCTCTGTGTCCCCGAGAAGGTTTCACGGAGCAGAATGCATCACCGACCGCTACCACGTGTGTGCACCAAAGAAGCCCTGTGCCGTGGGTGTTCTCAGGCCGACAGCGAAGACCTAGGTGTGTGCTGCACCCGCGCTCGGTGGTTCACACGTTGCGTGACCCTGTGCCTTTGGAAGATGTTCAGAGCGGGTGGCACCTGCGTGCTGCGAGCGCAAGAGGTGTAGAGTGTAGAGGCCTTTCACACTGGAGGAAGGGCTTGCATCTCATGGAGAGAATGTGTACGTCGCCCGGGAGACGGAGGCGCGCTCCTGACACCGTTTCCTCTGCCCGTTTAAAGCACAAGTGTTTGTACTCGATCTGGGCTGCCTGGTGAAACGCTTGGCAGTCCGCATCACCCTGAGCACCTTTCCTGAAGTTTGATTCGTAGCTGGGTAAACTCGGGCTTCAGAGGCTTAGATGGGACCAAACGTGTTCAGCTTGTGGCGAAAGCCTTTGACCAGAGGCATATACGCTTGTGCTTGGGGCGAGGGCTAGGCAAGAACGTTTACACACTGGGTTTTTATCTTTACCCTAAGCTGTCCCTTTCGGCGGCCGCAGGCGGAGAGAACCCGCGGAGAGAGAACAGCTGCGAAGTGGATGCACAGAACAGTCACCTCGATACCAGCCCCGGGGTCCCAAGCAACGATCCTTCCCCGGAGGGTACTTAACCCACCCAGGGATTCAAGCAGGGAGTTCGCCTTGTCCAACTCGCACAGGAGACTGGCATGAGACGTAGGGCTCATCTACTTGCGTTCACACTACGTGGCCCGGAGAAGTTCTCACGGAGCCGAATCCAGCACCCTTCCTCCACCACGTGTGTACCCAAAGGAGCGCTGGGCAGTGGGTGTTCTCAAGGCCAAGAGAGAAGCCCTTGTTCTGTGCTGCACCTGCTGGGTGGTTCGAAGGTTTTCTCACCTTCCTGCTCTGGAAGCTTTTCAGAGCTGAGGCTACGCCTGGGCTGCGAAAGCAGAGAGGCGTAGAGGCCTTTCACACGGAAGGCGTGGGCCTGTTTCCCATGGAGAAAGTGTACGTCGCCCAACCCCCACCCCCACCCCTCCCCACCCCAACCCACCCCCAGCTGGAGGCGTGCGGCTTGACACCATTTTGTCCTGCCCATGGAAAATACAAAGAGGCCTACACGATTTGGGCTGTCTGGCGAAAGAATTTTGAATCGGCGGCACCCTGAGTACCTTTCCCGAAGTTTGCTTCCTAGCTGGTTAAACTCGGCATTCGGAGGCGAGGTGAGAGCAAACTTGCTCCGCGCGCGGCCAAGTGCCTTGATGCCCTGCCCTAAATGTTTGAGCTTCTGGCCAGCGTCACGCAAGTACTTTGACACGTAGGATTCTCACTTTTACTCCAAGCTGTCCCTGTTGGCTGAAGCAGTCGGCGTGTCTGTATCGCAGCCTGGGAGGCCGGGCGTTGGGGGAGTCTGCCAAGTGACTGGCCTCCATTTATAGCTAACTGAGAAACGGCGTCGAAGCTTTCGGGAGCCTCTTACAGGGAATGGTTGCAGTTCGGAACTGGAGACTGTGCTGGCCAACGTCAGCAGCTCCTCTCCCTCGGAGGGCTCTTGGTGTGCCGACCCCTAACAGCCAGCACGGTCCCCAGCTCGTGAACGGTCCCATTGCGAGCCGGTCTCGTCCGTGAAAGAGCCACGTGAGGCTGATCTCCAACAGTCGGGCTCCACACCTGGAGCCTTTGGGACAGGGCAGTCCTGAGCCGATGTGCCCACCAGGGGACGCGACCAAAGTTTACGTACCACAGGAAAGCGCCATCAGGGCCTCGTGTTCTCTCCATGAAATGAACGTGAGCTTGAAGGGTGACGCGTCAGCGTGCACTGTGAACAGCTCGCTGGCACGCCTGTCTTCGGCCCCTCTCACGGTCTCACGCACCCGGGCTCAGTTCCGTGTAGGAATGCTGAGTGGGAGCGCCAGCCTCGCTTCTGGACTCTAAAGCCTTCCACCCCCTAATGGCAGGTTGTGTGTGTCTCTCACGTGGGGGGAGGAATGAGGTCGCCCACAGAGGTTCTGCCATGAAAGATCTAAAGACGCACGCTGCTGAGGAGCTTGCTCCTCATGGAGCGTCCCCGAAGGCCAGAGGAATGCCGAAGGTCTCTTTCAAAGCTGCCGGACGCTCTGCCGTTCTAGGCCTGAGATAGGGACCTTGTGACGGCACTGTAACCCCGCGAGGTCCAGGAGACATCGCCAGTGCGAGTGGCAATCCGCAAGGAAGAACCTTCAAGGCGGAGTGTCCTTCCCTGTACAAAACGGCGCCCAAGTGGCTGAGGCAGGGAGCATTTTCCTTCACAGAACCGGCATCCTCGTAGGCCTGTGGGTTACTCTAAAGAAACGACACTGTGAGCAACCTCTTCGAAAAGGCCTTCGCAAGCGACTTGGAGACAACAGCAGCGCAGTGGAGGCACAGACCATTATCCTAGAGAGCAGCAGCACAGTGTCTCCGGCAGCGATCGCTTCCCGGAGGATACTTAAGCCACACCGAGATTCCAGCAGGGAGTTTTGCCTTGTAGCAGTACAACTCACTCAGGAAAGAGGGATGAGGTGTAGGGCTAATCTACGTGCGCTCACGCTCTGTGTCCCCGAGAAGGTTTCACGGAGCAGAATGCATCACCGACCGCTACCACGTGTGTGCACCAAAGAAGCCCTGTGCCGTGGGTGTTCTCAGGCCGACAGCGAAGACCTAGGTGTGTGCTGCACCCGCGCTCGGTGGTTCACACGTTGCGTGACCCTGTGCCTTTGGAAGATGTTCAGAGCGGGTGGCACCTGCGTGCTGCGAGCGCAAGAGGTGTAGAGTGTAGAGGCCTTTCACACTGGAGGAAGGGCTTGCATCTCATGGAGAAAATGTGTACGTCGCCCGGGAGACGGAGGCGCGCTCCTGACACCGTTTCCTCTGCCCGTTTAAAGCACAAGTGTTTGTACTCGATCTGGGCTGCCTGGTGAAACGCTTGGCAGTCCGCATCACCCTGAGCACCTTTCCTGAAGTTTGATTCGTAGCTGGGTAAACTCGGGCTTCAGAGGCTTAGATGGGACCAAACGTGTTCAGCTTGTGGCGAAAGCTTTTGACCAGAGGCATATACGCTTGTGCTTGGGGCGAGGGCTAGGCAAGAACGTTTACACACTGGGTTTTTATCTTTACCCTAAGCTGTCCCTTTCGGCGGCCGCAGGCGGAGAGAACCCGCGGAGAGAGAACAGCTGCGAAGTGGATGCACAGAACAGTCACCTCGATACCAGCCCCGGGGTCCCAAGCAACGATCCTTCCCCGGAGGGTACTTAACCCACCCAGGGATTCAAGCAGGGAGTTCGCCTTGTCCAACTCGCACAGGAGACTGGCATGAGACGTAGGGCTCATCTACTTGCGTTCACACTACGTGGCCCGGAGAAGTTCTCACGGAGCCGAATCCAGCACCCTTCCTCCACCACGTGTGTACCCAAAGGAGCGCTGGGCAGTGGGTGTTCTCAAGGCCAAGAGAGAAGCCCTTGTTCTGTGCTGCACCTGCTGGGTGGTTCGAAGGTTTTCTCACCTTCCTGCTCTGGAAGCTTTTCAGAGCTGAGGCTACGCCTGGGCTGCGAAAGCAGAGAGGCGTAGAGGCCTTTCACACGGAAGGCGTGGGCCTGTTTCCCATGGAGAAAGTGTACGTCGCCCAACCCCCACCCCCACCCCTCCCCACCCCAACCCACCCCCAGCTGGAGGCGTGCGGCTTGACACCATTTTGTCCTGCCCATGGAAAATACAAAGAGGCCTACACGATTTGGGCTGTCTGGCGAAAGAATTTTGAATCGGCGGCACCCTGAGTACCTTTCCCGAAGTTTGCTTCCTAGCTGGTTAAACTCGGCATTCGGAGGCGAGGTGAGAGCAAACTTGCTCCGCGCGCGGCCAAGTGCCTTGATGCCCTGCCCTAAATGTTTGAGCTTCTGGCCAGCGTCACGCAAGTACTTTGACACGTAGGATTCTCACTTTTACTCCAAGCTGTCCCTGTTGGCTGAAGCAGTCGGCGTGTCTGTATCGCAGCCTGGGAGGCCGGGCGTTGGGGGAGTCTGCCAAGTGACTGGCCTCCATTTATAGCTAACTGAGAAACGGCGTCGAAGCTTTCGGGAGCCTCTTACAGGGAATGGTTGCAGTTCGGAACTGGAGACTGTGCTGGCCAACGTCAGCAGCTCCTCTCCCTCGGAGGGCTCTTGGTGTGCCGACCCCTAACAGCCAGCACGGTCCCCAGCTCGTGAACGGTCCCATTGCGAGCCGGTCTCGTCCGTGAAAGAGCCACGTGAGGCTGATCTCCAACAGTCGGGCTCCACACCTGGAGCCTTTGGGACAGGGCAGTCCTGAGCCGATGTGCCCACCAGGGGACGCGACCAAAGTTTACGTACCACAGGAAAGCGCCATCAGGGCCTCGTGTTCTCTCCATGAAATGAACGTGAGCTTGAAGGGTGACGCGTCAGCGTGCACTGTGAACAGCTCGCTGGCACGCCTGTCTTCGGCCCCTCTCACGGTCTCACGCACCCGGGCTCAGTTCCGTGTAGGAATGCTGAGTGGGAGCGCCAGCCTCGCTTCTGGACTCTAAAGCCTTCCACCCCCTAATGGCAGGTTGTGTGTGTCTCTCACGTGGGGGGAGGAATGAGGTCGCCCACAGAGGTTCTGCCATGAAAGATCTAAAGACGCACGCTGCTGAGGAGCTTGCTCCTCATGGAGCGTCCCCGAAGGCCAGAGGAATGCCGAAGGTCTCTTTCAAAGCTGCCGGACGCTCTGCCGTTCTAGGCCTGAGATAGGGACCTTGTGACGGCACTGTAACCCCGCGAGGTCCAGGAGACATCGACAGTGCGAGTGGCAATCCGCAAGGAAGAACCTTCAAGGCGGAGTGTCCTTCCCTGTACAAAACGGCGCCCAAGTGGCTGAGGCAGGGAGCATTTTCCTTCACAGAACCGGCATCCTCGTAGGCCTGTGGGTTACTCTAAAGAAACGACACTGTGAGCAACCTCTTCGAAAAGGCCTTCGCAAGCGACTTGGAGACAACAGCAGCGCAGTGGAGGCACAGACCATTATCCTAGAGAGCAGCAGCACAGTGTCTCCGGCAGCGATCGCTTCCCGGAGGATACTTAAGCCACACCGAGATTCCAGCAGGGAGTTTTGCCTTGTAGCAGTACAACTCACTCAGGAAAGAGGGATGAGGTGTAGGGCTAATCTACGTGCGCTCACGCTCTGTGTCCCCGAGAAGGTTTCACGGAGCAGAATGCATCACCGACCGCTACCACGTGTGTGCACCAAAGAAGCCCTGTGCCGTGGGTGTTCTCAGGCCGACAGCGAAGACCTAGGTGTGTGCTGCACCCGCGCTCGGTGGTTCACACGTTGCGTGACCCTGTGCCTTTGGAAGATGTTCAGAGCGGGTGGCACCTGCGTGCTGCGAGCGCAAGAGGTGTAGAGTGTAGAGGCCTTTCACACTGGAGGAAGGGCTTGCATCTCATGGAGAAAATGTGTACGTCGCCCGGGAGACGGAGGCGCGCTCCTGACACCGTTTCCTCTGCCCGTTTAAAGCACAAGTGTTTGTACTCGATCTGGGCTGCCTGGTGAAACGCTTGGCAGTCCGCATCACCCTGAGCACCTTTCCTGAAGTTTGATTCGTAGCTGGGTAAACTCGGGCTTCAGAGGCTTAGATGGGACCAAACGTGTTCAGCTTGTGGCGAAAGCCTTTGACCAGAGGCATATACGCTTGTGCTTGGGGCGAGGGCTAGGCAAGAACGTTTACACACTGGGTTTTTATCTTTACCCTAAGCTGTCCCTTTCGGCGGCCGCAGGCGGAGAGAACCCGCGGAGAGAGAACAGCTGCGAAGTGGATGCACAGAACAGTCACCTCGATACCAGCCCCGGGGTCCCAAGCAACGATCCTTCCCCGGAGGGTACTTAACCCACCCAGGGATTCAAGCAGGGAGTTCGCCTTGTCCAACTCGCACAGGAGACTGGCATGAGACGTAGGGCTCATCTACTTGCGTTCACACTACGTGGCCCGGAGAAGTTCTCACGGAGCCGAATCCAGCACCCTTCCTCCACCACGTGTGTACCCAAAGGAGCGCTGGGCAGTGGGTGTTCTCAAGGCCAAGAGAGAAGCCCTTGTTCTGTGCTGCACCTGCTGGGTGGTTCGAAGGTTTTCTCACCTTCCTGCTCTGGAAGCTTTTCAGAGCTGAGGCTACGCCTGGGCTGCGAAAGCAGAGAGGCGTAGAGGCCTTTCACACGGAAGGCGTGGGCCTGTTTCCCATGGAGAAAGTGTACGTCGCCCAACCCCCACCCCCACCCCTCCCCACCCCAACCCACCCCCAGCTGGAGGCGTGCGGCTTGACACCATTTTGTCCTGCCCATGGAAAATACAAAGAGGCCTACACGATTTGGGCTGTCTGGCGAAAGAATTTTGAATCGGCGGCACCCTGAGTACCTTTCCCGAAGTTTGCTTCCTAGCTGGTTAAACTCGGCATTCGGAGGCGAGGTGAGAGCAAACTTGCTCCGCGCGCGGCCAAGTGCCTTGATGCCCTGCCCTAAATGTTTGAGCTTCTGGCCAGCGTCACGCAAGTACTTTGACACGTAGGATTCTCACTTTTACTCCAAGCTGTCCCTGTTGGCTGAAGCAGTCGGCGTGTCTGTATCGCAGCCTGGGAGGCCGGGCGTTGGGGGAGTCTGCCAAGTGACTGGCCTCCATTTATAGCTAACTGAGAAACGGCGTCGAAGCTTTCGGGAGCCTCTTACAGGGAATGGTTGCAGTTCGGAACTGGAGACTGTGCTGGCCAACGTCAGCAGCTCCTCTCCCTCGGAGGGCTCTTGGTGTGCCGACCCCTAACAGCCAGCACGGTCCCCAGCTCGTGAACGGTCCCATTGCGAGCCGGTCTCGTCCGTGAAAGAGCCACGTGAGGCTGATCTCCAACAGTCGGGCTCCACACCTGGAGCCTTTGGGACAGGGCAGTCCTGAGCCGATGTGCCCACCAGGGGACGCGACCAAAGTTTACGTACCACAGGAAAGCGCCATCAGGGCCTCGTGTTCTCTCCATGAAATGAACGTGAGCTTGAAGGGTGACGCGTCAGCGTGCACTGTGAACAGCTCGCTGGCACGCCTGTCTTCGGCCCCTCTCACGGTCTCACGCACCCGGGCTCAGTTCCGTGTAGGAATGCTGAGTGGGAGCGCCAGCCTCGCTTCTGGACTCTAAAGCCTTCCACCCCCTAATGGCAGGTTGTGTGTGTCTCTCACGTGGGGGGAGGAATGAGGTCGCCCACAGAGGTTCTGCCATGAAAGATCTAAAGACGCACGCTGCTGAGGAGCTTGCTCCTCATGGAGCGTCCCCGAAGGCCAGAGGAATGCCGAAGGTCTCTTTCAAAGCTGCCGGACGCTCTGCCGTTCTAGGCCTGAGATAGGGACCTTGTGACGGCACTGTAACCCCGCGAGGTCCAGGAGACATCGCCAGTGCGAGTGGCAATCCGCAAGGAAGAACCTTCAAGGCGGAGTGTCCTTCCCTGTACAAAACGGCGCCCAAGTGGCTGAGGCAGGGAGCATTTTCCTTCACAGAACCGGCATCCTCGTAGGCCTGTGGGTTACTCTAAAGAAACGACACTGTGAGCAACCTCTTCGAAAAGGCCTTCGCAAGCGACTTGGAGACAACAGCAGCGCAGTGGAGGCACAGACCATTATCCTAGAGAGCAGCAGCACAGTGTCTCCGGCAGCGATCGCTTCCCGGAGGATACTTAAGCCACACCGAGATTCCAGCAGGGAGTTTTGCCTTGTAGCAGTACAACTCACTCAGGAAAGAGGGATGAGGTGTAGGGCTAATCTACGTGCGCTCACGCTCTGTGTCCCCGAGAAGGTTTCACGGAGCAGAATGCATCACCGACCGCTACCACGTGTGTGCACCAAAGAAGCCCTGTGCCGTGGGTGTTCTCAGGCCGACAGCGAAGACCTAGGTGTGTGCTGCACCCGCGCTCGGTGGTTCACACGTTGCGTGACCCTGTGCCTTTGGAAGATGTTCAGAGCGGGTGGCACCTGCGTGCTGCGAGCGCAAGAGGTGTAGAGTGTAGAGGCCTTTCACACTGGAGGAAGGGCTTGCATCTCATGGAGAAAATGTGTACGTCGCCCGGGAGACGGAGGCGCGCTCCTGACACCGTTTCCTCTGCCCGTTTAAAGCACAAGTGTTTGTACTCGATCTGGGCTGCCTGGTGAAACGCTTGGCAGTCCGCATCACCCTGAGCACCTTTCCTGAAGTTTGATTCGTAGCTGGGTAAACTCGGGCTTCAGAGGCTTAGATGGGACCAAACGTGTTCAGCTTGTGGCGAAAGCCTTTGACCAGAGGCATATACGCTTGTGCTTGGGGCGAGGGCTAGGCAAGAACGTTTACACACTGGGTTTTTATCTTTACCCTAAGCTGTCCCTTTCGGCGGCCGCAGGCGGAGAGAACCCGCGGAGAGAGAACAGCTGCGAAGTGGATGCACAGAACAGTCACCTCGATACCAGCCCCGGGGTCCCAAGCAACGATCCTTCCCCGGAGGGTACTTAACCCACCCAGGGATTCAAGCAGGGAGTTCGCCTTGTCCAACTCGCACAGGAGACTGGCATGAGACGTAGGGCTCATCTACTTGCGTTCACACTACGTGGCCCGGAGAAGTTCTCACGGAGCCGAATCCAGCACCCTTCCTCCACCACGTGTGTACCCAAAGGAGCGCTGGGCAGTGGGTGTTCTCAAGGCCAAGAGAGAAGCCCTTGTTCTGTGCTGCACCTGCTGGGTGGTTCGAAGGTTTTCTCACCTTCCTGCTCTGGAAGCTTTTCAGAGCTGAGGCTACGCCTGGGCTGCGAAAGCAGAGAGGCGTAGAGGCCTTTCACACGGAAGGCGTGGGCCTGTTTCCCATGGAGAAAGTGTACGTCGCCCAACCCCCACCCCCACCCCTCCCCACCCCAACCCACCCCCAGCTGGAGGCGTGCGGCTTGACACCATTTTGTCCTGCCCATGGAAAATACAAAGAGGCCTACACGATTTGGGCTGTCTGGCGAAAGAATTTTGAATCGGCGGCACCCTGAGTACCTTTCCCGAAGTTTGCTTCCTAGCTGGTTAAACTCGGCATTCGGAGGCGAGGTGAGAGCAAACTTGCTCCGCGCGCGGCCAAGTGCCTTGATGCCCTGCCCTAAATGTTTGAGCTTCTGGCCAGCGTCACGCAAGTACTTTGACACGTAGGATTCTCACTTTTACTCCAAGCTGTCCCTGTTGGCTGAAGCAGTCGGCGTGTCTGTATCGCAGCCTGGGAGGCCGGGCGTTGGGGGAGTCTGCCAAGTGACTGGCCTCCATTTATAGCTAACTGAGAAACGGCGTCGAAGCTTTCGGGAGCCTCTTACAGGGAATGGTTGCAGTTCGGAACTGGAGACTGTGCTGGCCAACGTCAGCAGCTCCTCTCCCTCGGAGGGCTCTTGGTGTGCCGACCCCTAACAGCCAGCACGGTCCCCAGCTCGTGAACGGTCCCATTGCGAGCCGGTCTCGTCCGTGAAAGAGCCACGTGAGGCTGATCTCCAACAGTCGGGCTCCACACCTGGAGCCTTTGGGACAGGGCAGTCCTGAGCCGATGTGCCCACCAGGGGACGCGACCAAAGTTTACGTACCACAGGAAAGCGCCATCAGGGCCTCGTGTTCTCTCCATGAAATGAACGTGAGCTTGAAGGGTGACGCGTCAGCGTGCACTGTGAACAGCTCGCTGGCACGCCTGTCTTCAGCCCCTCTCACGGTCTCACGCACCCGGGCTCAGTTCCGTGTAGGAATGCTGAGTGGGAGCGCCAGCCTCGCTTCTGGACTCTAAAGCCTTCCACCCCCTAATGGCAGGTTGTGTGTGTCTCTCACGTGGGGGGAGGAATGAGGTCGCCCACAGAGGTTCTGCCATGAAAGATCTAAAGACGCACGCTGCTGAGGAGCTTGCTCCTCATGGAGCGTCCCCGAAGGCCAGAGGAATGCCGAAGGTCTCTTTCAAAGCTGCCGGACGCTCTGCCGTTCTAGGCCTGAGATAGGGACCTTGTGACGGCACTGTAACCCCGCGAGGTCCAGGAGACATCGACAGTGCGAGTGGCAATCCGCAAGGAAGAACCTTCAAGGCGGAGTGTCCTTCCCTGTACAAAACGGCGCCCAAGTGGCTGAGGCAGGGAGCATTTTCCTTCACAGAACCGGCATCCTCGTAGGCCTGTGGGTTACTCTAAAGAAACGACACTGTGAGCAACCTCTTCGAAAAGGCCTTCGCAAGCGACTTGGAGACAACAGCAGCGCAGTGGAGGCACAGACCATTATCCTAGAGAGCAGCAGCACAGTGTCTCCGGCAGCGATCGCTTCCCGGAGGATACTTAAGCCACACCGAGATTCCAGCAGGGAGTTTTGCCTTGTAGCAGTACAACTCACTCAGGAAAGAGGGATGAGGTGTAGGGCTAATCTACGTGCGCTCACGCTCTGTGTCCCCGAGAAGGTTTCACGGAGCAGAATGCATCACCGACCGCTACCACGTGTGTGCACCAAAGAAGCCCTGTGCCGTGGGTGTTCTCAGGCCGACAGCGAAGACCTAGGTGTGTGCTGCACCCGCGCTCGGTGGTTCACACGTTGCGTGACCCTGTGCCTTTGGAAGATGTTCAGAGCGGGTGGCACCTGCGTGCTGCGAGCGCAAGAGGTGTAGAGTGTAGAGGCCTTTCACACTGGAGGAAGGGCTTGCATCTCATGGAGAAAATGTGTACGTCGCCCGGGAGACGGAGGCGCGCTCCTGACACCGTTTCCTCTGCCCGTTTAAAGCACAAGTGTTTGTACTCGATCTGGGCTGCCTGGTGAAACGCTTGGCAGTCCGCATCACCCTGAGCACCTTTCCTGAAGTTTGATTCGTAGCTGGGTAAACTCGGGCTTCAGAGGCTTAGATGGGACCAAACGTGTTCAGCTTGTGGCGAAAGCCTTTGACCAGAGGCATATACGCTTGTGCTTGGGGCGAGGGCTAGGCAAGAACGTTTACACACTGGGTTTTTATCTTTACCCTAAGCTGTCCCTTTCGGCGGCCACAGGCGGAGAGAACCCGCGGAGAGAGAACAGCTGCGAAGTGGATGCACAGAACAGTCACCTCGATACCAGCCCCGGGGTCCCAAGCAACGATCCTTCCCCGGAGGGTACTTAACCCACCCAGGGATTCAAGCAGGGAGTTCGCCTTGTCCAACTCGCACAGGAGACTGGCATGAGACGTAGGGCTCATCTACTTGCGTTCACACTACGTGGCCCGGAGAAGTTCTCACGGAGCCGAATCCAGCACCCTTCCTCCACCACGTGTGTACCCAAAGGAGCGCTGGGCAGTGGGTGTTCTCAAGGCCAAGAGAGAAGCCCTTGTTCTGTGCTGCACCTGCTGGGTGGTTCGAAGGTTTTCTCACCTTCCTGCTCTGGAAGCTTTTCAGAGCTGAGGCTACGCCTGGGCTGCGAAAGCAGAGAGGCGTAGAGGCCTTTCACACGGAAGGCGTGGGCCTGTTTCCCATGGAGAAAGTGTACGTCGCCCAACCCCCACCCCCACCCCTCCCCACCCCAACCCACCCCCAGCTGGAGGCGTGCGGCTTGACACCATTTTGTCCTGCCCATGGAAAATACAAAGAGGCCTACACGATTTGGGCTGTCTGGCGAAAGAATTTTGAATCGGCGGCACCCTGAGTACCTTTCCCGAAGTTTGCTTCCTAGCTGGTTAAACTCGGCATTCGGAGGCGAGGTGAGAGCAAACTTGCTCCGCGCGCGGCCAAGTGCCTTGATGCCCTGCCCTAAATGTTTGAGCTTCTGGCCAGCGTCACGCAAGTACTTTGACACGTAGGATTCTCACTTTTACTCCAAGCTGTCCCTGTTGGCTGAAGCAGTCGGCGTGTCTGTATCGCAGCCTGGGAGGCCGGGCGTTGGGGGAGTCTGCCAAGTGACTGGCCTCCATTTATAGCTAACTGAGAAACGGCGTCGAAGCTTTCGGGAGCCTCTTACAGGGAATGGTTGCAGTTCGGAATTGGAGACTGTGCTGGCCAACGTCAGCAGCTCCTCTCCCTCGGAGGGCTCTTGGTGTGCCGACCCCTAACAGCCAGCACGGTCCCCAGCTCGTGAACGGTCCCATTGCGAGCCGGTCTCGTCCGTGAAAGAGCCACGTGAGGCTGATCTCCAACAGTCGGGCTCCACACCTGGAGCCTTTGGGACAGGGCAGTCCTGAGCCGATGTGCCCACCAGGGGACGCGACCAAAGTTTACGTACCACAGGAAAGCGCCATCAGGGCCTCGTGTTCTCTCCATGAAATGAACGTGAGCTTGAAGGGTGACGCGTCAGCGTGCACTGTGAACAGCTCGCTGGCACGCCTGTCTTCGGCCCCCTCACGGTCTCACGCACCCGGGCTCAGTTCCGTGTAGGAATGCTGAGTGGGAGCGCCAGCCTCGCTTCTGGACTCTAAAGCCTTCCACCCCCTAATGGCAGGTTGTGTGTGTCTCTCACGTGGGGGGAGGAATGAGGTCGCCCACAGAGGTTCTGCCATGAAAGATCTAAAGACGCACGCTGCTGAGGAGCTTGCTCCTCATGGAGCGTCCCCGAAGGCCAGAGGAATGCCGAAGGTCTCTTTCAAAGCTGCCGGACGCTCTGCCGTTCTAGGCCTGAGATAGGGACCTTGTGACGGCACTGTAACCCCGCGAGGTCCAGGAGACATCGCCAGTGCGAGTGGCAATCCGCAAGGAAGAACCTTCAAGGCGGAGTGTCCTTCCCTGTACAAAACGGCGCCCAAGTGGCTGAGGCAGGGAGCATTTTCCTTCACAGAACCGGCATCCTCGTAGGCCTGTGGGTTACTCTAAAGAAACGACACTGTGAGCAACCTCTTCGAAAAGGCCTTCGCAAGCGACTTGGAGACAACAGCAGCGCAGTGGAGGCACAGACCATTATCCTAGAGAGCAGCAGCACAGTGTCTCCGGCAGCGATCGCTTCCCGGAGGATACTTAAGCCACACCGAGATTCCAGCAGGGAGTTTTGCCTTGTAGCAGTACAACTCACTCAGGAAAGAGGGATGAGGTGTAGGGCTAATCTACGTGCGCTCACGCTCTGTGTCCCCGAGAAGGTTTCACGGAGCAGAATGCATCACCGACCGCTACCACGTGTGTGCACCAAAGAAGCCCTGTGCCGTGGGTGTTCTCAGGCCGACAGCGAAGACCTAGGTGTGTGCTGCACCCGCGCTCGGTGGTTCACACGTTGCGTGACCCTGTGCCTTTGGAAGATGTTCAGAGCGGGTGGCACCTGCGTGCTGCGAGCGCAAGAGGTGTAGAGTGTAGAGGCCTTTCACACTGGAGGAAGGGCTTGCATCTCATGGAGAGAATGTGTACGTCGCCCGGGAGACGGAGGCGCGCTCCTGACACCGTTTCCTCTGCCCGTTTAAAGCACAAGTGTTTGTACTCGATCTGGGCTGCCTGGTGAAACGCTTGGCAGTCCGCATCACCCTGAGCACCTTTCCTGAAGTTTGATTCGTAGCTGGGTAAACTCGGGCTTCAGAGGCTTAGATGGGACCAAACGTGTTCAGCTTGTGGCGAAAGCCTTTGACCAGAGGCATATACGCTTGTGCTTGGGGCGAGGGCTAGGCAAGAACGTTTACACACTGGGTTTTTATCTTTACCCTAAGCTGTCCCTTTCGGCGGCCGCAGGCGGAGAGAACCCGCGGAGAGAGAACAGCTGCGAAGTGGATGCACAGAACAGTCACCTCGATACCAGCCCCGGGGTCCCAAGCAACGATCCTTCCCCGGAGGGTACTTAACCCACCCAGGGATTCAAGCAGGGAGTTCGCCTTGTCCAACTCGCACAGGAGACTGGCATGAGACGTAGGGCTCATCTACTTGCGTTCACACTACGTGGCCCGGAGAAGTTCTCACGGAGCCGAATCCAGCACCCTTCCTCCACCACGTGTGTACCCAAAGGAGCGCTGGGCAGTGGGTGTTCTCAAGGCCAAGAGAGAAGCCCTTGTTCTGTGCTGCACCTGCTGGGTGGTTCGAAGGTTTTCTCACCTTCCTGCTCTGGAAGCTTTTCAGAGCTGAGGCTACGCCTGGGCTGCGAAAGCAGAGAGGCGTAGAGGCCTTTCACACGGAAGGCGTGGGCCTGTTTCCCATGGAGAAAGTGTACGTCGCCCAACCCCCACCCCCACCCCTCCCCACCCCAACCCACCCCCAGCTGGAGGCGTGCGGCTTGACACCATTTTGTCCTGCCCATGGAAAATACAAAGAGGCCTACACGATTTGGGCTGTCTGGCGAAAGAATTTTGAATCGGCGGCACCCTGAGTACCTTTCCCGAAGTTTGCTTCCTAGCTGGTTAAACTCGGCATTCGGAGGCGAGGTGAGAGCAAACTTGCTCCGCGCGCGGCCAAGTGCCTTGATGCCCTGCCCTAAATGTTTGAGCTTCTGGCCAGCGTCACGCAAGTACTTTGACACGTAGGATTCTCACTTTTACTCCAAGCTGTCCCTGTTGGCTGAAGCAGTCGGCGTGTCTGTATCGCAGCCTGGGAGGCCGGGCGTTGGGGGAGTCTGCCAAGTGACTGGCCTCCATTTATAGCTAACTGAGAAACGGCGTCGAAGCTTTCGGGAGCCTCTTACAGGGAATGGTTGCAGTTCGGAATTGGAGACTGTGCTGGCCAACGTCAGCAGCTCCTCTCCCTCGGAGGGCTCTTGGTGTGCCGACCCCTAACAGCCAGCACGGTCCCCAGCTCGTGAACGGTCCCATTGCGAGCCGGTCTCGTCCGTGAAAGAGCCACGTGAGGCTGATCTCCAACAGTCGGGCTCCACACCTGGAGCCTTTGGGACAGGGCAGTCCTGAGCCGATGTGCCCACCAGGGGACGCGACCAAAGTTTACGTACCACAGGAAAGCGCCATCAGGGCCTCGTGTTCTCTCCATGAAATGAACGTGAGCTTGAAGGGTGACGCGTCAGCGTGCACTGTGAACAGCTCGCTGGCACGCCTGTCTTCGGCCCCCTCACGGTCTCACGCACCCGGGCTCAGTTCCGTGTAGGAATGCTGAGTGGGAGCGCCAGCCTCGCTTCTGGACTCTAAAGCCTTCCACCCCCTAATGGCAGGTTGTGTGTGTCTCTCACGTGGGGGGAGGAATGAGGTCGCCCACAGAGGTTCTGCCATGAAAGATCTAAAGACGCACGCTGCTGAGGAGCTTGCTCCTCATGGAGCGTCCCCGAAGGCCAGAGGAATGCCGAAGGTCTCTTTCAAAGCTGCCGGACGCTCTGCCGTTCTAGGCCTGAGATAGGGACCTTGTGACGGCACTGTAACCCCGCGAGGTCCAGGAGACATCGCCAGTGCGAGTGGCAATCCGCAAGGAAGAACCTTCAAGGCGGAGTGTCCTTCCCTGTACAAAACGGCGCCCAAGTGGCTGAGGCAGGGAGCATTTTCCTTCACAGAACCGGCATCCTCGTAGGCCTGTGGGTTACTCTAAAGAAACGACACTGTGAGCAACCTCTTCGAAAAGGCCTTCGCAAGCGACTTGGAGACAACAGCAGCGCAGTGGAGGCACAGACCATTATCCTAGAGAGCAGCAGCACAGTGTCTCCGGCAGCGATCGCTTCCCGGAGGATACTTAAGCCACACCGAGATTCCAGCAGGGAGTTTTGCCTTGTAGCAGTACAACTCACTCAGGAAAGAGGGATGAGGTGTAGGGCTAATCTACGTGCGCTCACGCTCTGTGTCCCCGAGAAGGTTTCACGGAGCAGAATGCATCACCGACCGCTACCACGTGTGTGCACCAAAGAAGCCCTGTGCCGTGGGTGTTCTCAGGCCGACAGCGAAGACCTAGGTGTGTGCTGCACCCGCGCTCGGTGGTTCACACGTTGCGTGACCCTGTGCCTTTGGAAGATGTTCAGAGCGGGTGGCACCTGCGTGCTGCGAGCGCAAGAGGTGTAGAGTGTAGAGGCCTTTCACACTGGAGGAAGGGCTTGCATCTCATGGAGAGAATGTGTACGTCGCCCGGGAGACGGAGGCGCGCTCCTGACACCGTTTCCTCTGCCCGTTTAAAGCACAAGTGTTTGTACTCGATCTGGGCTGCCTGGTGAAACGCTTGGCAGTCCGCATCACCCTGAGCACCTTTCCTGAAGTTTGATTCGTAGCTGGGTAAACTCGGGCTTCAGAGGCTTAGATGGGACCAAACGTGTTCAGCTTGTGGCGAAAGCCTTTGACCAGAGGCATATACGCTTGTGCTTGGGGCGAGGGCTAGGCAAGAACGTTTACACACTGGGTTTTTATCTTTACCCTAAGCTGTCCCTTTCGGCGGCCGCAGGCGGAGAGAACCCGCGGAGAGAGAACAGCTGCGAAGTGGATGCACAGAACAGTCACCTCGATACCAGCCCCGGGGTCCCAAGCAACGATCCTTCCCCGGAGGGTACTTAACCCACCCAGGGATTCAAGCAGGGAGTTCGCCTTGTCCAACTCGCACAGGAGACTGGCATGAGACGTAGGGCTCATCTACTTGCGTTCACACTACGTGGCCCGGAGAAGTTCTCACGGAGCCGAATCCAGCACCCTTCCTCCACCACGTGTGTACCCAAAGGAGCGCTGGGCAGTGGGTGTTCTCAAGGCCAAGAGAGAAGCCCTTGTTCTGTGCTGCACCTGCTGGGTGGTTCGAAGGTTTTCTCACCTTCCTGCTCTGGAAGCTTTTCAGAGCTGAGGCTACGCCTGGGCTGCGAAAGCAGAGAGGCGTAGAGGCCTTTCACACGGAAGGCGTGGGCCTGTTTCCCATGGAGAAAGTGTACGTCGCCCAACCCCCACCCCCACCCCTCCCCACCCCAACCCACCCCCAGCTGGAGGCGTGCGGCTTGACACCATTTTGTCCTGCCCATGGAAAATACAAAGAGGCCTACACGATTTGGGCTGTCTGGCGAAAGAATTTTGAATCGGCGGCACCCTGAGTACCTTTCCCGAAGTTTGCTTCCTAGCTGGTTAAACTCGGCATTCGGAGGCGAGGTGAGAGCAAACTTGCTCCGCGCGCGGCCAAGTGCCTTGATGCCCTGCCCTAAATGTTTGAGCTTCTGGCCAGCGTCACGCAAGTACTTTGACACGTAGGATTCTCACTTTTACTCCAAGCTGTCCCTGTTGGCTGAAGCAGTCGGCGTGTCTGTATCGCAGCCTGGGAGGCCGGGCGTTGGGAGAGTCTGCCAAGTGACTGGCCTCCATTTATAGCTAACTGAGAAACGGCGTCGAAGCTTTCGGGAGCCTCTTACAGGGAATGGTTGCAGTTCGGAACTGGAGACTGTGCTGGCCAACGTCAGCAGCTCCTCTCCCTCGGAGGGCTCTTGGTGTGCCGACCCCTAACAGCCAGCACGGTCCCCAGCTCGTGAACGGTCCCATTGCGAGCCGGTCTCGTCCGTGAAAGAGCCACGTGAGGCTGATCTCCAACAGTCGGGCTCCACACCTGGAGCCTTTGGGACAGGGCAGTCCTGAGCCGATGTGCCCACCAGGGGACGCGACCAAAGTTTACGTACCACAGGAAAGCGCCATCAGGGCCTCGTGTTCTCTCCATGAAATGAACGTGAGCTTGAAGGGTGACGCGTCAGCGTGCACTGTGAACAGCTCGCTGGCACGCCTGTCTTCGGCCCCTCTCACGGTCTCACGCACCCGGGCTCAGTTCCGTGTAGGAATGCTGAGTGGGAGCGCCAGCCTCGCTTCTGGACTCTAAAGCCTTCCACCCCCTAATGGCAGGTTGTGTGTGTCTCTCACGTGGGGGGAGGAATGAGGTCGCCCACAGAGGTTCTGCCATGAAAGATCTAAAGACGCACGCTGCTGAGGAGCTTGCTCCTCATGGAGCGTCCCCGAAGGCCAGAGGAATGCCGAAGGTCTCTTTCAAAGCTGCCGGACGCTCTGCCGTTCTAGGCCTGAGATAGGGACCTTGTGACGGCACTGTAACCCCGCGAGGTCCAGGAGACATCGCCAGTGCGAGTGGCAATCCGCAAGGAAGAACCTTCAAGGCGGAGTGTCCTTCCCTGTACAAAACGGCGCCCAAGTGGCTGAGGCAGGGAGCATTTTCCTTCACAGAACCGGCATCCTCGTAGGCCTGTGGGTTACTCTAAAGAAACGACACTGTGAGCAACCTCTTCGAAAAGGCCTTCGCAAGCGACTTGGAGACAACAGCAGCGCAGTGGAGGCACAGACCATTATCCTAGAGAGCAGCAGCACAGTGTCTCCGGCAGCGATCGCTTCCCGGAGGATACTTAAGCCACACCGAGATTCCAGCAGGGAGTTTTGCCTTGTAGCAGTACAACTCACTCAGGAAAGAGGGATGAGGTGTAGGGCTAATCTACGTGCGCTCACGCTCTGTGTCCCCGAGAAGGTTTCACGGAGCAGAATGCATCACCGACCGCTACCACGTGTGTGCACCAAAGAAGCCCTGTGCCGTGGGTGTTCTCAGGCCGACAGCGAAGACCTAGGTGTGTGCTGCACCCGCGCTCGGTGGTTCACACGTTGCGTGACCCTGTGCCTTTGGAAGATGTTCAGAGCGGGTGGCACCTGCGTGCTGCGAGCGCAAGAGGTGTAGAGTGTAGAGGCCTTTCACACTGGAGGAAGGGCTTGCATCTCATGGAGAGAATGTGTACGTCGCCCGGGAGACGGAGGCGCGCTCCTGACACCGTTTCCTCTGCCCGTTTAAAGCACAAGTGTTTGTACTCGATCTGGGCTGCCTGGTGAAACGCTTGGCAGTCCGCATCACCCTGAGCACCTTTCCTGAAGTTTGATTCGTAGCTGGGTAAACTCGGGCTTCAGAGGCTTAGATGGGACCAAACGTGTTCAGCTTGTGGCGAAAGCCTTTGACCAGAGGCATATACGCTTGTGCTTGGGGCGAGGGCTAGGCAAGAACGTTTACACACTGGGTTTTTATCTTTACCCTAAGCTGTCCCTTTCGGCGGCCGCAGGCGGAGAGAACCCGCGGAGAGAGAACAGCTGCGAAGTGGATGCACAGAACAGTCACCTCGATACCAGCCCCGGGGTCCCAAGCAACGATCCTTCCCCGGAGGGTACTTAACCCACCCAGGGATTCAAGCAGGGAGTTCGCCTTGTCCAACTCGCACAGGAGACTGGCATGAGACGTAGGGCTCATCTACTTGCGTTCACACTACGTGGCCCGGAGAAGTTCTCACGGAGCCGAATCCAGCACCCTTCCTCCACCACGTGTGTACCCAAAGGAGCGCTGGGCAGTGGGTGTTCTCAAGGCCAAGAGAGAAGCCCTTGTTCTGTGCTGCACCTGCTGGGTGGTTCGAAGGTTTTCTCACCTTCCTGCTCTGGAAGCTTTTCAGAGCTGAGGCTACGCCTGGGCTGCGAAAGCAGAGAGGCGTAGAGGCCTTTCACACGGAAGGCGTGGGCCTGTTTCCCATGGAGAAAGTGTACGTCGCCCAACCCCCACCCCCACCCCTCCCCACCCCAACCCACCCCCAGCTGGAGGCGTGCGGCTTGACACCATTTTGTCCTGCCCATGGAAAATACAAAGAGGCCTACACGATTTGGGCTGTCTGGCGAAAGAATTTTGAATCGGCGGCACCCTGAGTACCTTTCCCGAAGTTTGCTTCCTAGCTGGTTAAACTCGGCATTCGGAGGCGAGGTGAGAGCAAACTTGCTCCGCGCGCGGCCAAGTGCCTTGATGCCCTGCCCTAAATGTTTGAGCTTCTGGCCAGCGTCACGCAAGTACTTTGACACGTAGGATTCTCACTTTTACTCCAAGCTGTCCCTGTTGGCTGAAGCAGTCGGCGTGTCTGTATCGCAGCCTGGGAGGCCGGGCGTTGGGGGAGTCTGCCAAGTGACTGGCCTCCATTTATAGCTAACTGAGAAACGGCGTCGAAGCTTTCGGGAGCCTCTTACAGGGAATGGTTGCAGTTCGGAACTGGAGACTGTGCTGGCCAACGTCAGCAGCTCCTCTCCCTCGGAGGGCTCTTGGTGTGCCGACCCCTAACAGCCAGCACGGTCCCCAGCTCGTGAACGGTCCCATTGCGAGCCGGTCTCGTCCGTGAAAGAGCCACGTGAGGCTGATCTCCAACAGTCGGGCTCCACACCTGGAGCCTTTGGGACAGGGCAGTCCTGAGCCGATGTGCCCACCAGGGGACGCGACCAAAGTTTACGTACCACAGGAAAGCGCCATCAGGGCCTCGTGTTCTCTCCATGAAATGAACGTGAGCTTGAAGGGTGACGCGTCAGCGTGCACTGTGAACAGCTCGCTGGCACGCCTGTCTTCGGCCCCTCTCACGGTCTCACGCACCCGGGCTCAGTTCCGTGTAGGAATGCTGAGTGGGAGCGCCAGCCTCGCTTCTGGACTCTAAAGCCTTCCACCCCCTAATGGCAGGTTGTGTGTGTCTCTCACGTGGGGGGAGGAATGAGGTCGCCCACAGAGGTTCTGCCATGAAAGATCTAAAGACGCACGCTGCTGAGGAGCTTGCTCCTCATGGAGCGTCCCCGAAGGCCAGAGGAATGCCGAAGGTCTCTTTCAAAGCTGCCGGACGCTCTGCCGTTCTAGGCCTGAGATAGGGACCTTGTGACGGCACTGTAACCCCGCGAGGTCCAGGAGACATCGCCAGTGCGAGTGGCAATCCGCAAGGAAGAACCTTCAAGGCGGAGTGTCCTTCCCTGTACAAAACGGCGCCCAAGTGGCTGAGGCAGGGAGCATTTTCCTTCACAGAACCGGCATCCTCGTAGGCCTGTGGGTTACTCTAAAGAAACGACACTGTGAGCAACCTCTTCGAAAAGGCCTTCGCAAGCGACTTGGAGACAACAGCAGCGCAGTGGAGGCACAGACCATTATCCTAGAGAGCAGCAGCACAGTGTCTCCGGCAGCGATCGCTTCCCGGAGGATACTTAAGCCACACCGAGATTCCAGCAGGGAGTTTTGCCTTGTAGCAGTACAACTCACTCAGGAAAGAGGGATGAGGTGTAGGGCTAATCTACGTGCGCTCACGCTCTGTGTCCCCGAGAAGGTTTCACGGAGCAGAATGCATCACCGACCGCTACCACGTGTGTGCACCAAAGAAGCCCTGTGCCGTGGGTGTTCTCAGGCCGACAGCGAAGACCTAGGTGTGTGCTGCACCCGCGCTCGGTGGTTCACACGTTGCGTGACCCTGTGCCTTTGGAAGATGTTCAGAGCGGGTGGCACCTGCGTGCTGCGAGCGCAAGAGGTGTAGAGTGTAGAGGCCTTTCACACTGGAGGAAGGGCTTGCATCTCATGGAGAGAATGTGTACGTCGCCCGGGAGACGGAGGCGCGCTCCTGACACCGTTTCCTCTGCCCGTTTAAAGCACAAGTGTTTGTACTCGATCTGGGCTGCCTGGTGAAACGCTTGGCAGTCCGCATCACCCTGAGCACCTTTCCTGAAGTTTGATTCGTAGCTGGGTAAACTCGGGCTTCAGAGGCTTAGATGGGACCAAACGTGTTCAGCTTGTGGCGAAAGCCTTTGACCAGAGGCATATACGCTTGTGCTTGGGGCGAGGGCTAGGCAAGAACGTTTACACACTGGGTTTTTATCTTTACCCTAAGCTGTCCCTTTCGGCGGCCGCAGGCGGAGAGAACCCGCGGAGAGAGAACAGCTGCGAAGTGGATGCACAGAACAGTCACCTCGATACCAGCCCCGGGGTCCCAAGCAACGATCCTTCCCCGGAGGGTACTTAACCCACCCAGGGATTCAAGCAGGGAGTTCGCCTTGTCCAACTCGCACAGGAGACTGGCATGAGACGTAGGGCTCATCTACTTGCGTTCACACTACGTGGCCCGGAGAAGTTCTCACGGAGCCGAATCCAGCACCCTTCCTCCACCACGTGTGTACCCAAAGGAGCGCTGGGCAGTGGGTGTTCTCAAGGCCAAGAGAGAAGCCCTTGTTCTGTGCTGCACCTGCTGGGTGGTTCGAAGGTTTTCTCACCTTCCTGCTCTGGAAGCTTTTCAGAGCTGAGGCTACGCCTGGGCTGCGAAAGCAGAGAGGCGTAGAGGCCTTTCACACGGAAGGCGTGGGCCTGTTTCCCATGGAGAAAGTGTACGTCGCCCAACCCCCACCCCCACCCCTCCCCACCCCAACCCACCCCCAGCTGGAGGCGTGCGGCTTGACACCATTTTGTCCTGCCCATGGAAAATACAAAGAGGCCTACACGATTTGGGCTGTCTGGCGAAAGAATTTTGAATCGGCGGCACCCTGAGTACCTTTCCCGAAGTTTGCTTCCTAGCTGGTTAAACTCGGCATTCGGAGGCGAGGTGAGAGCAAACTTGCTCCGCGCGCGGCCAAGTGCCTTGATGCCCTGCCCTAAATGTTTGAGCTTCTGGCCAGCGTCACGCAAGTACTTTGACACGTAGGATTCTCACTTTTACTCCAAGCTGTCCCTGTTGGCTGAAGCAGTCGGCGTGTCTGTATCGCAGCCTGGGAGGCCGGGCGTTGGGGGAGTCTGCCAAGTGACTGGCCTCCATTTATAGCTAACTGAGAAACGGCGTCGAAGCTTTCGGGAGCCTCTTACAGGGAATGGTTGCAGTTCGGAACTGGAGACTGTGCTGGCCAACGTCAGCAGCTCCTCTCCCTCGGAGGGCTCTTGGTGTGCCGACCCCTAACAGCCAGCACGGTCCCCAGCTCGTGAACGGTCCCATTGCGAGCCGGTCTCGTCCGTGAAAGAGCCACGTGAGGCTGATCTCCAACAGTCGGGCTCCACACCTGGAGCCTTTGGGACAGGGCAGTCCTGAGCCGATGTGCCCACCAGGGGACGCGACCAAAGTTTACGTACCACAGGAAAGCGCCATCAGGGCCTCGTGTTCTCTCCATGAAATGAACGTGAGCTTGAAGGGTGACGCGTCAGCGTGCACTGTGAACAGCTCGCTGGCACGCCTGTCTTCGGCCCCTCTCACGGTCTCACGCACCCGGGCTCAGTTCCGTGTAGGAATGCTGAGTGGGAGCGCCAGCCTCGCTTCTGGACTCTAAAGCCTTCCACCCCCTAATGGCAGGTTGTGTGTGTCTCTCACGTGGGGGGAGGAATGAGGTCGCCCACAGAGGTTCTGCCATGAAAGATCTAAAGACGCACGCTGCTGAGGAGCTTGCTCCTCATGGAGCGTCCCCGAAGGCCAGAGGAATGCCGAAGGTCTCTTTCAAAGCTGCCGGACGCTCTGCCGTTCTAGGCCTGAGATAGGGACCTTGTGACGGCACTGTAACCCCGCGAGGTCCAGGAGACATCGCCAGTGCGAGTGGCAATCCGCAAGGAAGAACCTTCAAGGCGGAGTGTCCTTCCCTGTACAAAACGGCGCCCAAGTGGCTGAGGCAGGGAGCATTTTCCTTCACAGAACCGGCATCCTCGTAGGCCTGTGGGTTACTCTAAAGAAACGACACTGTGAGCAACCTCTTCGAAAAGGCCTTCGCAAGCGACTTGGAGACAACAGCAGCGCAGTGGAGGCACAGACCATTATCCTAGAGAGCAGCAGCACAGTGTCTCCGGCAGCGATCGCTTCCCGGAGGATACTTAAGCCACACCGAGATTCCAGCAGGGAGTTTTGCCTTGTAGCAGTACAACTCACTCAGGAAAGAGGGATGAGGTGTAGGGCTAATCTACGTGCGCTCACGCTCTGTGTCCCCGAGAAGGTTTCACGGAGCAGAATGCATCACCGACCGCTACCACGTGTGTGCACCAAAGAAGCCCTGTGCCGTGGGTGTTCTCAGGCCGACAGCGAAGACCTAGGTGTGTGCTGCACCCGCGCTCGGTGGTTCACACGTTGCGTGACCCTGTGCCTTTGGAAGATGTTCAGAGCGGGTGGCACCTGCGTGCTGCGAGCGCAAGAGGTGTAGAGTGTAGAGGCCTTTCACACTGGAGGAAGGGCTTGCATCTCATGGAGAGAATGTGTACGTCGCCCGGGAGACGGAGGCGCGCTCCTGACACCGTTTCCTCTGCCCGTTTAAAGCACAAGTGTTTGTACTCGATCTGGGCTGCCTGGTGAAACGCTTGGCAGTCCGCATCACCCTGAGCACCTTTCCTGAAGTTTGATTCGTAGCTGGGTAAACTCGGGCTTCAGAGGCTTAGATGGGACCAAACGTGTTCAGCTTGTGGCGAAAGCCTTTGACCAGAGGCATATACGCTTGTGCTTGGGGCGAGGGCTAGGCAAGAACGTTTACACACTGGGTTTTTATCTTTACCCTAAGCTGTCCCTTTCGGCGGCCGCAGGCGGAGAGAACCCGCGGAGAGAGAACAGCTGCGAAGTGGATGCACAGAACAGTCACCTCGATACCAGCCCCGGGGTCCCAAGCAACGATCCTTCCCCGGAGGGTACTTAACCCACCCAGGGATTCAAGCAGGGAGTTCGCCTTGTCCAACTCGCACAGGAGACTGGCATGAGACGTAGGGCTCATCTACTTGCGTTCACACTACGTGGCCCGGAGAAGTTCTCACGGAGCCGAATCCAGCACCCTTCCTCCACCACGTGTGTACCCAAAGGAGCGCTGGGCAGTGGGTGTTCTCAAGGCCAAGAGAGAAGCCCTTGTTCTGTGCTGCACCTGCTGGGTGGTTCGAAGGTTTTCTCACCTTCCTGCTCTGGAAGCTTTTCAGAGCTGAGGCTACGCCTGGGCTGCGAAAGCAGAGAGGCGTAGAGGCCTTTCACACGGAAGGCGTGGGCCTGTTTCCCATGGAGAAAGTGTACGTCGCCCAACCCCCACCCCCACCCCTCCCCACCCCAACCCACCCCCAGCTGGAGGCGTGCGGCTTGACACCATTTTGTCCTGCCCATGGAAAATACAAAGAGGCCTACACGATTTGGGCTGTCTGGCAAAAGAATTTTGAATCGGCGGCACCCTGAGTACCTTTCCCGAAGTTTGCTTCCTAGCTGGTTAAACTCGGCATTCGGAGGCGAGGTGAGAGCAAACTTGCTCCGCGCGCGGCCAAGTGCCTTGATGCCCTGCCCTAAATGTTTGAGCTTCTGGCCAGCGTCACGCAAGTACTTTGACACGTAGGATTCTCACTTTTACTCCAAGCTGTCCCTGTTGGCTGAAGCAGTCGGCGTGTCTGTATCGCAGCCTGGGAGGCCGGGCGTTGGGGGAGTCTGCCAAGTGACTGGCCTCCATTTATAGCTAACTGAGAAACGGCGTCGAAGCTTTCGGGAGCCTCTTACAGGGAATGGTTGCAGTTCGGAACTGGAGACTGTGCTGGCCAACGTCAGCAGCTCCTCTCCCTCGGAGGGCTCTTGGTGTGCCGACCCCTAACAGCCAGCACGGTCCCCAGCTCGTGAACGGTCCCATTGCGAGCCGGTCTCGTCCGTGAAAGAGCCACGTGAGGCTGATCTCCAACAGTCGGGCTCCACACCTGGAGCCTTTGGGACAGGGCAGTCCTGAGCCGATGTGCCCACCAGGGGACGCGACCAAAGTTTACGTACCACAGGAAAGCGCCATCAGGGCCTCGTGTTCTCTCCATGAAATGAACGTGAGCTTGAAGGGTGACGCGTCAGCGTGCACTGTGAACAGCTCGCTGGCACGCCTGTCTTCGGCCCCTCTCACGGTCTCACGCACCCGGGCTCAGTTCCGTGTAGGAATGCTGAGTGGGAGCGCCAGCCTCGCTTCTGGACTCTAAAGCCTTCCACCCCCTAATGGCAGGTTGTGTGTGTCTCTCACGTGGGGGGAGGAATGAGGTCGCCCACAGAGGTTCTGCCATGAAAGATCTAAAGACGCACGCTGCTGAGGAGCTTGCTCCTCATGGAGCGTCCCCGAAGGCCAGAGGAATGCCGAAGGTCTCTTTCAAAGCTGCCGGACGCTCTGCCGTTCTAGGCCTGAGATAGGGACCTTGTGACGGCACTGTAACCCCGCGAGGTCCAGGAGACATCGCCAGTGCGAGTGGCAATCCGCAAGGAAGAACCTTCAAGGCGGAGTGTCCTTCCCTGTACAAAACGGCGCCCAAGTGGCTGAGGCAGGGAGCATTTTCCTTCACAGAACCGGCATCCTCGTAGGCCTGTGGGTTACTCTAAAGAAACGACACTGTGAGCAACCTCTTCGAAAAGGCCTTCGCAAGCGACTTGGAGACAACAGCAGCGCAGTGGAGGCACAGACCATTATCCTAGAGAGCAGCAGCACAGTGTCTCCGGCAGCGATCGCTTCCCGGAGGATACTTAAGCCACACCGAGATTCCAGCAGGGAGTTTTGCCTTGTAGCAGTACAACTCACTCAGGAAAGAGGGATGAGGTGTAGGGCTAATCTACGTGCGCTCACGCTCTGTGTCCCCGAGAAGGTTTCACGGAGCAGAATGCATCACCGACCGCTACCACGTGTGTGCACCAAAGAAGCCCTGTGCCGTGGGTGTTCTCAGGCCGACAGCGAAGACCTAGGTGTGTGCTGCACCCGCGCTCGGTGGTTCACACGTTGCGTGACCCTGTGCCTTTGGAAGATGTTCAGAGCGGGTGGCACCTGCGTGCTGCGAGCGCAAGAGGTGTAGAGTGTAGAGGCCTTTCACACTGGAGGAAGGGCTTGCATCTCATGGAGAAAATGTGTACGTCGCCCGGGAGACGGAGGCGCGCTCCTGACACCGTTTCCTCTGCCCGTTTAAAGCACAAGTGTTTGTACTCGATCTGGGCTGCCTGGTGAAACGCTTGGCAGTCCGCATCACCCTGAGCACCTTTCCTGAAGTTTGATTCGTAGCTGGGTAAACTCGGGCTTCAGAGGCTTAGATGGGACCAAACGTGTTCAGCTTGTGGCGAAAGCCTTTGACCAGAGGCATATACGCTTGTGCTTGGGGCGAGGGCTAGGCAAGAACGTTTACACACTGGGTTTTTATCTTTACCCTAAGCTGTCCCTTTCGGCGGCCGCAGGCGGAGAGAACCCGCGGAGAGAGAACAGCTGCGAAGTGGATGCACAGAACAGTCACCTCGATACCAGCCCCGGGGTCCCAAGCAACGATCCTTCCCCGGAGGGTACTTAACCCACCCAGGGATTCAAGCAGGGAGTTCGCCTTGTCCAACTCGCACAGGAGACTGGCATGAGACGTAGGGCTCATCTACTTGCGTTCACACTACGTGGCCCGGAGAAGTTCTCACGGAGCCGAATCCAGCACCCTTCCTCCACCACGTGTGTACCCAAAGGAGCGCTGGGCAGTGGGTGTTCTCAAGGCCAAGAGAGAAGCCCTTGTTCTGTGCTGCACCTGCTGGGTGGTTCGAAGGTTTTCTCACCTTCCTGCTCTGGAAGCTTTTCAGAGCTGAGGCTACGCCTGGGCTGCGAAAGCAGAGAGGCGTAGAGGCCTTTCACACGGAAGGCGTGGGCCTGTTTCCCATGGAGAAAGTGTACGTCGCCCAACCCCCACCCCCACCCCTCCCCACCCCAACCCACCCCCAGCTGGAGGCGTGCGGCTTGACACCATTTTGTCCTGCCCATGGAAAATACAAAGAGGCCTACACGATTTGGGCTGTCTGGCGAAAGAATTTTGAATCGGCGGCACCCTGAGTACCTTTCCCGAAGTTTGCTTCCTAGCTGGTTAAACTCGGCATTCGGAGGCGAGGTGAGAGCAATCTTGCTCCGCGCGCGGCCAAGTGCCTTGATGCCCTGCCCTAAATGTTTGAGCTTCTGGCCAGCGTCACGCAAGTACTTTGACACGTAGGATTCTCACTTTTACTCCAAGCTGTCCCTGTTGGCTGAAGCAGTCGGCGTGTCTGTATCGCAGCCTGGGAGGCCGGGCGTTGGGGGAGTCTGCCAAGTGACTGGCCTCCATTTATAGCTAACTGAGAAACGGCGTCGAAGCTTTCGGGAGCCTCTTACAGGGAATGGTTGCAGTTCGGAACTGGAGACTGTGCTGGCCAACGTCAGCAGCTCCTCTCCCTCGGAGGGCTCTTGGTGTGCCGACCCCTAACAGCCAGCACGGTCCCCAGCTCGTGAACGGTCCCATTGCGAGCCGGTCTCGTCCGTGAAAGAGCCACGTGAGGCTGATCTCCAACAGTCGGGCTCCACACCTGGAGCCTTTGGGACAGGGCAGTCCTGAGCCGATGTGCCCACCAGGGGACGCGACCAAAGTTTACGTACCACAGGAAAGCGCCATCAGGGCCTCGTGTTCTCTCCATGAAATGAACGTGAGCTTGAAGGGTGACGCGTCAGCGTGCACTGTGAACAGCTCGCTGGCACGCCTGTCTTCGGCCCCTCTCACGGTCTCACGCACCCGGGCTCAGTTCCGTGTAGGAATGCTGAGTGGGAGCGCCAGCCTCGCTTCTGGACTCTAAAGCCTTCCACCCCCTAATGGCAGGTTGTGTGTGTCTCTCACGTGGGGGGAGGAATGAGGTCGCCCACAGAGGTTCTGCCATGAAAGATCTAAAGACGCACGCTGCTGAGGAGCTTGCTCCTCATGGAGCGTCCCCGAAGGCCAGAGGAATGCCGAAGGTCTCTTTCAAAGCTGCCGGACGCTCTGCCGTTCTAGGCCTGAGATAGGGACCTTGTGACGGCACTGTAACCCCGCGAGGTCCAGGAGACATCGCCAGTGCGAGTGGCAATCCGCAAGGAAGAACCTTCAAGGCGGAGTGTCCTTCCCTGTACAAAACGGCGCCCAAGTGGCTGAGGCAGGGAGCATTTTCCTTCACAGAACCGGCATCCTCGTAGGCCTGTGGGTTACTCTAAAGAAACGACACTGTGAGCAACCTCTTCGAAAAGGCCTTCGCAAGCGACTTGGAGACAACAGCAGCGCAGTGGAGGCACAGACCATTATCCTAGAGAGCAGCAGCACAGTGTCTCCGGCAGCGATCGCTTCCCGGAGGATACTTAAGCCACACCGAGATTCCAGCAGGGAGTTTTGCCTTGTAGCAGTACAACTCACTCAGGAAAGAGGGATGAGGTGTAGGGCTAATCTACGTGCGCTCACGCTCTGTGTCCCCGAGAAGGTTTCACGGAGCAGAATGCATCACCGACCGCTACCACGTGTGTGCACCAAAGAAGCCCTGTGCCGTGGGTGTTCTCAGGCCGACAGCGAAGACCTAGGTGTGTGCTGCACCCGCGCTCGGTGGTTCACACGTTGCGTGACCCTGTGCCTTTGGAAGATGTTCAGAGCGGGTGGCACCTGCGTGCTGCGAGCGCAAGAGGTGTAGAGTGTAGAGGCCTTTCACACTGGAGGAAGGGCTTGCATCTCATGGAGAGAATGTGTACGTCGCCCGGGAGACGGAGGCGCGCTCCTGACACCGTTTCCTCTGCCCGTTTAAAGCACAAGTGTTTGTACTCGATCTGGGCTGCCTGGTGAAACGCTTGGCAGTCCGCATCACCCTGAGCACCTTTCCTGAAGTTTGATTCGTAGCTGGGTAAACTCGGGCTTCAGAGGCTTAGATGGGACCAAACGTGTTCAGCTTGTGGCGAAAGCCTTTGACCAGAGGCATATACGCTTGTGCTTGGGGCGAGGGCTAGGCAAGAACGTTTACACACTGGGTTTTTATCTTTACCCTAAGCTGTCCCTTTCGGCGGCCGCAGGCGGAGAGAACCCGCGGAGAGAGAACAGCTGCGAAGTGGATGCACAGAACAGTCACCTCGATACCAGCCCCGGGGTCCCAAGCAACGATCCTTCCCCGGAGGGTACTTAACCCACCCAGGGATTCAAGCAGGGAGTTCGCCTTGTCCAACTCGCACAGGAGACTGGCATGAGACGTAGGGCTCATCTACTTGCGTTCACACTACGTGGCCCGGAGAAGTTCTCACGGAGCCGAATCCAGCACCCTTCCTCCACCACGTGTGTACCCAAAGGAGCGCTGGGCAGTGGGTGTTCTCAAGGCCAAGAGAGAAGCCCTTGTTCTGTGCTGCACCTGCTGGGTGGTTCGAAGGTTTTCTCACCTTCCTGCTCTGGAAGCTTTTCAGAGCTGAGGCTACGCCTGGGCTGCGAAAGCAGAGAGGCGTAGAGGCCTTTCACACGGAAGGCGTGGGCCTGTTTCCCATGGAGAAAGTGTACGTCGCCCAACCCCCACCCCCACCCCTCCCCACCCCAACCCACCCCCAGCTGGAGGCGTGCGGCTTGACACCATTTTGTCCTGCCCATGGAAAATACAAAGAGGCCTACACGATTTGGGCTGTCTGGCGAAAGAATTTTGAATCGGCGGCACCCTGAGTACCTTTCCCGAAGTTTGCTTCCTAGCTGGTTAAACTCGGCATTCGGAGGCGAGGTGAGAGCAAACTTGCTCCGCGCGCGGCCAAGTGCCTTGATGCCCTGCCCTAAATGTTTGAGCTTCTGGCCAGCGTCACGCAAGTACTTTGACACGCAGGATTCTCACTTTTACTCCAAGCTGTCCCTGTTGGCTGAAGCAGTCGGCGTGTCTGTATCGCAGCCTGGGAGGCCGGGCGTTGGGGGAGTCTGCCAAGTGACTGGCCTCCATTTATAGCTAACTGAGAAACGGCGTCGAAGCTTTCGGGAGCCTCTTACAGGGAATGGTTGCAGTTCGGAACTGGAGACTGTGCTGGCCAACGTCAGCAGCTCCTCTCCCTCGGAGGGCTCTTGGTGTGCCGACCCCTAACAGCCAGCACGGTCCCCAGCTCGTGAACGGTCCCATTGCGAGCCGGTCTCGTCCGTGAAAGAGCCACGTGAGGCTGATCTCCAACAGTCGGGCTCCACACCTGGAGCCTTTGGGACAGGGCAGTCCTGAGCCGATGTGCCCACCAGGGGACGCGACCAAAGTTTACGTACCACAGGAAAGCGCCATCAGGGCCTCGTGTTCTCTCCATGAAATGAACGTGAGCTTGAAGGGTGACGCGTCAGCGTGCACTGTGAACAGCTCGCTGGCACGCCTGTCTTCGGCCCCTCTCACGGTCTCACGCACCCGGGCTCAGTTCCGTGTAGGAATGCTGAGTGGGAGCGCCAGCCTCGCTTCTGGACTCTAAAGCCTTCCACCCCCTAATGGCAGGTTGTGTGTGTCTCTCACGTGGGGGGAGGAATGAGGTCGCCCACAGAGGTTCTGCCATGAAAGATCTAAAGACGCACGCTGCTGAGGAGCTTGCTCCTCATGGAGCGTCCCCGAAGGCCAGAGGAATGCCGAAGGTCTCTTTCAAAGCTGCCGGACGCTCTGCCGTTCTAGGCCTGAGATAGGGACCTTGTGACGGCACTGTAACCCCGCGAGGTCCAGGAGACATCGCCAGTGCGAGTGGCAATCAGCAAGGAAGAACCTTCAAGGCGGAGTGTCCTTCCCTGTACAAAACGGCGCCCAAGTGGCTGAGGCAGGGAGCATTTTCCTTCACAGAACCGGCATCCTCGTAGGCCTGTGGGTTACTCTAAAGAAACGACACTGTGAGCAACCTCTTCGAAAAGGCCTTCGCAAGCGACTTGGAGACAACAGCAGCGCAGTGGAGGCACAGACCATTATCCTAGAGAGCAGCAGCACAGTGTCTCCAGCAGCGATCGCTTCCCGGAGGATACTTAAGCCACACCGAGATTCCAGCAGGGAGTTTTGCCTTGTAGCAGTACAACTCACTCAGGAAAGAGGGATGAGGTGTAGGGCTAATCTACGTGCGCTCACGCTCTGTGTCCCCGAGAAGGTTTCACGGAGCAGAATGCATCACCGACCGCTACCACGTGTGTGCACCAAAGAAGCCCTGTGCCGTGGGTGTTCTCAGGCCGACAGCGAAGACCTAGGTGTGTGCTGCACCCGCGCTCGGTGGTTCACACGTTGCGTGACCCTGTGCCTTTGGAAGATGTTCAGAGCGGGTGGCACCTGCGTGCTGCGAGCGCAAGAGGTGTAGAGTGTAGAGGCCTTTCACACTGGAGGAAGGGCTTGCATCTCATGGAGAAAATGTGTACGTCGCCCGGGAGACGGAGGCGCGCTCCTGACACCGTTTCCTCTGCCCGTTTAAAGCACAAGTGTTTGTACTCGATCTGGGCTGCCTGGTGAAACGCTTGGCAGTCCGCATCACCCTGAGCACCTTTCCTGAAGTTTGATTCGTAGCTGGGTAAACTCGGGCTTCAGAGGCTTAGATGGGACCAAACGTGTTCAGCTTGTGGCGAAAGCCTTTGACCAGAGGCATATACGCTTGTGCTTGGGGCGAGGGCTAGGCAAGAACGTTTACACACTGGGTTTTTATCTTTACCCTAAGCTGTCCCTTTCGGCGGCCGCAGGCGGAGAGAACCCGCGGAGAGAGAACAGCTGCGAAGTGGATGCACAGAACAGTCACCTCGATACCAGCCCCGGGGTCCCAAGCAACGATCCTTCCCCGGAGGGTACTTAACCCACCCAGGGATTCAAGCAGGGAGTTCGCCTTGTCCAACTCGCACAGGAGACTGGCATGAGACGTAGGGCTCATCTACTTGCGTTCACACTACGTGGCCCGGAGAAGTTCTCACGGAGCCGAATCCAGCACCCTTCCTCCACCACGTGTGTACCCAAAGGAGCGCTGGGCAGTGGGTGTTCTCAAGGCCAAGAGAGAAGCCCTTGTTCTGTGCTGCACCTGCTGGGTGGTTCGAAGGTTTTCTCACCTTCCTGCTCTGGAAGCTTTTCAGAGCTGAGGCTACGCCTGGGCTGCGAAAGCAGAGAGGCGTAGAGGCCTTTCACACGGAAGGCGTGGGCCTGTTTCCCATGGAGAAAGTGTACGTCGCCCAACCCCCACCCCCACCCCTCCCCACCCCAACCCACCCCCAGCTGGAGGCGTGCGGCTTGACACCATTTTGTCCTGCCCATGGAAAATACAAAGAGGCCTACACGATTTGGGCTGTCTGGCGAAAGAATTTTGAATCGGCGGCACCCTGAGTACCTTTCCCGAAGTTTGCTTCCTAGCTGGTTAAACTCGGCATTCGGAGGCGAGGTGAGAGCAAACTTGCTCCGCGCGCGGCCAAGTGCCTTGATGCCCTGCCCTAAATGTTTGAGCTTCTGGCCAGCGTCACGCAAGTACTTTGACACGTAGGATTCTCACTTTTACTCCAAGCTGTCCCTGTTGGCTGAAGCAGTCGGCGTGTCTGTATCGCAGCCTGGGAGGCCGGGCGTTGGGGGAGTCTGCCAAGTGACTGGCCTCCATTTATAGCTAACTGAGAAACGGCGTCGAAGCTTTCGGGAGCCTCTTACAGGGAATGGTTGCAGTTCGGAACTGGAGACTGTGCTGGCCAACGTCAGCAGCTCCTCTCCCTCGGAGGGCTCTTGGTGTGCCGACCCCTAACAGCCAGCACGGTCCCCAGCTCGTGAACGGTCCCATTGCGAGCCGGTCTCGTCCGTGAAAGAGCCACGTGAGGCTGATCTCCAACAGTCGGGCTCCACACCTGGAGCCTTTGGGACAGGGCAGTCCTGAGCCGATGTGCCCACCAGGGGACGCGACCAAAGTTTACGTACCACAGGAAAGCGCCATCAGGGCCTCGTGTTCTCTCCATGAAATGAACGTGAGCTTGAAGGGTGACGCGTCAGCGTGCACTGTGAACAGCTCGCTGGCACGCCTGTCTTCGGCCCCTCTCACGGTCTCACGCACCCGGGCTCAGTTCCGTGTAGGAATGCTGAGTGGGAGCGCCAGCCTCGCTTCTGGACTCTAAAGCCTTCCACCCCCTAATGGCAGGTTGTGTGTGTCTCTCACGTGGGGGGAGGAATGAGGTCGCCCACAGAGGTTCTGCCATGAAAGATCTAAAGACGCACGCTGCTGAGGAGCTTGCTCCTCATGGAGCGTCCCCGAAGGCCAGGGGAATGCCGAAGGTCTCTTTCAAAGCTGCCGGACGCTCTGCCGTTCTAGGCCTCAGATAGGGACCTTGTGACGGCACTGTAACCCCGCGAGGTCCAGGAGACATCGCCAGTGCGAGTGGCAATCCGCAAGGAAGAACCTTCAAGGCGGAGTGTCCTTCCCTGTACAAAACGGCGCCCAAGTGGCTGAGGCAGGGAGCATTTTCCTTCACAGAACCGGCATCCTCGTAGGCCTGTGGGTTACTCTAAAGAAACGACACTGTGAGCAACCTCTTCGAAAAGGCCTTCGCAAGCGACTTGGAGACAACAGCAGCGCAGTGGAGGCACAGACCATTATCCTAGAGAGCAGCAGCACAGTGTCTCCAGCAGCGATCGCTTCCCGGAGGATACTTAAGCCACACCGAGATTCCAGCAGGGAGTTTTGCCTTGTAGCAGTACAACTCACTCAGGAAAGAGGGATGAGGTGTAGGGCTAATCTACGTGCGCTCACGCTCTGTGTCCCCGAGAAGGTTTCACGGAGCAGAATGCATCACCGACCGCTACCACGTGTGTGCACCAAAGAAGCCCTGTGCCGTGGGTGTTCTCAGGCCGACAGCGAAGACCTAGGTGTGTGCTGCACCCGCGCTCGGTGGTTCACACGTTGCGTGACCCTGTGCCTTTGGAAGATGTTCAGAGCGGGTGGCACCTGCGTGCTGCGAGCGCAAGAGGTGTAGAGTGTAGAGGCCTTTCACACTGGAGGAAGGGCTTGCATCTCATGGAGAGAATGTGTACGTCGCCCGGGAGACGGAGGCGCGCTCCTGACACCGTTTCCTCTGCCCGTTTAAAGCACAAGTGTTTGTACTCGATCTGGGCTGCCTGGTGAAACGCTTGGCAGTCCGCATCACCCTGAGCACCTTTCCTGAAGTTTGATTCGTAGCTGGGTAAACTCGGGCTTCAGAGGCTTAGATGGGACCAAACGTGTTCAGCTTGTGGCGAAAGCCTTTGACCAGAGGCATATACGCTTGTGCTTGGGGCGAGGGCTAGGCAAGAACGTTTACACACTGGGTTTTTATCTTTACCCTAAGCTGTCCCTTTCGGCGGCCGCAGGCGGAGAGAACCCGCGGAGAGAGAACAGCTGCGAAGTGGATGCACAGAACAGTCACCTCGATACCAGCCCCGGGGTCCCAAGCAACGATCCTTCCCCGGAGGGTACTTAACCCACCCAGGGATTCAAGCAGGGAGTTCGCCTTGTCCAACTCGCACAGGAGACTGGCATGAGACGTAGGGCTCATCTACTTGCGTTCACACTACGTGGCCCGGAGAAGTTCTCACGGAGCCGAATCCAGCACCCTTCCTCCACCACGTGTGTACCCAAAGGAGCGCTGGGCAGTGGGTGTTCTCAAGGCCAAGAGAGAAGCCCTTGTTCTGTGCTGCACCTGCTGGGTGGTTCGAAGGTTTTCTCACCTTCCTGCTCTGGAAGCTTTTCAGAGCTGAGGCTACGCCTGGGCTGCGAAAGCAGAGAGGCGTAGAGGCCTTTCACACAGAAGGCGTGGGCCTGTTTCCCATGGAGAAAGTGTACGTCGCCCAACCCCCACCCCCACCCCTCCCCACCCCAACCCACCCCCAGCTGGAGGCGTGCGGCTTGACACCATTTTGTCCTGCCCATGGAAAATACAAAGAGGCCTACACGATTTGGGCTGTCTGGCGAAAGAATTTTGAATCGGCGGCACCCTGAGTACCTTTCCCGAAGTTTGCTTCCTAGCTGGTTAAACTCGGCATTCGGAGGCGAGGTGAGAGCAAACTTGCTCCGCGCGCGGCCAAGTGCCTTGATGCCCTGCCCTAAATGTTTGAGCTTCTGGCCAGCGTCACGCAAGTACTTTGACACGCAGGATTCTCACTTTTACTCCAAGCTGTCCCTGTTGGCTGAAGCAGTCGGCGTGTCTGTATCGCAGCCTGGGAGGCCGGGCGTTGGGGGAGTCTGCCAAGTGACTGGCCTCCATTTATAGCTAACTGAGAAACGGCGTCGAAGCTTTCGGGAGCCTCTTACAGGGAATGGTTGCAGTTCGGAACTGGAGACTGTGCTGGCCAACGTCAGCAGCTCCTCTCCCTCGGAGGGCTCTTGGTGTGCCGACCCCTAACAGCCAGCACGGTCCCCAGCTCGTGAACGGTCCCATTGCGAGCCGGTCTCGTCCGTGAAAGAGCCACGTGAGGCTGATCTCCAACAGTCGGGCTCCACACCTGGAGCCTTTGGGACAGGGCAGTCCTGAGCCGATGTGCCCACCAGGGGACGCGACCAAAGTTTACGTACCACAGGAAAGCGCCATCAGGGCCTCGTGTTCTCTCCATGAAATGAACGTGAGCTTGAAGGGTGACGCGTCAGCGTGCACTGTGAACAGCTCGCTGGCACGCCTGTCTTCGGCCCCTCTCACGGTCTCACGCACCCGGGCTCAGTTCCGTGTAGGAATGCTGAGTGGGAGCGCCAGCCTCGCTTCTGGACTCTAAAGCCTTCCACCCCCTAATGGCAGGTTGTGTGTGTCTCTCACGTGGGGGGAGGAATGAGGTCGCCCACAGAGGTTCTGCCATGAAAGATCTAAAGACGCACGCTGCTGAGGAGCTTGCTCCTCATGGAGCGTCCCCGAAGGCCAGAGGAATGCCGAAGGTCTCTTTCAAAGCTGCCGGACGCTCTGCCGTTCTAGGCCTGAGATAGGGACCTTGTGACGGCACTGTAACCCCGCGAGGTCCAGGAGACATCGCCAGTGCGAGTGGCAATCCGCAAGGAAGAACCTTCAAGGCGGAGTGTCCTTCCCTGTACAAAACGGCGCCCAAGTGGCTGAGGCAGGGAGCATTTTCCTTCACAGAACCGGCATCCTCGTAGACCTGTGGGTTACTCTAAAGAAACGACACTGTGAGCAACCTCTTCGAAAAGGCCTTCGCAAGCGACTTGGAGACAACAGCAGCGCAGTGGAGGCACAGACCATTATCCTAGAGAGCAGCAGCACAGTGTCTCCAGCAGCGATCGCTTCCCGGAGGATACTTAAGCCACACCGAGATTCCAGCAGGGAGTTTTGCCTTGTAGCAGTACAACTCACTCAGGAAAGAGGGATGAGGTGTAGGGCTAATCTACGTGCGCTCACGCTCTGTGTCCCCGAGAAGGTTTCACGGAGCAGAATGCATCACCGACCGCTACCACGTGTGTGCACCAAAGAAGCCCTGTGCCGTGGGTGTTCTCAGGCCGACAGCGAAGACCTAGGTGTGTGCTGCACCCGCGCTCGGTGGTTCACACGTTGCGTGACCCTGTGCCTTTGGAAGATGTTCAGAGCGGGTGGCACCTGCGTGCTGCGAGCGCAAGAGGTGTAGAGTGTAGAGGCCTTTCACACTGGAGGAAGGGCTTGCATCTCATGGAGAAAATGTGTACGTCGCCCGGGAGACGGAGGCGCGCTCCTGACACCGTTTCCTCTGCCCGTTTAAAGCACAAGTGTTTGTACTCGATCTGGGCTGCCTGGTGAAACGCTTGGCAGTCCGCATCACCCTGAGCACCTTTCCTGAAGTTTGATTCGTAGCTGGGTAAACTCGGGCTTCAGAGGCTTAGATGGGACCAAACGTGTTCAGCTTGTGGCGAAAGCCTTTGACCAGAGGCATATACGCTTGTGCTTGGGGCGAGGGCTAGGCAAGAACGTTTACACACTGGGTTTTTATCTTTACCCTAAGCTGTCCCTTTCGGCGGCCGCAGGCGGAGAGAACCCGCGGAGAGAGAACAGCTGCGAAGTGGATGCACAGAACAGTCACCTCGATACCAGCCCCGGGGTCCCAAGCAACGATCCTTCCCCGGAGGGTACTTAACCCACCCAGGGATTCAAGCAGGGAGTTCGCCTTGTCCAACTCGCACAGGAGACTGGCATGAGACGTAGGGCTCATCTACTTGCGTTCACACTACGTGGCCCGGAGAAGTTCTCACGGAGCCGAATCCAGCACCCTTCCTCCACCACGTGTGTACCCAAAGGAGCGCTGGGCAGTGGGTGTTCTCAAGGCCAAGAGAGAAGCCCTTGTTCTGTGCTGCACCTGCTGGGTGGTTCGAAGGTTTTCTCACCTTCCTGCTCTGGAAGCTTTTCAGAGCTGAGGCTACGCCTGGGCTGCGAAAGCAGAGAGGCGTAGAGGCCTTTCACACGGAAGGCGTGGGCCTGTTTCCCATGGAGAAAGTGTACGTCGCCCAACCCCCACCCCCACCCCTCCCCACCCCAACCCACCCCCAGCTGGAGGCGTGCGGCTTGACACCATTTTGTCCTGCCCATGGAAAATACAAAGAGGCCTACACGATTTGGGCTGTCTGGCGAAAGAATTTTGAATCGGCGGCACCCTGAGTACCTTTCCCGAAGTTTGCTTCCTAGCTGGTTAAACTCGGCATTCGGAGGCGAGGTGAGAGCAAACTTGCTCCGCGCGCGGCCAAGTGCCTTGATGCCCTGCCCTAAATGTTTGAGCTTCTGGCCAGCGTCACGCAAGTACTTTGACACGTAGGATTCTCACTTTTACTCCAAGCTGTCCCTGTTGGCTGAAGCAGTCGGCGTGTCTGTATCGCAGCCTGGGAGGCCGGGCGTTGGGGGAGTCTGCCAAGTGACTGGCCTCCATTTATAGCTAACTGAGAAACGGCGTCGAAGCTTTCGGGAGCCTCTTAGAGGGAATGGTTGCAGTTCGGAACTGGAGACTGTGCTGGCCAACGTCAGCAGCTCCTCTCCCTCGGAGGGCTCTTGGTGTGCCGACCCCTAACAGCCAGCACGGTCCCCAGCTCGTGAACGGTCCCATTGCGAGCCGGTCTCGTCCGTGAAAGAGCCACGTGAGGCTGATCTCCAACAGTCGGGCTCCACACCTGGAGCCTTTGGGACAGGGCAGTCCTGAGCCGATGTGCCCACCAGGGGACGCGACCAAAGTTTACGTACCACAGGAAAGCGCCATCAGGGCCTCGTGTTCTCTCCATGAAATGAACGTGAGCTTGAAGGGTGACGCGTCAGCGTGCACTGTGAACAGCTCGCTGGCACGCCTGTCTTCGGCCCCTCTCACGGTCTCACGCACCCGGGCTCAGTTCCGTGTAGGAATGCTGAGTGGGAGCGCCAGCCTCGCTTCTGGACTCTAAAGCCTTCCACCCCCTAATGGCAGGTTGTGTGTGTCTCTCACGTGGGGGGAGGAATGAGGTCGCCCACAGAGGTTCTGCCATGAAAGATCTAAAGACGCACGCTGCTGAGGAGCTTGCTCCTCATGGAGCGTCCCCGAAGGCCAGGGGAATGCCGAAGGTCTCTTTCAAAGCTGCCGGACGCTCTGCCGTTCTAGGCCTGAGATAGGGACCTTGTGACGGCACTGTAACCCCGCGAGGTCCAGGAGACATCGCCAGTGCGAGTGGCAATCCGCAAGGAAGAACCTTCAAGGCGGAGTGTCCTTCCCTGTACAAAACGGCGCCCAAGTGGCTGAGGCAGGGAGCATTTTCCTTCACAGAACCGGCATCCTCGTAGGCCTGTGGGTTACTCTAAAGAAACGACACTGTGAGCAACCTCTTCGAAAAGGCCTTCGCAAGCGACTTGGAGACAACAGCAGCGCAGTGGAGGCACAGACCATTATCCTAGAGAGCAGCAGCACAGTGTCTCCAGCAGCGATCGCTTCCCGGAGGATACTTAAGCCACACCGAGATTCCAGCAGGGAGTTTTGCCTTGTAGCAGTACAACTCACTCAGGAAAGAGGGATGAGGTGTAGGGCTAATCTACGTGCGCTCACGCTCTGTGTCCCCGAGAAGGTTTCACGGAGCAGAATGCATCACCGACCGCTACCACGTGTGTGCACCAAAGAAGCCCTGTGCCGTGGGTGTTCTCAGGCCGACAGCGAAGACCTAGGTGTGTGCTGCACCCGCGCTCGGTGGTTCACACGTTGCGTGACCCTGTGCCTTTGGAAGATGTTCAGAGCGGGTGGCACCTGCGTGCTGCGAGCGCAAGAGGTGTAGAGTGTAGAGGCCTTTCACACTGGAGGAAGGGCTTGCATCTCATGGAGAAAATGTGTACGTCGCCCGGGAGACGGAGGCGCGCTCCTGACACCGTTTCCTCTGCCCGTTTAAAGCACAAGTGTTTGTACTCGATCTGGGCTGCCTGGTGAAACGCTTGGCAGTCCGCATCACCCTGAGCACCTTTCCTGAAGTTTGATTCGTAGCTGGGTAAACTCGGGCTTCAGAGGCTTAGATGGGACCAAACGTGTTCAGCTTGTGGCGAAAGCCTTTGACCAGAGGCATATACGCTTGTGCTTGGGGCGAGGGCTAGGCAAGAACGTTTACACACTTTGGGTTTTTATCTTTACCCTAAGCTGTCCCTTTCGGCGGCCGCAGGCGGAGAGAACCCGCGGAGAGAGAACAGCTGCGAAGTGGATGCACAGAACAGTCACCTCGATACCAGCCCCGGGGTCCCAAGCAACGATCCTTCCCCGGAGGGTACTTAACCCACCCAGGGATTCAAGCAGGGAGTTCGCCTTGTCCAACTCGCACAGGAGACTGGCATGAGACGTAGGGCTCATCTACTTGCGTTCACACTACGTGGCCCGGAGAAGTTCTCACGGAGCCGAATCCAGCACCCTTCCTCCACCACGTGTGTACCCAAAGGAGCGCTGGGCAGTGGGTGTTCTCAAGGCCAAGAGAGAAGCCCTTGTTCTGTGCTGCACCTGCTGGGTGGTTCGAAGGTTTTCTCACCTTCCTGCTCTGGAAGCTTTTCAGAGCTGAGGCTACGCCTGGGCTGCGAAAGCAGAGAGGCGTAGAGGCCTTTCACACGGAAGGCGTGGGCCTGTTTCCCATGGAGAAAGTGTACGTCGCCCAACCCCCACCCCCACCCCTCCCCACCCCAACCCACCCCCAGCTGGAGGCGTGCGGCTTGACACCATTTTGTCCTGCCCATGGAAAATACAAAGAGGCCTACACGATTTGGGCTGTCTGGCGAAAGAATTTTGAATCGGCGGCACCCTGAGTACCTTTCCCGAAGTTTGCTTCCTAGCTGGTTAAACTCGGCATTCGGAGGCGAGGTGAGAGCAAACTTGCTCCGCGCGCGGCCAAGTGCCTTGATGCCCTGCCCTAAATGTTTGAGCTTCTGGCCAGCGTCACGCAAGTACTTTGACACGCAGGATTCTCACTTTTACTCCAAGCTGTCCCTGTTGGCTGAAGCAGTCGGCGTGTCTGTATCGCAGCCTGGGAGGCCGGGCGTTGGGGGAGTCTGCCAAGTGACTGGCCTCCATTTATAGCTAACTGAGAAACGGCGTCGAAGCTTTCGGGAGCCTCTTACAGGGAATGGTTGCAGTTCGGAACTGGAGACTGTGCTGGCCAACGTCAGCAGCTCCTCTCCCTCGGAGGGCTCTTGGTGTGCCGACCCCTAACAGCCAGCACGGTCCCCAGCTCGTGAACGGTCCCATTGCGAGCCGGTCTCGTCCGTGAAAGAGCCACGTGAGGCTGATCTCCAACAGTCGGGCTCCACACCTGGAGCCTTTGGGACAGGGCAGTCCTGAGCCGATGTGCCCACCAGGGGACGCGACCAAAGTTTACGTACCACAGGAAAGCGCCATCAGGGCCTCGTGTTCTCTCCATGAAATGAACGTGAGCTTGAAGGGTGACGCGTCAGCGTGCACTGTGAACAGCTCGCTGGCACGCCTGTCTTCGGCCCCTCTCACGGTCTCACGCACCCGGGCTCAGTTCCGTGTAGGAATGCTGAGTGGGGGCGCCAGCCTCGCTTCTGGACTCTAAAGCCTTCCACCCCCTAATGGCAGGTTGTGTGTGTCTCTCACGTGGGGGGAGGAATGAGGTCGCCCACAGAGGTTCTGCCATGAAAGATCTAAAGACGCACGCTGCTGAGGAGCTTGCTCCTCATGGAGCGTCCCCGAAGGCCAGAGGAATGCCGAAGGTCTCTTTCAAAGCTGCCGGACGCTCTGCCGTTCTAGGCCTGAGATAGGGACCTTGTGACGGCACTGTAACCCCGCGAGGTCCAGGAGACATCGCCAGTGCGAGTGGCAATCCGCAAGGAAGAACCTTCAAGGCGGAGTGTCCTTCCCTGTACAAAACGGCGCCCAAGTGGCTGAGGCAGGGAGCATTTTCCTTCACAGAACCGGCATCCTCGTAGACCTGTGGGTTACTCTAAAGAAACGACACTGTGAGCAACCTCTTCGAAAAGGCCTTCGCAAGCGACTTGGAGACAACAGCAGCGCAGTGGAGGCACAGACCATTATCCTAGAGAGCAGCAGCACAGTGTCTCCAGCAGCGATCGCTTCCCGGAGGATACTTAAGCCACACCGAGATTCCAGCAGGGAGTTTTGCCTTGTAGCAGTACAACTCACTCAGGAAAGAGGGATGAGGTGTAGGGCTAATCTACGTGCGCTCACGCTCTGTGTCCCCGAGAAGGTTTCACGGAGCAGAATGCATCACCGACCGCTACCACGTGTGTGCACCAAAGAAGCCCTGTGCCGTGGGTGTTCTCAGGCCGACAGCGAAGACCTAGGTGTGTGCTGCACCCGCGCTCGGTGGTTCACACGTTGCGTGACCCTGTGCCTTTGGAAGATGTTCAGAGCGGGTGGCACCTGCGTGCTGCGAGCGCAAGAGGTGTAGAGTGTAGAGGCCTTTCACACTGGAGGAAGGGCTTGCATCTCATGGAGAGAATGTGTACGTCGCCCGGGAGACGGAGGCGCGCTCCTGACACCGTTTCCTCTGCCCGTTTAAAGCACAAGTGTTTGTACTCGATCTGGGCTGCCTGGTGAAACGCTTGGCAGTCCGCATCACCCTGAGCACCTTTCCTGAAGTTTGATTCGTAGCTGGGTAAACTCGGGCTTCAGAGGCTTAGATGGGACCAAACGTGTTCAGCTTGTGGCGAAAGCCTTTGACCAGAGGCATATACGCTTGTGCTTGGGGCGAGGGCTAGGCAAGAACGTTTACACACTGGGTTTTTATCTTTACCCTAAGCTGTCCCTTTCGGCGGCCGCAGGCGGAGAGAACCCGCGGAGAGAGAACAGCTGTGAAGTGGATGCACAGAACAGTCACCTCGATACCAGCCCCGGGGTCCCAAGCAACGATCCTTCCCCGGAGGGTACTTAACCCACCCAGGGATTCAAGCAGGGAGTTCGCCTTGTCCAACTCGCACAGGAGACTGGCATGAGACGTAGGGCTCATCTACTTGCGTTCACACTACGTGGCCCGGAGAAGTTCTCACGGAGCCGAATCCAGCACCCTTCCTCCACCACGTGTGTACCCAAAGGAGCGCTGGGCAGTGGGTGTTCTCAAGGCCAAGAGAGAAGCCCTTGTTCTGTGCTGCACCTGCTGGGTGGTTCGAAGGTTTTCTCACCTTCCTGCTCTGGAAGCTTTTCAGAGCTGAGGCTACGCCTGGGCTGCGAAAGCAGAGAGGCATAGAGGCCTTTCACACGGAAGGCGTGGGCCTGTTTCCCATGGAGAAAGTGTACGTCGCCCAACCCCCACCCCCACCCCTCCCCACCCCAACCCACCCCCAGCTGGAGGCGTGCGGCTTGACACCATTTTGTCCTGCCCATGGAAAATACAAAGAGGCCTACACGATTTGGGCTGTCTGGCGAAAGAATTTTGAATCGGCGGCACCCTGAGTACCTTTCCCGAAGTTTGCTTCCTAGCTGGTTAAACTCGGCATTCGGAGGCGAGGTGAGAGCAAACTTGCTCCGCGTGCGGCCAAGTGCCTTGATGCCCTGCCCTAAATGTTTGAGCTTCTGGCCAGCGTCACGCAAGTACTTTGACACGTAGGATTCTCACTTTTACTCCAAGCTGTCCCTGTTGGCTGAAGCAGTCGGCGTGTCTGTATCGCAGCCTGGGAGGCCGGGCGTTGGGGGAGTCTGCCAAGTGACTGGCCTCCATTTATAGCTAACTGAGAAACGGCGTCGAAGCTTTCGGGAGCCTCTTACAGGGAATGGTTGCAGTTCGGAATTGGAGACTGTGCTGGCCAACGTCAGCAGCTCCTCTCCCTCGGAGGGCTCTTGGTGTGCCGACCCCTAACAGCCAGCACGGTCCCCAGCTCGTGAACGGTCCCATTGCGAGCCGGTCTCGTCCGTGAAAGAGCCACGTGAGGCTGATCTCCAACAGTCGGGCTCCACACCTGGAGCCTTTGGGACAGGGCAGTCCTGAGCCGATGTGCCCACCAGGGGACGCGACCAAAGTTTACGTACCACAGGAAAGCGCCATCAGGGCCTCGTGTTCTCTCCATGAAATGAACGTGAGCTTGAAGGGTGACGCGTCAGCGTGCACTGTGAACAGCTCGCTGGCACGCCTGTCTTCGGCCCCTCTCACGGTCTCACGCACCCGGGCTCAGTTCCGTGTAGGAATGCTGAGTGGGAGCGCCAGCCTCGCTTCTGGACTCTAAAGCCTTCCACCCCCTAATGGCAGGTTGTGTGTGTCTCTCACGTGGGGGGAGGAATGAGGTCGCCCACAGAGGTTCTGCCATGAAAGATCTAAAGACGCACGCTGCTGAGGCGCTTGCTCCTCATGGAGCGTCCCCGAAGGCCAGAGGAATGCCGAAGGTCTCTTTCAAAGCTGCCGGACGCTCTGCCGTTCTAGGCCTGAGATAGGGACCTTGTGACGGCACTGTAACCCCGCGAGGTCCAGGAGACATCGCCAGTGCGAGTGGCAATCCGCAAGGAAGAACCTTCAAGGCGGAGTGTCCTTCCCTGTACAAAACGGCGCCCAAGTGGCTGAGGCAGGGAGCATTTTCCTTCACAGAACCGGCATCCTCGTAGGCCTGTGGGTTACTCTAAAGAAACGACACTGTGAGCAACCTCTTCGCAAAGGCCTTCGCAAGCGACTTGGAGACAACAGCAGCGCAGTGGAGGCACAGACCATTATCCTAGAGAGCAGCAGCACAGTGTCTCCAGCAGCGATCGCTTCCCGGAGGATACTTAAGCCACACCGAGATTCCAGCAGGGAGTTTTGCCTTGTAGCAGTACAACTCACTCAGGAAAGAGGGATGAGGTGTAGGGCTAATCTACGTGCGCTCACGCTCTGTGTCCCCGAGAAGGTTTCACGGAGCAGAATGCATCACCGACCGCTACCACGTGTGTGCACCAAAGAAGCCCTGTGCCGTGGGTGTTCTCAGGCCGACAGCGAAGACCTAGGTGTGTGCTGCACCCGCGCTCGGTGGTTCACACGTTGCGTGACCCTGTGCCTTTGGAAGATGTTCAGAGCGGGTGGCACCTGCGTGCTGCGAGCGCAAGAGGTGTAGAGTGTAGAGGCCTTTCACACTGGAGGAAGGGCTTGCATCTCATGGAGAGAATGTGTACGTCGCCCGGGAGACGGAGGCGCGCTCCTGACACCGTTTCCTCTGCCCGTTTAAAGCACAAGTGTTTGTACTCGATCTGGGCTGCCTGGTGAAACGCTTGGCAGTCCGCATCACCCTGAGCACCTTTCCTGAAGTTTGATTCGTAGCTGGGTAAACTCGGGCTTCAGAGGCTTAGATGGGACCAAACGTGTTCAGCTTGTGGCGAAAGCCTTTGACCAGAGGCATATACGCTTGTGCTTGGGGCGAGGGCTAGGCAAGAACGTTTACACACTGGGTTTTTATCTTTACCCTAAGCTGTCCCTTTCGGCGGCCGCAGGCGGAGAGAACCCGCGGAGAGAGAACAGCTGTGAAGTGGATGCACAGAACAGTCACCTCGATACCAGCCCCGGGGTCCCAAGCAACGATCCTTCCCCGGAGGGTACTTAACCCACCCAGGGATTCAAGCAGGGAGTTCACCTTGTCCAACTCGCACAGGAGACTGGCATGAGACGTAGGGCTCATCTACTTGCGTTCACACTACGTGGCCCGGAGAAGTTCTCACGGAGCCGAATCCAGCACCCTTCCTCCACCACGTGTGTACCCAAAGGAGCGCTGGGCAGTGGGTGTTCTCAAGGCCAAGAGAGAAGCCCTTGTTCTGTGCTGCACCTGCTGGGTGGTTCGAAGGTTTTCTCACCTTCCTGCTCTGGAAGCTTTTCAGAGCTGAGGCTACGCCTGGGCTGCGAAAGCAGAGAGGCGTAGAGGCCTTTCACACGGAAGGCGTGGGCCTGTTTCCCATGGAGAAAGTGTACGTCGCCCAACCCCCACCCCCACCCCTCCCCACCCCAACCCACCCCCAGCTGGAGGCGTGCGGCTTGACACCATTTTGTCCTGCCCATGGAAAATACAAAGAGGCCTACACGATTTGGGCTGTCTGGCGAAAGAATTTTGAATCGGCGGCACCCTGAGTACCTTTCCCGAAGTTTGCTTCCTAGCTGGTTAAACTCGGCATTCGGAGGCGAGGTGAGAGCAAACTTGCTCCGCGCGCGGCCAAGTGCCTTGATGCCCTGCCCTAAATGTTTGAGCTTCTGGCCAGCGTCACGCAAGTACTTTGACACGTAGGATTCTCACTTTTACTCCAAGCTGTCCCTGTTGGCTGAAGCAGTCGGCGTGTCTGTATCGCAGCCTGGGAGGCCGGGCGTTGGGGGAGTCTGCCAAGTGACTGGCCTCCATTTATAGCTAACTGAGAAACGGCGTCGAAGCTTTCGGGAGCCTCTTACAGGGAATGGTTGCAGTTCGGAATTGGAGACTGTGCTGGCCAACGTCAGCAGCTCCTCTCCCTCGGAGGGCTCTTGGTGTGCCGACCCCTAACAGCCAGCACGGTCCCCAGCTCGTGAACGGTCCCATTGCGAGCCGGTCTCGTCCGTGAAAGAGCCACGTGAGGCTGATCTCCAACAGTCGGGCTCCACACCTGGAGCCTTTGGGACAGGGCAGTCCTGAGCCGATGTGCCCACCAGGGGACGCGACCAAAGTTTACGTACCACAGGAAAGCGCCATCAGGGCCTCGTGTTCTCTCCATGAAATGAACGTGAGCTTGAAGGGTGACGCGTCAGCGTGCACTGTGAACAGCTCGCTGGCACGCCTGTCTTCGGCCCCTCTCACGGTCTCACGCACCCGGGCTCAGTTCCGTGTAGGAATGCTGAGTGGGGGCGCCAGCCTCGCTTCTGGACTCTAAAGCCTTCCACCCCCTAATGGCAGGTTGTGTGTGTCTCTCACGTGGGGGGAGGAATGAGGTCGCCCACAGAGGTTCTGCCATGAAAGATCTAAAGACGCACGCTGCTGAGGAGCTTGCTCCTCATGGAGCGTCCCCGAAGGCCAGAGGAATGCCGAAGGTCTCTTTCAAAGCTGCCGGACGCTCTGCCGTTCTAGGCCTGAGATAGGGACCTTGTGACGGCACTGTAACCCCGCGAGGTCCAGGAGACATCGCCAGTGCGAGTGGCAATCCGCAAGGAAGAACCTTCAAGGCGGAGTGTCCTTCCCTGTACAAAACGGCGCCCAAGTGGCTGAGGCAGGGAGCATTTTCCTTCACAGAACCGGCATCCTCGTAGGCCTGTGGGTTACTCTAAAGAAACGACACTGTGAGCAACCTCTTCGAAAAGGCCTTCGCAAGCGACTTGGAGACAACAGCAGCGCAGTGGAGGCACAGACCATTATCCTAGAGAGCAGCAGCACAGTGTCTCCAGCAGCGATCGCTTCCCGGAGGATACTTAAGCCACACCGAGATTCCAGCAGGGAGTTTTGCCTTGTAGCAGTACAACTCACTCAGGAAAGAGGGATGAGGTGTAGGGCTAATCTACGTGCGCTCACGCTCTGTGTCCCCGAGAAGGTTTCACGGAGCAGAATGCATCACCGACCGCTACCACGTGTGTGCACCAAAGAAGCCCTGTGCCGTGGGTGTTCTCAGGCCGACAGCGAAGACCTAGGTGTGTGCTGCACCCGCGCTCGGTGGTTCACACGTTGCGTGACCCTGTGCCTTTGGAAGATGTTCAGAGCGGGTGGCACCTGCGTGCTGCGAGCGCAAGAGGTGTAGAGTGTAGAGGCCTTTCACACTGGAGGAAGGGCTTGCATCTCATGGAGAAAATGTGTACGTCGCCCGGGAGACGGAGGCGCGCTCCTGACACCGTTTCCTCTGCCCGTTTAAAGCACAAGTGTTTGTACTCGATCTGGGCTGCCTGGTGAAACGCTTGGCAGTCCGCATCACCCTGAGCACCTTTCCTGAAGTTTGATTCGTAGCTGGGTAAACTCGGGCTTCAGAGGCTTAGATGGGACCAAACGTGTTCAGCTTGTGGCGAAAGCCTTTGACCAGAGGCATATACGCTTGTGCTTGGGGCGAGGGCTAGGCAAGAACGTTTACACACTTTGGGTTTTTATCTTTACCCTAAGCTGTCCCTTTCGGCGGCCGCAGGCGGAGAGAACCCGCGGAGAGAGAACAGCTGCGAAGTGGATGCACAGAACAGTCACCTCGATACCAGCCCCGGGGTCCCAAGCAACGATCCTTCCCCGGAGGGTACTTAACCCACCCAGTGATTCAAGCAGGGAGTTCGCCTTGTCCAACTCGCACAGGAGACTGGCATGAGACTTAGGGCTCATCTACTTGCGTTCACACTACGTGGCCCGGAGAAGTTCTCACGGAGCCGAATCCAGCACCCTTCCTCCACCACGTGTGTACCCAAAGGAGCGCTGGGCAGTGGGTGTTCTCAAGGCCAAGAGAGAAGCCCTTGTTCTGTGCTGCACCTGCTGGGTGGTTCGAAGGTTTTCTCACCTTCCTGCTCTGGAAGCTTTTCAGAGCTGAGGCTACGCCTGGGCTGCGAAAGCAGAGAGGCGTAGAGGCCTTTCACACGGAAGGCGTGGGCCTGTTTCCCATGGAGAAAGTGTACGTCGCCCAACCCCCACCCCCACCCCTCCCCACCCCAACCCACCCCCAGCTGGAGGCGTGCGGCTTGACACCATTTTGTCCTGCCCATGGAAAATACAAAGAGGCCTACACGATTTGGGCTGTCTGGCGAAAGAATTTTGAATCGGCGGCACCCTGAGTACCTTTCCCGAAGTTTGCTTCCTAGCTGGTTAAACTCGGCATTCGGAGGCGAGGTGAGAGCAAACTTGCTCCGCGCGCGGCCAAGTGCCTTGATGCCCTGCCCTAAATGTTTGAGCTTCTGGCCAGCGTCACGCAAGTACTTTGACACGTAGGATTCTCACTTTTACTCCAAGCTGTCCCTGTTGGCTGAAGCAGTCGGCGTGTCTGTATCGCAGCCTGGGAGGCCGGGCGTTGGGGGAGTCTGCCAAGTGACTGGCCTCCATTTATAGCTAACTGAGAAACGGCGTCGAAGCTTTCGGGAGCCTCTTACAGGGAATGGTTGCAGTTCGGAATTGGAGACTGTGCTGGCCAACGTCAGCAGCTCCTCTCCCTCGGAGGGCTCTTGGTGTGCCGACCCCTAAGAGCCAGCACGGTCCCCAGCTCGTGAACGGTCCCATTGCGAGCCGGTCTCGTCCGTGAAAGAGCCACGTGAGGCTGATCTCCAACAGTCGGGCTCCACACCTGGAGCCTTTGGGACAGGGCAGTCCTGAGCCGATGTGCCCACCAGGGGACGCGACCAAAGTTTACGTACCACAGGAAAGCGCCATCAGGGCCTCGTGTTCTCTCCATGAAATGAACGTGAGCTTGAAGGGTGACGCGTCAGCGTGCACTGTGAACAGCTCGCTGGCACGCCTGTCTTCGGCCCCTCTCACGGTCTCACGCACCCGGGCTCAGTTCCGTGTAGGAATGCTGAGTGGGAGCGCCAGCCTCGCTTCTGGACTCTAAAGCCTTCCACCCCCTAATGGCAGGTTGTGTGTGTCTCTCACGTGGGGGGAGGAATGAGGTCGCCCACAGAGGTTCTGCCATGAAAGATCTAAAGACGCACGCTGCTGAGGAGCTTGCTCCTCATGGAGCGTCCCCGAAGGCCAGAGGAATGCCGAAGGTCTCTTTCAAAGCTGCCGGACGCTCTGCCGTTCTAGGCCTGAGATAGGGACCTTGTGACGGCACTGTAACCCCGCGAGGTCCAGGAGACATCGCCAGTGCGAGTGGCAATCCGCAAGGAAGAACCTTCAAGGCGGAGTGTCCTTCCCTGTACAAAACGGCGCCCAAGTGGCTGAGGCAGGGAGCATTTTCCTTCACAGAACCGGCATCCTCGTAGGCCTGTGGGTTACTCTAAAGAAACGACACTGTGAGCAACCTCTTCGAAAAGGCCTTCGCAAGCGACTTGGAGACAACAGCAGCGCAGTGGAGGCACAGACCATTATCCTAGAGAGCAGCAGCACAGTGTCTCCAGCAGCGATCGCTTCCCGGAGGATACTTAAGCCACACCGAGATTCCAGCAGGGAGTTTTGCCTTGTAGCAGTACAACTCACTCAGGAAAGAGGGATGAGGTGTAGGGCTAATCTACGTGCGCTCACGCTCTGTGTCCCCGAGAAGGTTTCACGGAGCAGAATGCATCACCGACCGCTACCACGTGTGTGCACCAAAGAAGCCCTGTGCCGTGGGTGTTCTCAGGCCGACAGCGAAGACCTAGGTGTGTGCTGCACCCGCGCTCGGTGGTTCACACGTTGCGTGACCCTGTGCCTTTGGAAGATGTTCAGAGCGGGTGGCACCTGCGTGCTGCGAGCGCAAGAGGTGTAGAGTGTAGAGGCCTTTCACACTGGAGGAAGGGCTTGCATCTCATGGAGAAAATGTGTACGTCGCCCGGGAGACGGAGGCGCGCTCCTGACACCGTTTCCTCTGCCCGTTTAAAGCACAAGTGTTTGTACTCGATCTGGGCTGCCTGGTGAAACGCTTGGCAGTCCGCATCACCCTGAGCACCTTTCCTGAAGTTTGATTCGTAGCTGGGTAAACTCGGGCTTCAGAGGCTTAGATGGGACCAAACGTGTTCAGCTTGTGGCGAAAGCCTTTGACCAGAGGCATATACGCTTGTGCTTGGGGCGAGGGCTAGGCAAGAACGTTTACACACTTTGGGTTTTTATCTTTACCCTAAGCTGTCCCTTTCGGCGGCCGCAGGCGGAGAGAACCCGCGGAGAGAGAACAGCTGCGAAGTGGATGCACAGAACAGTCACCTCGATACCAGCCCCGGGGTCCCAAGCAACGATCCTTCCCCGGAGGGTACTTAACCCACCCAGTGATTCAAGCAGGGAGTTCGCCTTGTCCAACTCGCACAGGAGACTGGCATGAGACGTAGGGCTCATCTACTTGCGTTCACACTACGTGGCCCGGAGAAGTTCTCACGGAGCCGAATCCAGCACCCTTCCTCCACCACGTGTGTACCCAAAGGAGCGCTGGGCAGTGGGTGTTCTCAAGGCCAAGAGAGAAGCCCTTGTTCTGTGCTGCACCTGCTGGGTGGTTCGAAGGTTTTCTCACCTTCCTGCTCTGGAAGCTTTTCAGAGCTGAGGCTACGCCTGGGCTGCGAAAGCAGAGAGGCGTAGAGGCCTTTCACACGGAAGGCGTGGGCCTGTTTCCCATGGAGAAAGTGTACGTCGCCCAACCCCCACCCCCACCCCTCCCCACCCCAACCCACCCCCAGCTGGAGGCGTGCGGCTTGACACCATTTTGTCCTGCCCATGGAAAATACAAAGAGGCCTACACGATTTGGGCTGTCTGGCGAAAGAATTTTGAATCGGCGGCACCCTGAGTACCTTTCCCGAAGTTTGCTTCCTAGCTGGTTAAACTCGGCATTCGGAGGCGAGGTGAGAGCAAACTTGCTCCGCGCGCGGCCAAGTGCCTTGATGCCCTGCCCTAAATGTTTGAGCTTCTGGCCAGCGTCACGCAAGTACTTTGACACGTAGGATTCTCACTTTTACTCCAAGCTGTCCCTGTTGGCTGAAGCAGTCGGCGTGTCTGTATCGCAGCCTGGGAGGCCGGGCGTTGGGGGAGTCTGCCAAGTGACTGGCCTCCATTTATAGCTAACTGAGAAACGGCGTCGAAGCTTTCGGGAGCCTCTTACAGGGAATGGTTGCAGTTCGGAATTGGAGACTGTGCTGGCCAACGTCAGCAGCTCCTCTCCCTCGGAGGGCTCTTGGTGTGCCGACCCCTAAGAGCCAGCACGGTCCCCAGCTCGTGAACGGTCCCATTGCGAGCCGGTCTCGTCCGTGAAAGAGCCACGTGAGGCTGATCTCCAACAGTCGGGCTCCACACCTGGAGCCTTTGGGACAGGGCAGTCCTGAGCCGATGTGCCCACCAGGGGACGCGACCAAAGTTTACGTACCACAGGAAAGCGCCATCAGGGCCTCGTGTTCTCTCCATGAAATGAACGTGAGCTTGAAGGGTGACGCGTCAGCGTGCACTGTGAACAGCTCGCTGGCACGCCTGTCTTCGGCCCCTCTCACGGTCTCACGCACCCGGGCTCAGTTCCGTGTAGGAATGCTGAGTGGGAGCGCCAGCCTCGCTTCTGGACTCTAAAGCCTTCCACCCCCTAATGGCAGGTTGTGTGTGTCTCTCACGTGGGGGGAGGAATGAGGTCGCCCACAGAGGTTCTGCCATGAAAGATCTAAAGACGCACGCTGCTGAGGAGCTTGCTCCTCATGGAGCGTCCCCGAAGGCCAGAGGAATGCCGAAGGTCTCTTTCAAAGCTGCCGGACGCTCTGCCGTTCTAGGCCTGAGATAGGGACCTTGTGACGGCACTGTAACCCCGCGAGGTCCAGGAGACATCGCCAGTGCGAGTGGCAATCCGCAAGGAAGAACCTTCAAGGCGGAGTGTCCTTCCCTGTACAAAACGGCGCCCAAGTGGCTGAGGCAGGGAGCATTTTCCTTCACAGAACCGGCATCCTCGTAGGCCTGTGGGTTACTCTAAAGAAACGACACTGTGAGCAACCTCTTCGAAAAGGCCTTCGCAAGCGACTTGGAGACAACAGCAGCGCAGTGGAGGCACAGACCATTATCCTAGAGAGCAGCAGCACAGTGTCTCCAGCAGCGATCGCTTCCCGGAGGATACTTAAGCCACACCGAGATTCCAGCAGGGAGTTTTGCCTTGTAGCAGTACAACTCACTCAGGAAAGAGGGATGAGGTGTAGGGCTAATCTACGTGCGCTCACGCTCTGTGTCCCCGAGAAGGTTTCACGGAGCAGAATGCATCACCGACCGCTACCACGTGTGTGCACCAAAGAAGCCCTGTGCCGTGGGTGTTCTCAGGCCGACAGCGAAGACCTAGGTGTGTGCTGCACCCGCGCTCGGTGGTTCACACGTTGCGTGACCTGTGCCTTTGGAAGATGTTCAGAGCGGGTGGCACCTGCGTGCTGCGAGCGCAAGAGGTGTAGAGTGTAGAGGCCTTTCACACTGGAGGAAGGGCTTGCATCTCATGGAGAAAATGTGTACGTCGCCCGGGAGACGGAGGCGTGCTCCTGACACCGTTTCCTCTGCCCGTTTAAAGCACAAGTGTTTGTACTCGATCTGGGCTGCCTGGTGAAACGCTTGGCAGTCCGCATCACCCTGAGCACCTTTCCTGAAGTTTGATTCGTAGCTGGGTAAACTCGGGCTTCAGAGGCTTAGATGGGACCAAACGTGTTCAGCTTGTGGCGAAAGCCTTTGACCAGAGGCATATACGCTTGTGCTTGGGGCGAGGGCTAGGCAAGAACGTTTACACACTTTGGGTTTTTATCTTTACCCTAAGCTGTCCCTTTCGGCGGCCGCAGGCGGAGAGAACCCGCGGAGAGAGAACAGCTGCGAAGTGGATGCACAGAACAGTCACCTCGATACCAGCCCCGGGGTCCCAAGCAACGATCCTTCCCCGGAGGGTACTTAACCCACCCAGGGATTCAAGCAGGGAGTTCGCCTTGTCCAACTCGCACAGGAGACTGGCATGAGACGTAGGGCTCATCTACTTGCGTTCACACTACGTGGCCCGGAGAAGTTCTCACGGAGCCGAATCCAGCACCCTTCCTCCACCACGTGTGTACCCAAAGGAGCGCTGGGCAGTGGGTGTTCTCAAGGCCAAGAGAGAAGCCCTTGTTCTGTGCTGCACCTGCTGGGTGGTTCGAAGGTTTTCTCACCTTCCTGCTCTGGAAGCTTTTCAGAGCTGAGGCTACGCCTGGGCTGCGAAAGCAGAGAGGCGTAGAGGCCTTTCACACGGAAGGCGTGGGCCTGTTTCCCATGGAGAAAGTGTACGTCGCCCAACCCCCACCCCCACCCCTCCCCACCCCAACCCACCCCCAGCTGGAGGCGTGCGGCTTGACACCATTTTGTCCTGCCCATGGAAAATACAAAGAGGCCTACACGATTTGGGCTGTCTGGCGAAAGAATTTTGAATCGGCGGCACCCTGAGTACCTTTCCCGAAGTTTGCTTCCTAGCTGGTTAAACTCGGCATTCGGAGGCGAGGTGAGAGCAAACTTGCTCCGCGCGCGGCCAAGTGCCTTGATGCCCTGCCCTAAATGTTTGAGCTTCTGGCCAGCGTCACGCAAGTACTTTGACACGTAGGATTCTCACTTTTACTCCAAGCTGTCCCTGTTGGCTGAAGCAGTCGGCGTGTCTGTATCGCAGCCTGGGAGGCCGGGCGTTGGGGGAGTCTGCCAAGTGACTGGCCTCCATTTATAGCTAACTGAGAAACGGCGTCGAAGCTTTCGGGAGCCTCTTACAGGGAATGGTTGCAGTTCGGAACTGGAGACTGTGCTGGCCAACGTCAGCAGCTCCTCTCCCTCGGAGGGCTCTTGGTGTGCCGACCCCTAACAGCCAGCACGGTCCCCAGCTCGTGAACGGTCCCATTGCGAGCCGGTCTCGTCCGTGAAAGAGCCACGTGAGGCTGATCTCCAACAGTCGGGCTCCACACCTGGAGCCTTTGGGACAGGGCAGTCCTGAGCCGATGTGCCCACCAGGGGACGCGACCAAAGTTTACGTACCACAGGAAAGCGCCATCAGGGCCTCGTGTTCTCTCCATGAAATGAACGTGAGCTTGAAGGGTGACGCGTCAGCGTGCACTGTGAACAGCTCGCTGGCACGCCTGTCTTCGGCCCCTCTCACGGTCTCACGCACCCGGGCTCAGTTCCGTGTAGGAATGCTGAGTGGGGGCGCCAGCCTCGCTTCTGGACTCTAAAGCCTTCCACCCCCTAATGGCAGGTTGTGTGTGTCTCTCACGTGGGGGGAGGAATGAGGTCGCCCACAGAGGTTCTGCCATGAAAGATCTAAAGACGCACGCTGCTGAGGAGCTTGCTCCTCATGGAGCGTCCCCGAAGGCCAGAGGAATGCCGAAGGTCTCTTTCAAAGCTGCCGGACGCTCTGCCGTTCTAGGCCTCAGATAGGGACCTTGTGACGGCACTGTAACCCCGCGAGGTCCAGGAGACATCGCCAGTGCGAGTGGCAATCCGCAAGGAAGAACCTTCAAGGCGGAGTGTCCTTCCCTGTACAAAACGGCGCCCAAGTGGCTGAGGCAGGGAGCATTTTCCTTCACAGAACCGGCATCCTCGTAGGCCTGTGGGTTACTCTAAAGAAACGACACTGTGAGCAACCTCTTCGAAAAGGCCTTCGCAAGCGACTTGGAGACAACAGCAGCGCAGTGGAGGCACAGACCATTATCCTAGAGAGCAGCAGCACAGTGTCTCCAGCAGCGATCGCTTCCCGGAGGATACTTAAGCCACACCGAGATTCCAGCAGGGAGTTTTGCCTTGTAGCAGTACAACTCACTCAGGAAAGAGGGATGAGGTGTAGGGCTAATCTACGTGCGCTCACGCTCTGTGTCCCCGAGAAGGTTTCACGGAGCAGAATGCATCACCGACCGCTACCACGTGTGTGCACCAAAGAAGCCCTGTGCCGTGGGTGTTCTCAGGCCGACAGCGAAGACCTAGGTGTGTGCTGCACCCGCGCTCGGTGGTTCACACGTTGCGTGACCCTGTGCCTTTGGAAGATGTTCAGAGCGGGTGGCACCTGCGTGCTGCGAGCGCAAGAGGTGTAGAGTGTAGAGGCCTTTCACACTGGAGGAAGGGCTTGCATCTCATGGAGAAAATGTGTACGTCGCCCGGGAGACGGAGGCGCGCTCCTGACACCGTTTCCTCTGCCCGTTTAAAGCACAAGTGTTTGTACTCGATCTGGGCTGCCTGGTGAAACGCTTGGCAGTCCGCATCACCCTGAGCACCTTTCCTGAAGTTTGATTCGTAGCTGGGTAAACTCGGGCTTCAGAGGCTTAGATGGGACCAAACGTGTTCAGCTTGTGGCGAAAGCCTTTGACCAGAGGCATATACGCTTGTGCTTGGGGCGAGGGCTAGGCAAGAACGTTTACACACTTTGGGTTTTTATCTTTACCCTAAGCTGTCCCTTTCGGCGGCCGCAGGCGGAGAGAACCCGCGGAGAGAGAACAGCTGCGAAGTGGATGCACAGAACAGTCACCTCGATACCAGCCCCGGGGTCCCAAGCAACGATCCTTCCCCGGAGGGTACTTAACCCACCCAGGGATTCAAGCAGGGAGTTCGCCTTGTCCAACTCGCACAGGAGACTGGCATGAGACGTAGGGCTCATCTACTTGCGTTCACACTACGTGGCCCGGAGAAGTTCTCACGGAGCCGAATCCAGCACCCTTCCTCCACCACGTGTGTACCCAAAGGAGCGCTGGGCAGTGGGTGTTCTCAAGGCCAAGAGAGAAGCCCTTGTTCTGTGCTGCACCTGCTGGGTGGTTCGAAGGTTTTCTCACCTTCCTGCTCTGGAAGCTTTTCAGAGCTGAGGCTACGCCTGGGCTGCGAAAGCAGAGAGGCGTAGAGGCCTTTCACACGGAAGGCGTGGGCCTGTTTCCCATGGAGAAAGTGTACGTCGCCCAACCCCCACCCCCACCCCTCCCCACCCCAACCCACCCCCAGCTGGAGGCGTGCGGCTTGACACCATTTTGTCCTGCCCATGGAAAATACAAAGAGGCCTACACGATTTGGGCTGTCTGGCGAAAGAATTTTGAATCGGCGGCACCCTGAGTACCTTTCCCGAAGTTTGCTTCCTAGCTGGTTAAACTCGGCATTCGGAGGCGAGGTGAGAGCAAACTTGCTCCGCGCGCGGCCAAGTGCCTTGATGCCCTGCCCTAAATGTTTGAGCTTCTGGCCAGCGTCACGCAAGTACTTTGACACGTAGGATTCTCACTTTTACTCCAAGCTGTCCCTGTTGGCTGAAGCAGTCGGCGTGTCTGTATCGCAGCCTGGGAGGCCGGGCGTTGGGGGAGTCTGCCAAGTGACTGGCCTCCATTTATAGCTAACTGAGAAACGGCGTCGAAGCTTTCGGGAGCCTCTTACAGGGAATGGTTGCAGTTCGGAACTGGAGACTGTGCTGGCCAACGTCAGCAGCTCCTCTCCCTCGGAGGGCTCTTGGTGTGCCGACCCCTAACAGCCAGCACGGTCCCCAGCTCGTGAACGGTCCCATTGCGAGCCGGTCTCGTCCGTGAAAGAGCCACGTGAGGCTGATCTCCAACAGTCGGGCTCCACACCTGGAGCCTTTGGGACAGGGCAGTCCTGAGCCGATGTGCCCACCAGGGGACGCGACCAAAGTTTACGTACCACAGGAAAGCGCCATCAGGGCCTCGTGTTCTCTCCATGAAATGAACGTGAGCTTGAAGGGTGACGCGTCAGCGTGCACTGTGAACAGCTCGCTGGCACGCCTGTCTTCGGCCCCTCTCACGGTCTCACGCAGCCGGGCTCAGTTCCGTGTAGGAATGCTGAGTGGGAGCGCCAGCCTCGCTTCTGGACTCTAAAGCCTTCCACCCCCTAATGGCAGGTTGTGTGTGTCTCTCACGTGGGGGGAGGAATGAGGTCGCCCACAGAGGTTCTGCCATGAAAGATCTAAAGACGCACGCTGCTGAGGAGCTTGCTCCTCATGGAGCGTCCCCGAAGGCCAGAGGAATGCCGAAGGTCTCTTTCAAAGCTGCCGGACGCTCTGCCGTTCTAGGCCTGAGATAGGGACCTTGTGACGGCACTGTAACCCCGCGAGGTCCAGGAGACATCGCCAGTGCGAGTGGCAATCCGCAAGGAAGAACCTTCAAGGCGGAGTGTCCTTCCCTGTACAAAACGGCGCCCAAGTGGCTGAGGCAGGGAGCATTTTCCTTCACAGAACCGGCATCCTCGTAGGCCTGTGGGTTACTCTAAAGAAACGACACTGTGAGCAACCTCTTCGAAAAGGCCTTCGCAAGCGACTTGGAGACAACAGCAGCGCAGTGGAGGCACAGACCATTATCCTAGAGAGCAGCAGCACAGTGTCTCCAGCAGCGATCGCTTCCCGGAGGATACTTAAGCCACACCGAGATTCCAGCAGGGAGTTTTGCCTTGTAGCAGTACAACTCACTCAGGAAAGAGGGATGAGGTGTAGGGCTAATCTACGTGCGCTCACGCTCTGTGTCCCCGAGAAGGTTTCACGGAGCAGAATGCATCACCGACCGCTACCACGTGTGTGCACCAAAGAAGCCCTGTGCCGTGGGTGTTCTCAGGCCGACAGCGAAGACCTAGGTGTGTGCTGCACCCGCGCTCGGTGGTTCACACGTTGCGTGACCCTGTGCCTTTGGAAGATGTTCAGAGCGGGTGGCACCTGCGTGCTGCGAGCGCAAGAGGTGTAGAGTGTAGAGGCCTTTCACACTGGAGGAAGGGCTTGCATCTCATGGAGAAAATGTGTACGTCGCCCGGGAGACGGAGGCGCGCTCCTGACACCGTTTCCTCTGCCCGTTTAAAGCACAAGTGTTTGTACTCGATCTGGGCTGCCTGGTGAAACGCTTGGCAGTCCGCATCACCCTGAGCACCTTTCCTGAAGTTTGATTCGTAGCTGGGTAAACTCGGGCTTCAGAGGCTTAGATGGGACCAAACGTGTTCAGCTTGTGGCGAAAGCCTTTGACCAGAGGCATATACGCTTGTGCTTGGGGCGAGGGCTAGGCAAGAACGTTTACACACTGGGTTTTTATCTTTACCCTAAGCTGTCCCTTTCGGCGGCCGCAGGCGGAGAGAACCCGCGGAGAGAGAACAGCTGCGAAGTGGATGCACAGAACAGTCACCTCGATACCAGCCCCGGGGTCCCAAGCAACGATCCTTCCCCGGAGGGTACTTAACCCACCCAGGGATTCAAGCAGGGAGTTCGCCTTGTCCAACTCGCACAGGAGACTGGCATGAGACGTAGGGCTCATCTACTTGCGTTCACACTACGTGGCCCGGAGAAGTTCTCACGGAGCCGAATCCAGCACCCTTCCTCCACCACGTGTGTACCCAAAGGAGCGCTGGGCAGTGGGTGTTCTCAAGGCCAAGAGAGAAGCCCTTGTTCTGTGCTGCACCTGCTGGGTGGTTCGAAGGTTTTCTCACCTTCCTGCTCTGGAAGCTTTTCAGAGCTGAGGCTACGCCTGGGCTGCGAAAGCAGAGAGGCGTAGAGGCCTTTCACACGGAAGGCGTGGGCCTGTTTCCCATGGAGAAAGTGTACGTCGCCCAACCCCCACCCCCACCCCTCCCCACCCCAACCCACCCCCAGCTGGAGGCGTGCGGCTTGACACCATTTTGTCCTGCCCATGGAAAATACAAAGAGGCCTACACGATTTGGGCTGTCTGGCGAAAGAATTTTGAATCGGCGGCACCCTGAGTACCTTTCCCGAAGTTTGCTTCCTAGCTGGTTAAACTCGGCATTCGGAGGCGAGGTGAGAGCAAACTTGCTCCGCGCGCGGCCAAGTGCCTTGATGCCCTGCCCTAAATGTTTGAGCTTCTGGCCAGCGTCACGCAAGTACTTTGACACGTAGGATTCTCACTTTTACTCCAAGCTGTCCCTGTTGGCTGAAGCAGTCGGCGTGTCTGTATCGCAGCCTGGGAGGCCGGGCGTTGGGGGAGTCTGCCAAGTGACTGGCCTCCATTTATAGCTAACTGAGAAACGGCGTCGAAGCTTTCGGGAGCCTCTTACAGGGAATGGTTGCAGTTCGGAACTGGAGACTGTGCTGGCCAACGTCAGCAGCTCCTCTCCCTCGGAGGGCTCTTGGTGTGCCGACCCCTAACAGCCAGCACGGTCCCCAGCTCGTGAACGGTCCCATTGCGAGCCGGTCTCGTCCGTGAAAGAGCCACGTGAGGCTGATCTCCAACAGTCGGGCTCCACACCTGGAGCCTTTGGGACAGGGCAGTCCTGAGCCGATGTGCCCACCAGGGGACGCGACCAAAGTTTACGTACCACAGGAAAGCGCCATCAGGGCCTCGTGTTCTCTCCATGAAATGAACGTGAGCTTGAAGGGTGACGCGTCAGCGTGCACTGTGAACAGCTCGCTGGCACGCCTGTCTTCGGCCCCTCTCACGGTCTCACGCAGCCGGGCTCAGTTCCGTGTAGGAATGCTGAGTGGGAGCGCCAGCCTCGCTTCTGGACTCTAAAGCCTTCCACCCCCTAATGGCAGGTTGTGTGTGTCTCTCACGTGGGGGGAGGAATGAGGTCGCCCACAGAGGTTCTGCCATGAAAGATCTAAAGACGCACGCTGCTGAGGAGCTTGCTCCTCATGGAGCGTCCCCGAAGGCCAGAGGAATGCCGAAGGTCTCTTTCAAAGCTGCCGGACGCTCTGCCGTTCTAGGCCTGAGATAGGGACCTTGTGACGGCACTGTAACCCCGCGAGGTCCAGGAGACATCGCCAGTGCGAGTGGCAATCCGCAAGGAAGAACCTTCAAGGCGGAGTGTCCTTCCCTGTACAAAACGGCGCCCAAGTGGCTGAGGCAGGGAGCATTTTCCTTCACAGAACCGGCATCCTCGTAGGCCTGTGGGTTACTCTAAAGAAACGACACTGTGAGCAACCTCTTCGAAAAGGCCTTCGCAAGCGACTTGGAGACAACAGCAGCGCAGTGGAGGCACAGACCATTATCCTAGAGAGCAGCAGCACAGTGTCTCCAGCAGCGATCGCTTCCCGGAGGATACTTAAGCCACACCGAGATTCCAGCAGGGAGTTTTGCCTTGTAGCAGTACAACTCACTCAGGAAAGAGGGATGAGGTGTAGGGCTAATCTACGTGCGCTCACGCTCTGTGTCCCCGAGAAGGTTTCACGGAGCAGAATGCATCACCGACCGCTACCACGTGTGTGCACCAAAGAAGCCCTGTGCCGTGGGTGTTCTCAGGCCGACAGCGAAGACCTAGGTGTGTGCTGCACCCGCGCTCGGTGGTTCACACGTTGCGTGACCCTGTGCCTTTGGAAGATGTTCAGAGCGGGTGGCACCTGCGTGCTGCGAGCGCAAGAGGTGTAGAGTGTAGAGGCCTTTCACACTGGAGGAAGGGCTTGCATCTCATGGAGAAAATGTGTACGTCGCCCGGGAGACGGAGGCGCGCTCCTGACACCGTTTCCTCTGCCCGTTTAAAGCACAAGTGTTTGTACTCGATCTGGGCTGCCTGGTGAAACGCTTGGCAGTCCGCATCACCCTGAGCACCTTTCCTGAAGTTTGATTCGTAGCTGGGTAAACTCGGGCTTCAGAGGCTTAGATGGGACCAAACGTGTTCAGCTTGTGGCGAAAGCCTTTGACCAGAGGCATATACGCTTGTGCTTGGGGCGAGGGCTAGGCAAGAACGTTTACACACTGGGTTTTTATCTTTACCCTAAGCTGTCCCTTTCGGCGGCCGCAGGCGGAGAGAACCCGCGGAGAGAGAACAGCTGCGAAGTGGATGCACAGAACAGTCACCTCGATACCAGCCCCGGGGTCCCAAGCAACGATCCTTCCCCGGAGGGTACTTAACCCACCCAGGGATTCAAGCAGGGAGTTCGCCTTGTCCAACTCGCACAGGAGACTGGCATGAGACGTAGGGCTCATCTACTTGCGTTCACACTACGTGGCCCGGAGAAGTTCTCACGGAGCCGAATCCAGCACCCTTCCTCCACCACGTGTGTACCCAAAGGAGCGCTGGGCAGTGGGTGTTCTCAAGGCCAAGAGAGAAGCCCTTGTTCTGTGCTGCACCTGCTGGGTGGTTCGAAGGTTTTCTCACCTTCCTGCTCTGGAAGCTTTTCAGAGCTGAGGCTACGCCTGGGCTGCGAAAGCAGAGAGGCGTAGAGGCCTTTCACACGGAAGGCGTGGGCCTGTTTCCCATGGAGAAAGTGTACGTCGCCCAACCCCCACCCCCACCCCAACCCACCCCCAGCTGGAGGCGTGCGGCTTGACACCATTTTGTCCTGCCCATGGAAAATACAAAGAGGCCTACACGATTTGGGCTGTCTGGCGAAAGAATTTTGAATCGGCGGCACCCTGAGTACCTTTCCCGAAGTTTGCTTCCTAGCTGGTTAAACTCGGCATTCGGAGGCGAGGTGAGAGCAAACTTGCTCCGCGCGCGGCCAAGTGCCTTGATGCCCTGCCCTAAATGTTTGAGCTTCTGGCCAGCGTCACGCAAGTACTTTGACACGTAGGATTCTCACTTTTACTCCAAGCTGTCCCTGTTGGCTGAAGCAGTCGGCGTGTCTGTATCGCAGCCTGGGAGGCCGGGCGTTGGGGGAGTCTGCCAAGTGACTGGCCTCCATTTATAGCTAACTGAGAAACGGCGTCGAAGCTTTCGGGAGCCTCTTACAGGGAATGGTTGCAGTTCGGAATTGGAGACTGTGCTGGCCAACGTCAGCAGCTCCTCTCCCTCGGAGGGCTCTTGGTGTGCCGACCCCTAACAGCCAGCACGGTCCCCAGCTCGTGAACGGTCCCATTGCGAGCCGGTCTCGTCCGTGAAAGAGCCACGTGAGGCTGATCTCCAACAGTCGGGCTCCACACCTGGAGCCTTTGGGACAGGGCAGTCCTGAGCCGATGTGCCCACCAGGGGACGCGACCAAAGTTTACGTACCACAGGAAAGCGCCATCAGGGCCTCGTGTTCTCTCCATGAAATGAACGTGAGCTTGAAGGGTGACGCGTCAGCGTGCACTGTGAACAGCTCGCTGGCACGCCTGTCTTCGGCCCCTCTCACGGTCTCACGCACCCGGGCTCAGTTCCGTGTAGGAATGCTGAGTGGGAGCGCCAGCCTCGCTTCTGGACTCTAAAGCCTTCCACCCCCTAATGGCAGGTTGTGTGTGTCTCTCACGTGGGGGGAGGAATGAGGTCGCCCACAGAGGTTCTGCCATGAAAGATCTAAAGACGCACGCTGCTGAGGAGCTTGCTCCTCATGGAGCGTCCCCGAAGGCCAGAGGAATGCCGAAGGTCTCTTTCAAAGCTGCCGGACGCTCTGCCGTTCTAGGCCTGAGATAGGGACCTTGTGACGGCACTGTAACCCCGCGAGGTCCAGGAGACATCGCCAGTGCGAGTGGCAATCCGCAAGGAAGAACCTTCAAGGCGGAGTGTCCTTCCCTGTACAAAACGGCGCCCAAGTGGCTGAGGCAGGGAGCATTTTCCTTCACAGAACCGGCATCCTCGTAGGCCTGTGGGTTACTCTAAAGAAACGACACTGTGAGCAACCTCTTCGAAAAGGCCTTCGCAAGCGACTTGGAGACAACAGCAGCGCAGTGGAGGCACAGACCATTATCCTAGAGAGCAGCAGCACAGTGTCTCCAGCAGCGATCGCTTCCCGGAGGATACTTAAGCCACACCGAGATTCCAGCAGGGAGTTTTGCCTTGTAGCAGTACAACTCACTCAGGAAAGAGGGATGAGGTGTAGGGCTAATCTACGTGCGCTCACGCTCTGTGTCCCCGAGAAGGTTTCACGGAGCAGAATGCATCACCGACCGCTACCACGTGTGTGCACCAAAGAAGCCCTGTGCCGTGGGTGTTCTCAGGCCGACAGCGAAGACCTAGGTGTGTGCTGCACCCGCGCTCGGTGGTTCACACGTTGCGTGACCCTGTGCCTTTGGAAGATGTTCAGAGCGGGTGGCACCTGCGTGCTGCGAGCGCAAGAGGTGTAGAGTGTAGAGGCCTTTCACACTGGAGGAAGGGCTTGCATCTCATGGAGAAAATGTGTACGTCGCCCGGGAGACGGAGGCGCGCTCCTGACACCGTTTCCTCTGCCCGTTTAAAGCACAAGTGTTTGTACTCGATCTGGGCTGCCTGGTGAAACGCTTGGCAGTCCGCATCACCCTGAGCACCTTTCCTGAAGTTTGATTCGTAGCTGGGTAAACTCGGGCTTCAGAGGCTTAGATGGGACCAAACGTGTTCAGCTTGTGGCGAAAGCCTTTGACCAGAGGCATATACGCTTGTGCTTGGGGCGAGGGCTAGGCAAGAACGTTTACACACTTTGGGTTTTTATCTTTACCCTAAGCTGTCCCTTTCGGCGGCCGCAGGCGGAGAGAACCCGCGGAGAGAGAACAGCTGCGAAGTGGATGCACAGAACAGTCACCTCGATACCAGCCCCGGGGTCCCAAGCAACGATCCTTCCCCGGAGGGTACTTAACCCACCCAGGGATTCAAGCAGGGAGTTCGCCTTGTCCAACTCGCACAGGAGACTGGCATGAGACGTAGGGCTCATCTACTTGCGTTCACACTACGTGGCCCGGAGAAGTTCTCACGGAGCCGAATCCAGCACCCTTCCTCCACCACGTGTGTACCCAAAGGAGCGCTGGGCAGTGGGTGTTCTCAAGGCCAAGAGAGAAGCCCTTGTTCTGTGCTGCACCTGCTGGGTGGTTCGAAGGTTTTCTCACCTTCCTGCTCTGGAAGCTTTTCAGAGCTGAGGCTACGCCTGGGCTGCGAAAGCAGAGAGGCGTAGAGGCCTTTCACACGGAAGGCGTGGGCCTGTTTCCCATGGAGAAAGTGTACGTCGCCCAACCCCCACCCCCACCCCTCCCCACCCCAACCCACCCCCAGCTGGAGGCGTGCGGCTTGACACCATTTTGTCCTGCCCATGGAAAATACAAAGAGGCCTACACGATTTGGGCTGTCTGGCGAAAGAATTTTGAATCGGCGGCACCCTGAGTACCTTTCCCGAAGTTTGCTTCCTAGCTGGTTAAACTCGGCATTCGGAGGCGAGGTGAGAGCAAACTTGCTCCGCGCGCGGCCAAGTGCCTTGATGCCCTGCCCTAAATGTTTGAGCTTCTGGCCAGCGTCACGCAAGTACTTTGACACGTAGGATTCTCACTTTTACTCCAAGCTGTCCCTGTTGGCTGAAGCAGTCGGCGTGTCTGTATCGCAGCCTGGGAGGCCGGGCGTTGGGGGAGTCTGCCAAGTGACTGGCCTCCATTTATAGCTAACTGAGAAACGGCGTCGAAGCTTTCGGGAGCCTCTTACAGGGAATGGTTGCAGTTCGGAATTGGAGACTGTGCTGGCCAACGTCAGCAGCTCCTCTCCCTCGGAGGGCTCTTGGTGTGCCGACCCCTAACAGCCAGCACGGTCCCCAGCTCGTGAACGGTCCCATTGCGAGCCGGTCTCGTCCGTGAAAGAGCCACGTGAGGCTGATCTCCAACAGTCGGGCTCCACACCTGGAGCCTTTGGGACAGGGCAGTCCTGAGCCGATGTGCCCACCAGGGGACGCGACCAAAGTTTACGTACCACAGGAAAGCGCCATCAGGGCCTCGTGTTCTCTCCATGAAATGAACGTGAGCTTGAAGGGTGACGCGTCAGCGTGCACTGTGAACAGCTCGCTGGCACGCCTGTCTTCGGCCCCTCTCACGGTCTCACGCACCCGGGCTCAGTTCCGTGTAGGAATGCTGAGTGGGAGCGCCAGCCTCGCTTCTGGACTCTAAAGCCTTCCACCCCCTAATGGCAGGTTGTGTGTGTCTCTCACGTGGGGGGAGGAATGAGGTCGCCCACAGAGGTTCTGCCATGAAAGATCTAAAGACGCACGCTGCTGAGGAGCTTGCTCCTCATGGAGCGTCCCCGAAGGCCAGAGGAATGCCGAAGGTCTCTTTCAAAGCTGCCGGACGCTCTGCCGTTCTAGGCCTGAGATAGGGACCTTGTGACGGCACTGTAACCCCGCGAGGTCCAGGAGACATCGCCAGTGCGAGTGGCAATCCGCAAGGAAGAACCTTCAAGGCGGAGTGTCCTTCCCTGTACAAAACGGCGCCCAAGTGGCTGAGGCAGGGAGCATTTTCCTTCACAGAACCGGCATCCTCGTAGGCCTGTGGGTTACTCTAAAGAAACGACACTGTGAGCAACCTCTTCGAAAAGGCCTTCGCAAGCGACTTGGAGACAACAGCAGCGCAGTGGAGGCACAGACCATTATCCTAGAGAGCAGCAGCACAGTGTCTCCGGCAGCGATCGCTTCCCGGAGGATACTTAAGCCACACCGAGATTCCAGCAGGGAGTTTTGCCTTGTAGCAGTACAACTCACTCAGGAAAGAGGGATGAGGTGTAGGGCTAATCTACGTGCGCTCACGCTCTGTGTCCCCGAGAAGGTTTCACGGAGCAGAATGCATCACCGACCGCTACCACGTGTGTGCACCAAAGAAGCCCTGTGCCGTGGGTGTTCTCAGGCCGACAGCGAAGACCTAGGTGTGTGCTGCACCCGCGCTCGGTGGTTCACACGTTGCGTGACCCTGTGCCTTTGGAAGATGTTCAGAGCGGGTGGCACCTGCGTGCTGCGAGCGCAAGAGGTGTAGAGTGTAGAGGCCTTTCACACTGGAGGAAGGGCTTGCATCTCATGGAGAAAATGTGTACGTCGCCCGGGAGACGGAGGCGCGCTCCTGACACCGTTTCCTCTGCCCGTTTAAAGCACAAGTGTTTGTACTCGATCTGGGCTGCCTGGTGAAACGCTTGGCAGTCCGCATCACCCTGAGCACCTTTCCTGAAGTTTGATTCGTAGCTGGGTAAACTCGGGCTTCAGAGGCTTAGATGGGACCAAACGTGTTCAGCTTGTGGCGAAAGCCTTTGACCAGAGGCATATACGCTTGTGCTTGGGGCGAGGGCTAGGCAAGAACGTTTACACACTTTGGGTTTTTATCTTTACCCTAAGCTGTCCCTTTCGGCGGCCGCAGGCGGAGAGAACCCGCGGAGAGAGAACAGCTGCGAAGTGGATGCACAGAACAGTCACCTCGATACCAGCCCCGGGGTCCCAAGCAACGATCCTTCCCCGGAGGGTACTTAACCCACCCAGGGATTCAAGCAGGGAGTTCGCCTTGTCCAACTCGCACAGGAGACTGGCATGAGACGTAGGGCTCATCTACTTGCGTTCACACTACGTGGCCCGGAGAAGTTCTCACGGAGCCGAATCCAGCACCCTTCCTCCACCACGTGTGTACCCAAAGGAGCGCTGGGCAGTGGGTGTTCTCAAGGCCAAGAGAGAAGCCCTTGTTCTGTGCTGCACCTGCTGGGTGGTTCGAAGGTTTTCTCACCTTCCTGCTCTGGAAGCTTTTCAGAGCTGAGGCTACGCCTGGGCTGCGAAAGCAGAGAGGCGTAGAGGCCTTTCACACGGAAGGCGTGGGCCTGTTTCCCATGGAGAAAGTGTACGTCGCCCAACCCCCACCCCCACCCCTCCCCACCCCAACCCACCCCCAGCTGGAGGCGTGCGGCTTGACACCATTTTGTCCTGCCCATGGAAAATACAAAGAGGCCTACACGATTTGGGCTGTCTGGCGAAAGAATTTTGAATCGGCGGCACCCTGAGTACCTTTCCCGAAGTTTGCTTCCTAGCTGGTTAAACTCGGCATTCGGAGGCGAGGTGAGAGCAAACTTGCTCCGCGCGCGGCCAAGTGCCTTGATGCCCTGCCCTAAATGTTTGAGCTTCTGGCCAGCGTCACGCAAGTACTTTGACACGTAGGATTCTCACTTTTACTCCAAGCTGTCCCTGTTGGCTGAAGCAGTCGGCGTGTCTGTATCGCAGCCTGGGAGGCCGGGCGTTGGGGGAGTCTGCCAAGTGACTGGCCTCCATTTATAGCTAACTGAGAAACGGCGTCGAAGCTTTCGGGAGCCTCTTACAGGGAATGGTTGCAGTTCGGAATTGGAGACTGTGCTGGCCAACGTCAGCAGCTCCTCTCCCTCGGAGGGCTCTTGGTGTGCCGACCCCTAACAGCCAGCACGGTCCCCAGCTCGTGAACGGTCCCATTGCGAGCCGGTCTCGTCCGTGAAAGAGCCACGTGAGGCTGATCTCCAACAGTCGGGCTCCACACCTGGAGCCTTTGGGACAGGGCAGTCCTGAGCCGATGTGCCCACCAGGGGACGCGACCAAAGTTTACGTACCACAGGAAAGCGCCATCAGGGCCTCGTGTTCTCTCCATGAAATGAACGTGAGCTTGAAGGGTGACGCGTCAGCGTGCACTGTGAACAGCTCGCTGGCACGCCTGTCTTCGGCCCCTCTCACGGTCTCACGCACCCGGGCTCAGTTCCGTGTAGGAATGCTGAGTGGGAGCGCCAGCCTCGCTTCTGGACTCTAAAGCCTTCCACCCCCTAATGGCAGGTTGTGTGTGTCTCTCACGTGGGGGGAGGAATGAGGTCGCCCACAGAGGTTCTGCCATGAAAGATCTAAAGACGCACGCTGCTGAGGAGCTTGCTCCTCATGGAGCGTCCCCGAAGGCCAGAGGAATGCCGAAGGTCTCTTTCAAAGCTGCCGGACGCTCTGCCGTTCTAGGCCTGAGATAGGGACCTTGTGACGGCACTGTAACCCCGCGAGGTCCAGGAGACATCGCCAGTGCGAGTGGCAATCCGCAAGGAAGAACCTTCAAGGCGGAGTGTCCTTCCCTGTACAAAACGGCGCCCAAGTGGCTGAGGCAGGGAGCATTTTCCTTCACAGAACCGGCATCCTCGTAGGCCTGTGGGTTACTCTAAAGAAACGACACTGTGAGCAACCTCTTCGAAAAGGCCTTCGCAAGCGACTTGGAGACAACAGCAGCGCAGTGGAGGCACAGACCATTATCCTAGAGAGCAGCAGCACAGTGTCTCCGGCAGCGATCGCTTCCCGGAGGATACTTAAGCCACACCGAGATTCCAGCAGGGAGTTTTGCCTTGTAGCAGTACAACTCACTCAGGAAAGAGGGATGAGGTGTAGGGCTAATCTACGTGCGCTCACGCTCTGTGTCCCCGAGAAGGTTTCACGGAGCAGAATGCATCACCGACCGCTACCACGTGTGTGCACCAAAGAAGCCCTGTGCCGTGGGTGTTCTCAGGCCGACAGCGAAGACCTAGGTGTGTGCTGCACCCGCGCTCGGTGGTTCACACGTTGCGTGACCCTGTGCCTTTGGAAGATGTTCAGAGCGGGTGGCACCTGCGTGCTGCGAGCGCAAGAGGTGTAGAGTGTAGAGGCCTTTCACACTGGAGGAAGGGCTTGCATCTCATGGAGAAAATGTGTACGTCGCCCGGGAGACGGAGGCGCGCTCCTGACACCGTTTCCTCTGCCCGTTTAAAGCACAAGTGTTTGTACTCGATCTGGGCTGCCTGGTGAAACGCTTGGCAGTCCGCATCACCCTGAGCACCTTTCCTGAAGTTTGATTCGTAGCTGGGTAAACTCGGGCTTCAGAGGCTTAGATGGGACCAAACGTGTTCAGCTTGTGGCGAAAGCCTTTGACCAGAGGCATATACGCTTGTGCTTGGGGCGAGGGCTAGGCAAGAACGTTTACACACTTTGGGTTTTTATCTTTACCCTAAGCTGTCCCTTTCGGCGGCCGCAGGCGGAGAGAACCCGCAGAGAGAGAACAGCTGCGAAGTGGATGCACAGAACAGTCACCTCGATACCAGCCCCGGGGTCCCAAGCAACGATCCTTCCCCGGAGGGTACTTAACCCACCCAGGGATTCAAGCAGGGAGTTCGCCTTGTCCAACTCGCACAGGAGACTGGCATGAGACGTAGGGCTCATCTACTTGCGTTCACACTACGTGGCCCGGAGAAGTTCTCACGGAGCCGAATCCAGCACCCTTCCTCCACCACGTGTGTACCCAAAGGAGCGCTGGGCAGTGGGTGTTCTCAAGGCCAAGAGAGAAGCCCTTGTTCTGTGCTGCACCTGCTGGGTGGTTCGAAGGTTTTCTCACCTTCCTGCTCTGGAAGCTTTTCAGAGCTGAGGCTACGCCTGGGCTGCGAAAGCAGAGAGGCGTAGAGGCCTTTCACACAGAAGGCGTGGGCCTGTTTCCCATGGAGAAAGTGTACGTCGCCCAACCCCCACCCCCACCCCTCCCCACCCCAACCCACCCCCAGCTGGAGGCGTGCGGCTTGACACCATTTTGTCCTGCCCATGGAAAATACAAAGAGGCCTACACGATTTGGGCTGTCTGGCGAAAGAATTTTGAATCGGCGGCACCCTGAGTACCTTTCCCGAAGTTTGCTTCCTAGCTGGTTAAACTCGGCATTCGGAGGCGAGGTGAGAGCAAACTTGCTCCGCGCGCGGCCAAGTGCCTTGATGCCCTGCCCTAAATGTTTGAGCTTCTGGCCAGCGTCACGCAAGTACTTTGACACGTAGGATTCTCACTTTTACTCCAAGCTGTCCCTGTTGGCTGAAGCAGTCGGCGTGTCTGTATCGCAGCCTGGGAGGCCGGGCGTTGGGGGAGTCTGCCAAGTGACTGGCCTCCATTTATAGCTAACTGAGAAACGGCGTCGAAGCTTTCGGGAGCCTCTTACAGGGAATGGTTGCAGTTCGGAATTGGAGACTGTGCTGGCCAACGTCAGCAGCTCCTCTCCCTCGGAGGGCTCTTGGTGTGCCGACCCCTAAGAGCCAGCACGGTCCCCAGCTCGTGAACGGTCCCATTGCGAGCCGGTCTCGTCCGTGAAAGAGCCACGTGAGGCTGATCTCCAACAGTCGGGCTCCACACCTGGAGCCTTTGGGACAGGGCAGTCCTGAGCCGATGTGCCCACCAGGGGACGCGACCAAAGTTTACGTACCACAGGAAAGCGCCATCAGGGCCTCGTGTTCTCTCCATGAAATGAACGTGAGCTTGAAGGGTGACGCGTCAGCGTGCACTGTGAACAGCTCGCTGGCATGCCTGTCTTCGGCCCCTCTCACGGTCTCACGCACCCGGGCTCAGTTCCGTGTAGGAATGCTGAGTGGGAGCGCCAGCCTCGCTTCTGGACTCTAAAGCCTTCCACCCCCTAATGGCAGGTTGTGTGTGTCTCTCACGTGGGGGGAGGAATGAGGTCGCCCACAGAGGTTCTGCCATGAAAGATCTAAAGACGCACGCTGCTGAGGAGCTTGCTCCTCATGGAGCGTCCCCGAAGGCCAGAGGAATGCCGAAGGTCTCTTTCAAAGCTGCCGGACGCTCTGCCGTTCTAGGCCTGAGATAGGGACCTTGTGACGGCACTGTAACCCCGCGAGGTCCAGGAGACATCGCCAGTGCGAGTGGCAATCCGCAAGGAAGAACCTTCAAGGCGGAGTGTCCTTCCCTGTACAAAACGGCGCCCAAGTGGCTGAGGCAGGGAGCATTTTCCTTCACAGAACCGGCATCCTCGTAGGCCTGTGGGTTACTCTAAAGAAACGACACTGTGAGCAACCTCTTCGAAAAGGCCTTCGCAAGCGACTTGGAGACAACAGCAGCGCAGTGGAGGCACAGACCATTATCCTAGAGAGCAGCAGCACAGTGTCTCCAGCAGCGATCGCTTCCCGGAGGATACTTAAGCCACACCGAGATTCCAGCAGGGAGTTTTGCCTTGTAGCAGTACAACTCACTCAGGAAAGAGGGATGAGGTGTAGGGCTAATCTACGTGCGCTCACGCTCTGTGTCCCCGAGAAGGTTTCACGGAGCAGAATGCATCACCGACCGCTACCACGTGTGTGCACCAAAGAAGCCCTGTGCCGTGGGTGTTCTCAGGCCGACAGCGAAGACCTAGGTGTGTGCTGCACCCGCGCTCGGTGGTTCACACGTTGCGTGACCCTGTGCCTTTGGAAGATGTTCAGAGCGGGTGGCACCTGCGTGCTGCGAGCGCAAGAGGTGTAGAGTGTAGAGGCCTTTCACACTGGAGGAAGGGCTTGCATCTCATGGAGAAAATGTGTACGTCGCCCGGGAGACGGAGGCGCGCTCCTGACACCGTTTCCTCTGCCCGTTTAAAGCACAAGTGTTTGTACTCGATCTGGGCTGCCTGGTGAAACGCTTGGCAGTCCGCATCACCCTGAGCACCTTTCCTGAAGTTTGATTCGTAGCTGGGTAAACTCGGGCTTCAGAGGCTTAGATGGGACCAAACGTGTTCAGCTTGTGGCGAAAGCCTTTGACCAGAGGCATATACGCTTGTGCTTGGGGCGAGGGCTAGGCAAGAACGTTTACACACTTTGGGTTTTTATCTTTACCCTAAGCTGTCCCTTTCGGCGGCCGCAGGCGGAGAGAACCCGCGGAGAGAGAACAGCTGCGAAGTGGATGCACAGAACAGTCACCTCGATACCAGCCCCGGGGTCCCAAGCAACGATCCTTCCCCGGAGGGTACTTAACCCACCCAGGGATTCAAGCAGGGAGTTCGCCTTGTCCAACTCGCACAGGAGACTGGCATGAGACGTAGGGCTCATCTACTTGCGTTCACACTACGTGGCCCGGAGAAGTTCTCACGGAGCCGAATCCAGCACCCTTCCTCCACCACGTGTGTACCCAAAGGAGCGCTGGGCAGTGGGTGTTCTCAAGGCCAAGAGAGAAGCCCTTGTTCTGTGCTGCACCTGCTGGGTGGTTCGAAGGTTTTCTCACCTTCCTGCTCTGGAAGCTTTTCAGAGCTGAGGCTACGCCTGGGCTGCGAAAGCAGAGAGGCGTAGAGGCCTTTCACACGGAAGGCGTGGGCCTGTTTCCCATGGAGAAAGTGTACGTCGCCCAACCCCCACCCCCACCCCTCCCCACCCCAACCCACCCCCAGCTGGAGGCGTGCGGCTTGACACCATTTTGTCCTGCCCATGGAAAATACAAAGAGGCCTACACGATTTGGGCTGTCTGGCGAAAGAATTTTGAATCGGCGGCACCCTGAGTACCTTTCCCGAAGTTTGCTTCCTAGCTGGTTAAACTCGGCATTCGGAGGCGAGGTGAGAGCAAACTTGCTCCGCGCGCGGCCAAGTGCCTTGATGCCCTGCCCTAAATGTTTGAGCTTCTGGCCAGCGTCACGCAAGTACTTTGACACGTAGGATTCTCACTTTTACTCCAAGCTGTCCCTGTTGGCTGAAGCAGTCGGCGTGTCTGTATCGCAGCCTGGGAGGCCGGGCGTTGGGGGAGTCTGCCAAGTGACTGGCCTCCATTTATAGCTAACTGAGAAACGGCGTCGAAGCTTTCGGGAGCCTCTTACAGGGAATGGTTGCAGTTCGGAATTGGAGACTGTGCTGGCCAACGTCAGCAGCTCCTCTCCCTCGGAGGGCTCTTGGTGTGCCGACCCCTAACAGCCAGCACGGTCCCCAGCTCGTGAACGGTCCCATTGCGAGCCGGTCTCGTCCGTGAAAGAGCCACGTGAGGCTGATCTCCAACAGTCGGGCTCCACACCTGGAGCCTTTGGGACAGGGCAGTCCTGAGCCGATGTGCCCACCAGGGGACGCGACCAAAGTTTACGTACCACAGGAAAGCGCCATCAGGGCCTCGTGTTCTCTCCATGAAATGAACGTGAGCTTGAAGGGTGACGCGTCAGCGTGCACTGTGAACAGCTCGCTGGCACGCCTGTCTTCGGCCCCTCTCACGGTCTCACGCACCCGGGCTCAGTTCCGTGTAGGAATGCTGAGTGGGAGCGCCAGCCTCGCTTCTGGACTCTAAAGCCTTCCACCCCCTAATGGCAGGTTGTGTGTGTCTCTCACGTGGGGGGAGGAATGAGGTCGCCCACAGAGGTTCTGCCATGAAAGATCTAAAGACGCACGCTGCTGAGGAGCTTGCTCCTCATGGAGCGTCCCCGAAGGCCAGAGGAATGCCGAAGGTCTCTTTCAAAGCTGCCGGACGCTCTGCCGTTCTAGGCCTGAGATAGGGACCTTGTGACGGCACTGTAACCCCGCGAGGTCCAGGAGACATCGCCAGTGCGAGTGGCAATCCGCAAGGAAGAACCTTCAAGGCGGAGTGTCCTTCCCTGTACAAAACGGCGCCCAAGTGGCTGAGGCAGGGAGCATTTTCCTTCACAGAACCGGCATCCTCGTAGGCCTGTGGGTTACTCTAAAGAAACGACACTGTGAGCAACCTCTTCGAAAAGGCCTTCGCAAGCGACTTGGAGACAACAGCAGTGCAGTGGAGGCACAGACCATTATCCTAGAGAGCAGCAGCACAGTGTCTCCAGCAGCGATCGCTTCCCGGAGGATACTTAAGCCACACCGAGATTCCAGCAGGGAGTTTTGCCTTGTAGCAGTACAACTCACTCAGGAAAGAGGGATGAGGTGTAGGGCTAATCTACGTGCGCTCACGCTCTGTGTCCCCGAGAAGGTTTCACGGAGCAGAATGCATCACCGACCGCTACCACGTGTGTGCACCAAAGAAGCCCTGTGCCGTGGGTGTTCTCAGGCCGACAGCGAAGACCTAGGTGTGTGCTGCACCCGCGCTCGGTGGTTCACACGTTGCGTGACCCTGTGCCTTTGGAAGATGTTCAGAGCGGGTGGCACCTGCGTGCTGCGAGCGCAAGAGGTGTAGAGTGTAGAGGCCTTTCACACTGGAGGAAGGGCTTGCATCTCATGGAGAAAATGTGTACGTCGCCCGGGAGACGGAGGCGCGCTCCTGACACCGTTTCCTCTGCCCGTTTAAAGCACAAGTGTTTGTACTCGATCTGGGCTGCCTGGTGAAACGCTTGGCAGTCCGCATCACCCTGAGCACCTTTCCTGAAGTTTGATTCGTAGCTGGGTAAACTCGGGCTTCAGAGGCTTAGATGGGACCAAACGTGTTCAGCTTGTGGCGAAAGCCTTTGACCAGAGGCATATACGCTTGTGCTTGGGGCGAGGGCTAGGCAAGAACGTTTACACACTTTGGGTTTTTATCTTTACCCTAAGCTGTCCCTTTCGGCGGCCGCAGGCGGAGAGAACCCGCGGAGAGAGAACAGCTGCGAAGTGGATGCACAGAACAGTCACCTCGATACCAGCCCCGGGGTCCCAAGCAACGATCCTTCCCCGGAGGGTACTTAACCCACCCAGGGATTCAAGCAGGGAGTTCGCCTTGTCCAACTCGCACAGGAGACTGGCATGAGACGTAGGGCTCATCTACTTGCGTTCACACTACGTGGCCCGGAGAAGTTCTCACGGAGCCGAATCCAGCACCCTTCCTCCACCACGTGTGTACCCAAAGGAGCGCTGGGCAGTGGGTGTTCTCAAGGCCAAGAGAGAAGCCCTTGTTCTGTGCTGCACCTGCTGGGTGGTTCGAAGGTTTTCTCACCTTCCTGCTCTGGAAGCTTTTCAGAGCTGAGGCTACGCCTGGGCTGCGAAAGCAGAGAGGCGTAGAGGCCTTTCACACGGAAGGCGTGGGCCTGTTTCCCATGGAGAAAGTGTACGTCGCCCAACCCCCACCCCCACCCCTCCCCACCCCAACCCACCCCCAGCTGGAGGCGTGCGGCTTGACACCATTTTGTCCTGCCCATGGAAAATACAAAGAGGCCTACACGATTTGGGCTGTCTGGCGAAAGAATTTTGAATCGGCGGCACCCTGAGTACCTTTCCCGAAGTTTGCTTCCTAGCTGGTTAAACTCGGCATTCGGAGGCGAGGTGAGAGCAAACTTGCTCCGCGCGCGGCCAAGTGCCTTGATGCCCTGCCCTAAATGTTTGAGCTTCTGGCCAGCGTCACGCAAGTACTTTGACACGTAGGATTCTCACTTTTACTCCAAGCTGTCCCTGTTGGCTGAAGCAGTCGGCGTGTCTGTATCGCAGCCTGGGAGGCCGGGCGTTGGGGGAGTCTGCCAAGTGACTGGCCTCCATTTATAGCTAACTGAGAAACGGCGTCGAAGCTTTCGGGAGCCTCTTACAGGGAATGGTTGCAGTTCGGAATTGGAGACTGTGCTGGCCAACGTCAGCAGCTCCTCTCCCTCGGAGGGCTCTTGGTGTGCCGACCCCTAACAGCCAGCACGGTCCCCAGCTCGTGAACGGTCCCATTGCGAGCCGGTCTCGTCCGTGAAAGAGCCACGTGAGGCTGATCTCCAACAGTCGGGCTCCACACCTGGAGCCTTTGGGACAGGGCAGTCCTGAGCCGATGTGCCCACCAGGGGACGCGACCAAAGTTTACGTACCACAGGAAAGCGCCATCAGGGCCTCGTGTTCTCTCCATGAAATGAACGTGAGCTTGAAGGGTGACGCGTCAGCGTGCACTGTGAACAGCTCGCTGGCACGCCTGTCTTCGGCCCCTCTCACGGTCTCACGCACCCGGGCTCAGTTCCGTGTAGGAATGCTGAGTGGGAGCGCCAGCCTCGCTTCTGGACTCTAAAGCCTTCCACCCCCTAATGGCAGGTTGTGTGTGTCTCTCACGTGGGGGGAGGAATGAGGTCGCCCACAGAGGTTCTGCCATGAAAGATCTAAAGACGCACGCTGCTGAGGAGCTTGCTCCTCATGGAGCGTCCCCGAAGGCCAGAGGAATGCCGAAGGTCTCTTTCAAAGCTGCCGGACGCTCTGCCGTTCTAGGCCTGAGATAGGGACCTTGTGACGGCACTGTAACCCCGCGAGGTCCAGGAGACATCGCCAGTGCGAGTGGCAATCCGCAAGGAAGAACCTTCAAGGCGGAGTGTCCTTCCCTGTACAAAACGGCGCCCAAGTGGCTGAGGCAGGGAGCATTTTCCTTCACAGAACCGGCATCCTCGTAGGCCTGTGGGTTACTCTAAAGAAACGACACTGTGAGCAACCTCTTCGAAAAGGCCTTCGCAAGCGACTTGGAGACAACAGCAGCGCAGTGGAGGCACAGACCATTATCCTAGAGAGCAGCAGCACAGTGTCTCCAGCAGCGATCGCTTCCCGGAGGATACTTAAGCCACACCGAGATTCCAGCAGGGAGTTTTGCCTTGTAGCAGTACAACTCACTCAGGAAAGAGGGATGAGGTGTAGGGCTAATCTACGTGCGCTCACGCTCTGTGTCCCCGAGAAGGTTTCACGGAGCAGAATGCATCACCGACCGCTACCACGTGTGTGCACCAAAGAAGCCCTGTGCCGTGGGTGTTCTCAGGCCGACAGCGAAGACCTAGGTGTGTGCTGCACCCGCGCTCGGTGGTTCACACGTTGCGTGACCCTGTGCCTTTGGAAGATGTTCAGAGCGGGTGGCACCTGCGTGCTGCGAGCGCAAGAGGTGTAGAGTGTAGAGGCCTTTCACACTGGAGGAAGGGCTTGCATCTCATGGAGAAAATGTGTACGTCGCCCGGGAGACGGAGGCGCGCTCCTGACACCGTTTCCTCTGCCCGTTTAAAGCACAAGTGTTTGTACTCGATCTGGGCTGCCTGGTGAAACGCTTGGCAGTCCGCATCACCCTGAGCACCTTTCCTGAAGTTTGATTCGTAGCTGGGTAAACTCGGGCTTCAGAGGCTTAGATGGGACCAAACGTGTTCAGCTTGTGGCGAAAGCCTTTGACCAGAGGCATATACGCTTGTGCTTGGGGCGAGGGCTAGGCAAGAACGTTTACACACTTTGGGTTTTTATCTTTACCCTAAGCTGTCCCTTTCGGCGGCCGCAGGCGGAGAGAACCCGCGGAGAGAGAACAGCTGCGAAGTGGATGCACAGAACAGTCACCTCGATACCAGCCCCGGGGTCCCAAGCAACGATCCTTCCCCGGAGGGTACTTAACCCACCCAGGGATTCAAGCAGGGAGTTCGCCTTGTCCAACTCGCACAGGAGACTGGCATGAGACGTAGGGCTCATCTACTTGCGTTCACACTACGTGGCCCGGAGAAGTTCTCACGGAGCCGAATCCAGCACCCTTCCTCCACCACGTGTGTACCCAAAGGAGCGCTGGGCAGTGGGTGTTCTCAAGGCCAAGAGAGAAGCCCTTGTTCTGTGCTGCACCTGCTGGGTGGTTCGAAGGTTTTCTCACCTTCCTGCTCTGGAAGCTTTTCAGAGCTGAGGCTACGCCTGGGCTGCGAAAGCAGAGAGGCGTAGAGGCCTTTCACACGGAAGGCGTGGGCCTGTTTCCCATGGAGAAAGTGTACGTCGCCCAACCCCCACCCCCACCCCTCCCCACCCCAACCCACCCCCAGCTGGAGGCGTGCGGCTTGACACCATTTTGTCCTGCCCATGGAAAATACAAAGAGGCCTACACGATTTGGGCTGTCTGGCGAAAGAATTTTGAATCGGCGGCACCCTGAGTACCTTTCCCGAAGTTTGCTTCCTAGCTGGTTAAACTCGGCATTCGGAGGCGAGGTGAGAGCAAACTTGCTCCGCGCGCGGCCAAGTGCCTTGATGCCCTGCCCTAAATGTTTGAGCTTCTGGCCAGCGTCACGCAAGTACTTTGACACGTAGGATTCTCACTTTTACTCCAAGCTGTCCCTGTTGGCTGAAGCAGTCGGCGTGTCTGTATCGCAGCCTGGGAGGCCGGGCGTTGGGGGAGTCTGCCAAGTGACTGGCCTCCATTTATAGCTAACTGAGAAACGGCGTCGAAGCTTTCGGGAGCCTCTTACAGGGAATGGTTGCAGTTCGGAATTGGAGACTGTGCTGGCCAACGTCAGCAGCTCCTCTCCCTCGGAGGGCTCTTGGTGTGCCGACCCCTAACAGCCAGCACGGTCCCCAGCTCGTGAACGGTCCCATTGCGAGCCGGTCTCGTCCGTGAAAGAGCCACGTGAGGCTGATCTCCAACAGTCGGGCTCCACACCTGGAGCCTTTGGGACAGGGCAGTCCTGAGCCGATGTGCCCACCAGGGGACGCGACCAAAGTTTACGTACCACAGGAAAGCGCCATCAGGGCCTCGTGTTCTCTCCATGAAATGAACGTGAGCTTGAAGGGTGACGCGTCAGCGTGCACTGTGAACAGCTCGCTGGCACGCCTGTCTTCGGCCCCTCTCACGGTCTCACGCACCCGGGCTCAGTTCCGTGTAGGAATGCTGAGTGGGAGCGCCAGCCTCGCTTCTGGACTCTAAAGCCTTCCACCCCCTAATGGCAGGTTGTGTGTGTCTCTCACGTGGGGGGAGGAATGAGGTCGCCCACAGAGGTTCTGCCATGAAAGATCTAAAGACGCACGCTGCTGAGGAGCTTGCTCCTCATGGAGCGTCCCCGAAGGCCAGAGGAATGCCGAAGGTCTCTTTCAAAGCTGCCGGACGCTCTGCCGTTCTAGGCCTGAGATAGGGACCTTGTGACGGCACTGTAACCCCGCGAGGTCCAGGAGACATCGCCAGTGCGAGTGGCAATCCGCAAGGAAGAACCTTCAAGGCGGAGTGTCCTTCCCTGTACAAAACGGCGCCCAAGTGGCTGAGGCAGGGAGCATTTTCCTTCACAGAACCGGCATCCTCGTAGGCCTGTGGGTTACTCTAAAGAAACGACACTGTGAGCAACCTCTTCGAAAAGGCCTTCGCAAGCGACTTGGAGACAACAGCAGCGCAGTGGAGGCACAGACCATTATCCTAGAGAGCAGCAGCACAGTGTCTCCAGCAGCGATCGCTTCCCGGAGGATACTTAAGCCACACCGAGATTCCAGCAGGGAGTTTTGCCTTGTAGCAGTACAACTCACTCAGGAAAGAGGGATGAGGTGTAGGGCTAATCTACGTGCGCTCACGCTCTGTGTCCCCGAGAAGGTTTCACGGAGCAGAATGCATCACCGACCGCTACCACGTGTGTGCACCAAAGAAGCCCTGTGCCGTGGGTGTTCTCAGGCCGACAGCGAAGACCTAGGTGTGTGCTGCACCCGCGCTCGGTGGTTCACACGTTGCGTGACCCTGTGCCTTTGGAAGATGTTCAGAGCGGGTGGCACCTGCGTGCTGCGAGCGCAAGAGGTGTAGAGTGTAGAGGCCTTTCACACTGGAGGAAGGGCTTGCATCTCATGGAGAAAATGTGTACGTCGCCCGGGAGACGGAGGCGCGCTCCTGACACCGTTTCCTCTGCCCGTTTAAAGCACAAGTGTTTGTACTCGATCTGGGCTGCCTGGTGAAACGCTTGGCAGTCCGCATCACCCTGAGCACCTTTCCTGAAGTTTGATTCGTAGCTGGGTAAACTCGGGCTTCAGAGGCTTAGATGGGACCAAACGTGTTCAGCTTGTGGCGAAAGCCTTTGACCAGAGGCATATACGCTTGTGCTTGGGGCGAGGGCTAGGCAAGAACGTTTACACACTTTGGGTTTTTATCTTTACCCTAAGCTGTCCCTTTCGGCGGCCGCAGGCGGAGAGAACCCGCGGAGAGAGAACAGCTGCGAAGTGGATGCACAGAACAGTCACCTCGATACCAGCCCCGGGGTCCCAAGCAACGATCCTTCCCCGGAGGGTACTTAACCCACCCAGGGATTCAAGCAGGGAGTTCGCCTTGTCCAACTCGCACAGGAGACTGGCATGAGACGTAGGGCTCATCTACTTGCGTTCACACTACGTGGCCCGGAGAAGTTCTCACGGAGCCGAATCCAGCACCCTTCCTCCACCACGTGTGTACCCAAAGGAGCGCTGGGCAGTGGGTGTTCTCAAGGCCAAGAGAGAAGCCCTTGTTCTGTGCTGCACCTGCTGGGTGGTTCGAAGGTTTTCTCACCTTCCTGCTCTGGAAGCTTTTCAGAGCTGAGGCTACGCCTGGGCTGCGAAAGCAGAGAGGCGTAGAGGCCTTTCACACGGAAGGCGTGGGCCTGTTTCCCATGGAGAAAGTGTACGTCGCCCAACCCCCACCCCCACCCCTCCCCACCCCAACCCACCCCCAGCTGGAGGCGTGCGGCTTGACACCATTTTGTCCTGCCCATGGAAAATACAAAGAGGCCTACACGATTTGGGCTGTCTGGCGAAAGAATTTTGAATCGGCGGCACCCTGAGTACCTTTCCCGAAGTTTGCTTCCTAGCTGGTTAAACTCGGCATTCGGAGGCGAGGTGAGAGCAAACTTGCTCCGCGCGCGGCCAAGTGCCTTGATGCCCTGCCCTAAATGTTTGAGCTTCTGGCCAGCGTCACGCAAGTACTTTGACACGTAGGATTCTCACTTTTACTCCAAGCTGTCCCTGTTGGCTGAAGCAGTCGGCGTGTCTGTATCGCAGCCTGGGAGGCCGGGCGTTGGGGGAGTCTGCCAAGTGACTGGCCTCCATTTATAGCTAACTGAGAAACGGCGTCGAAGCTTTCGGGAGCCTCTTACAGGGAATGGTTGCAGTTCGGAATTGGAGACTGTGCTGGCCAACGTCAGCAGCTCCTCTCCCTCGGAGGGCTCTTGGTGTGCCGACCCCTAACAGCCAGCACGGTCCCCAGCTCGTGAACGGTCCCATTGCGAGCCGGTCTCGTCCGTGAAAGAGCCACGTGAGGCTGATCTCCAACAGTCGGGCTCCACACCTGGAGCCTTTGGGACAGGGCAGTCCTGAGCCGATGTGCCCACCAGGGGACGCGACCAAAGTTTACGTACCACAGGAAAGCGCCATCAGGGCCTCGTGTTCTCTCCATGAAATGAACGTGAGCTTGAAGGGTGACGCGTCAGCGTGCACTGTGAACAGCTCGCTGGCACGCCTGTCTTCGGCCCCTCTCACGGTCTCACGCACCCGGGCTCAGTTCCGTGTAGGAATGCTGAGTGGGAGCGCCAGCCTCGCTTCTGGACTCTAAAGCCTTCCACCCCCTAATGGCAGGTTGTGTGTGTCTCTCACGTGGGGGGAGGAATGAGGTCGCCCACAGAGGTTCTGCCATGAAAGATCTAAAGACGCACGCTGCTGAGGAGCTTGCTCCTCATGGAGCGTCCCCGAAGGCCAGAGGAATGCCGAAGGTCTCTTTCAAAGCTGCCGGACGCTCTGCCGTTCTAGGCCTGAGATAGGGACCTTGTGACGGCACTGTAACCCCGCGAGGTCCAGGAGACATCGCCAGTGCGAGTGGCAATCCGCAAGGAAGAACCTTCAAGGCGGAGTGTCCTTCCCTGTACAAAACGGCGCCCAAGTGGCTGAGGCAGGGAGCATTTTCCTTCACAGAACCGGCATCCTCGTAGGCCTGTGGGTTACTCTAAAGAAACGACACTGTGAGCAACCTCTTCGAAAAGGCCTTCGCAAGCGACTTGGAGACAACAGCAGCGCAGTGGAGGCACAGACCATTATCCTAGAGAGCAGCAGCACAGTGTCTCCAGCAGCGATCGCTTCCCGGAGGATACTTAAGCCACACCGAGATTCCAGCAGGGAGTTTTGCCTTGTAGCAGTACAACTCACTCAGGAAAGAGGGATGAGGTGTAGGGCTAATCTACGTGCGCTCACGCTCTGTGTCCCCGAGAAGGTTTCACGGAGCAGAATGCATCACCGACCGCTACCACGTGTGTGCACCAAAGAAGCCCTGTGCCGTGGGTGTTCTCAGGCCGACAGCGAAGACCTAGGTGTGTGCTGCACCCGCGCTCGGTGGTTCACACGTTGCGTGACCCTGTGCCTTTGGAAGATGTTCAGAGCGGGTGGCACCTGCGTGCTGCGAGCGCAAGAGGTGTAGAGTGTAGAGGCCTTTCACACTGGAGGAAGGGCTTGCATCTCATGGAGAAAATGTGTACGTCGCCCGGGAGACGGAGGCGCGCTCCTGACACCGTTTCCTCTGCCCGTTTAAAGCACAAGTGTTTGTACTCGATCTGGGCTGCCTGGTGAAACGCTTGGCAGTCCGCATCACCCTGAGCACCTTTCCTGAAGTTTGATTCGTAGCTGGGTAAACTCGGGCTTCAGAGGCTTAGATGGGACCAAACGTGTTCAGCTTGTGGCGAAAGCCTTTGACCAGAGGCATATACGCTTGTGCTTGGGGCGAGGGCTAGGCAAGAACGTTTACACACTTTGGGTTTTTATCTTTACCCTAAGCTGTCCCTTTCGGCGGCCGCAGGCGGAGAGAACCCGCGGAGAGAGAACAGCTGCGAAGTGGATGCACAGAACAGTCACCTCGATACCAGCCCCGGGGTCCCAAGCAACGATCCTTCCCCGGAGGGTACTTAACCCACCCAGGGATTCAAGCAGGGAGTTCGCCTTGTCCAACTCGCACAGGAGACTGGCATGAGACGTAGGGCTCATCTACTTGCGTTCACACTACGTGGCCCGGAGAAGTTCTCACGGAGCCGAATCCAGCACCCTTCCTCCACCACGTGTGTACCCAAAGGAGCGCTGGGCAGTGGGTGTTCTCAAGGCCAAGAGAGAAGCCCTTGTTCTGTGCTGCACCTGCTGGGTGGTTCGAAGGTTTTCTCACCTTCCTGCTCTGGAAGCTTTTCAGAGCTGAGGCTACGCCTGGGCTGCGAAAGCAGAGAGGCGTAGAGGCCTTTCACACGGAAGGCGTGGGCCTGTTTCCCATGGAGAAAGTGTACGTCGCCCAACCCCCACCCCCACCCCTCCCCACCCCAACCCACCCCCAGCTGGAGGCGTGCGGCTTGACACCATTTTGTCCTGCCCATGGAAAATACAAAGAGGCCTACACGATTTGGGCTGTCTGGCGAAAGAATTTTGAATCGGCGGCACCCTGAGTACCTTTCCCGAAGTTTGCTTCCTAGCTGGTTAAACTCGGCATTCGGAGGCGAGGTGAGAGCAAACTTGCTCCGCGCGCGGCCAAGTGCCTTGATGCCCTGCCCTAAATGTTTGAGCTTCTGGCCAGCGTCACGCAAGTACTTTGACACGTAGGATTCTCACTTTTACTCCAAGCTGTCCCTGTTGGCTGAAGCAGTCGGCGTGTCTGTATCGCAGCCTGGGAGGCCGGGCGTTGGGGGAGTCTGCCAAGTGACTGGCCTCCATTTATAGCTAACTGAGAAACGGCGTCGAAGCTTTCGGGAGCCTCTTACAGGGAATGGTTGCAGTTCGGAATTGGAGACTGTGCTGGCCAACGTCAGCAGCTCCTCTCCCTCGGAGGGCTCTTGGTGTGCCGACCCCTAACAGCCAGCACGGTCCCCAGCTCGTGAACGGTCCCATTGCGAGCCGGTCTCGTCCGTGAAAGAGCCACGTGAGGCTGATCTCCAACAGTCGGGCTCCACACCTGGAGCCTTTGGGACAGGGCAGTCCTGAGCCGATGTGCCCACCAGGGGACGCGACCAAAGTTTACGTACCACAGGAAAGCGCCATCAGGGCCTCGTGTTCTCTCCATGAAATGAACGTGAGCTTGAAGGGTGACGCGTCAGCGTGCACTGTGAACAGCTCGCTGGCACGCCTGTCTTCGGCCCCTCTCACGGTCTCACGCACCCGGGCTCAGTTCCGTGTAGGAATGCTGAGTGGGAGCGCCAGCCTCGCTTCTGGACTCTAAAGCCTTCCACCCCCTAATGGCAGGTTGTGTGTGTCTCTCACGTGGGGGGAGGAATGAGGTCGCCCACAGAGGTTCTGCCATGAAAGATCTAAAGACGCACGCTGCTGAGGAGCTTGCTCCTCATGGAGCGTCCCCGAAGGCCAGAGGAATGCCGAAGGTCTCTTTCAAAGCTGCCGGACGCTCTGCCGTTCTAGGCCTGAGATAGGGACCTTGTGACGGCACTGTAACCCCGCGAGGTCCAGGAGACATCGCCAGTGCGAGTGGCAATCCGCAAGGAAGAACCTTCAAGGCGGAGTGTCCTTCCCTGTACAAAACGGCGCCCAAGTGGCTGAGGCAGGGAGCATTTTCCTTCACAGAACCGGCATCCTCGTAGGCCTGTGGGTTACTCTAAAGAAACGACACTGTGAGCAACCTCTTCGAAAAGGCCTTCGCAAGCGACTTGGAGACAACAGCAGCGCAGTGGAGGCACAGACCATTATCCTAGAGAGCAGCAGCACAGTGTCTCCAGCAGCGATCGCTTCCCGGAGGATACTTAAGCCACACCGAGATTCCAGCAGGGAGTTTTGCCTTGTAGCAGTACAACTCACTCAGGAAAGAGGGATGAGGTGTAGGGCTAATCTACGTGCGCTCACGCTCTGTGTCCCCGAGAAGGTTTCACGGAGCAGAATGCATCACCGACCGCTACCACGTGTGTGCACCAAAGAAGCCCTGTGCCGTGGGTGTTCTCAGGCCGACAGCGAAGACCTAGGTGTGTGCTGCACCCGCGCTCGGTGGTTCACACGTTGCGTGACCCTGTGCCTTTGGAAGATGTTCAGAGCGGGTGGCACCTGCGTGCTGCGAGCGCAAGAGGTGTAGAGTGTAGAGGCCTTTCACACTGGAGGAAGGGCTTGCATCTCATGGAGAAAATGTGTACGTCGCCCGGGAGACGGAGGCGCGCTCCTGACACCGTTTCCTCTGCCCGTTTAAAGCACAAGTGTTTGTACTCGATCTGGGCTGCCTGGTGAAACGCTTGGCAGTCCGCATCACCCTGAGCACCTTTCCTGAAGTTTGATTCGTAGCTGGGTAAACTCGGGCTTCAGAGGCTTAGATGGGACCAAACGTGTTCAGCTTGTGGCGAAAGCCTTTGACCAGAGGCATATACGCTTGTGCTTGGGGCGAGGGCTAGGCAAGAACGTTTACACACTTTGGGTTTTTATCTTTACCCTAAGCTGTCCCTTTCGGCGGCCGCAGGCGGAGAGAACCCGCGGAGAGAGAACAGCTGCGAAGTGGATGCACAGAACAGTCACCTCGATACCAGCCCCGGGGTCCCAAGCAACGATCCTTCCCCGGAGGGTACTTAACCCACCCAGGGATTCAAGCAGGGAGTTCGCCTTGTCCAACTCGCACAGGAGACTGGCATGAGACGTAGGGCTCATCTACTTGCGTTCACACTACGTGGCCCGGAGAAGTTCTCACGGAGCCGAATCCAGCACCCTTCCTCCACCACGTGTGTACCCAAAGGAGCGCTGGGCAGTGGGTGTTCTCAAGGCCAAGAGAGAAGCCCTTGTTCTGTGCTGCACCTGCTGGGTGGTTCGAAGGTTTTCTCACCTTCCTGCTCTGGAAGCTTTTCAGAGCTGAGGCTACGCCTGGGCTGCGAAAGCAGAGAGGCGTAGAGGCCTTTCACACGGAAGGCGTGGGCCTGTTTCCCATGGAGAAAGTGTACGTCGCCCAACCCCCACCCCCACCCCTCCCCACCCCAACCCACCCCCAGCTGGAGGCGTGCGGCTTGACACCATTTTGTCCTGCCCATGGAAAATACAAAGAGGCCTACACGATTTGGGCTGTCTGGCGAAAGAATTTTGAATCGGCGGCACCCTGAGTACCTTTCCCGAAGTTTGCTTCCTAGCTGGTTAAACTCGGCATTCGGAGGCGAGGTGAGAGCAAACTTGCTCCGCGCGCGGCCAAGTGCCTTGATGCCCTGCCCTAAATGTTTGAGCTTCTGGCCAGCGTCACGCAAGTACTTTGACACGTAGGATTCTCACTTTTACTCCAAGCTGTCCCTGTTGGCTGAAGCAGTCGGCGTGTCTGTATCGCAGCCTGGGAGGCCGGGCGTTGGGGGAGTCTGCCAAGTGACTGGCCTCCATTTATAGCTAACTGAGAAACGGCGTCGAAGCTTTCGGGAGCCTCTTACAGGGAATGGTTGCAGTTCGGAATTGGAGACTGTGCTGGCCAACGTCAGCAGCTCCTCTCCCTCGGAGGGCTCTTGGTGTGCCGACCCCTAACAGCCAGCACGGTCCCCAGCTCGTGAACGGTCCCATTGCGAGCCGGTCTCGTCCGTGAAAGAGCCACGTGAGGCTGATCTCCAACAGTCGGGCTCCACACCTGGAGCCTTTGGGACAGGGCAGTCCTGAGCCGATGTGCCCACCAGGGGACGCGACCAAAGTTTACGTACCACAGGAAAGCGCCATCAGGGCCTCGTGTTCTCTCCATGAAATGAACGTGAGCTTGAAGGGTGACGCGTCAGCGTGCACTGTGAACAGCTCGCTGGCACGCCTGTCTTCGGCCCCTCTCACGGTCTCACGCACCCGGGCTCAGTTCCGTGTAGGAATGCTGAGTGGGAGCGCCAGCCTCGCTTCTGGACTCTAAAGCCTTCCACCCCCTAATGGCAGGTTGTGTGTGTCTCTCACGTGGGGGGAGGAATGAGGTCGCCCACAGAGGTTCTGCCATGAAAGATCTAAAGACGCACGCTGCTGAGGAGCTTGCTCCTCATGGAGCGTCCCCGAAGGCCAGAGGAATGCCGAAGGTCTCTTTCAAAGCTGCCGGACGCTCTGCCGTTCTAGGCCTGAGATAGGGACCTTGTGACGGCACTGTAACCCCGCGAGGTCCAGGAGACATCGCCAGTGCGAGTGGCAATCCGCAAGGAAGAACCTTCAAGGCGGAGTGTCCTTCCCTGTACAAAACGGCGCCCAAGTGGCTGAGGCAGGGAGCATTTTCCTTCACAGAACCGGCATCCTCGTAGGCCTGTGGGTTACTCTAAAGAAACGACACTGTGAGCAACCTCTTCGAAAAGGCCTTCGCAAGCGACTTGGAGACAACAGCAGCGCAGTGGAGGCACAGACCATTATCCTAGAGAGCAGCAGCACAGTGTCTCCAGCAGCGATCGCTTCCCGGAGGATACTTAAGCCACACCGAGATTCCAGCAGGGAGTTTTGCCTTGTAGCAGTACAACTCACTCAGGAAAGAGGGATGAGGTGTAGGGCTAATCTACGTGCGCTCACGCTCTGTGTCCCCGAGAAGGTTTCACGGAGCAGAATGCATCACCGACCGCTACCACGTGTGTGCACCAAAGAAGCCCTGTGCCGTGGGTGTTCTCAGGCCGACAGCGAAGACCTAGGTGTGTGCTGCACCCGCGCTCGGTGGTTCACACGTTGCGTGACCCTGTGCCTTTGGAAGATGTTCAGAGCGGGTGGCACCTGCGTGCTGCGAGCGCAAGAGGTGTAGAGTGTAGAGGCCTTTCACACTGGAGGAAGGGCTTGCATCTCATGGAGAAAATGTGTACGTCGCCCGGGAGACGGAGGCGCGCTCCTGACACCGTTTCCTCTGCCCGTTTAAAGCACAAGTGTTTGTACTCGATCTGGGCTGCCTGGTGAAACGCTTGGCAGTCCGCATCACCCTGAGCACCTTTCCTGAAGTTTGATTCGTAGCTGGGTAAACTCGGGCTTCAGAGGCTTAGATGGGACCAAACGTGTTCAGCTTGTGGCGAAAGCCTTTGACCAGAGGCATATACGCTTGTGCTTGGGGCGAGGGCTAGGCAAGAACGTTTACACACTTTGGGTTTTTATCTTTACCCTAAGCTGTCCCTTTCGGCGGCCGCAGGCGGAGAGAACCCGCGGAGAGAGAACAGCTGCGAAGTGGATGCACAGAACAGTCACCTCGATACCAGCCCCGGGGTCCCAAGCAACGATCCTTCCCCGGAGGGTACTTAACCCACCCAGGGATTCAAGCAGGGAGTTCGCCTTGTCCAACTCGCACAGGAGACTGGCATGAGACGTAGGGCTCATCTACTTGCGTTCACACTACGTGGCCCGGAGAAGTTCTCACGGAGCCGAATCCAGCACCCTTCCTCCACCACGTGTGTACCCAAAGGAGCGCTGGGCAGTGGGTGTTCTCAAGGCCAAGAGAGAAGCCCTTGTTCTGTGCTGCACCTGCTGGGTGGTTCGAAGGTTTTCTCACCTTCCTGCTCTGGAAGCTTTTCAGAGCTGAGGCTACGCCTGGGCTGCGAAAGCAGAGAGGCGTAGAGGCCTTTCACACGGAAGGCGTGGGCCTGTTTCCCATGGAGAAAGTGTACGTCGCCCAACCCCCACCCCCACCCCTCCCCACCCCAACCCACCCCCAGCTGGAGGCGTGCGGCTTGACACCATTTTGTCCTGCCCATGGAAAATACAAAGAGGCCTACACGATTTGGGCTGTCTGGCGAAAGAATTTTGAATCGGCGGCACCCTGAGTACCTTTCCCGAAGTTTGCTTCCTAGCTGGTTAAACTCGGCATTCGGAGGCGAGGTGAGAGCAAACTTGCTCCGCGCGCGGCCAAGTGCCTTGATGCCCTGCCCTAAATGTTTGAGCTTCTGGCCAGCGTCACGCAAGTACTTTGACACGTAGGATTCTCACTTTTACTCCAAGCTGTCCCTGTTGGCTGAAGCAGTCGGCGTGTCTGTATCGCAGCCTGGGAGGCCGGGCGTTGGGGGAGTCTGCCAAGTGACTGGCCTCCATTTATAGCTAACTGAGAAACGGCGTCGAAGCTTTCGGGAGCCTCTTACAGGGAATGGTTGCAGTTCGGAATTGGAGACTGTGCTGGCCAACGTCAGCAGCTCCTCTCCCTCGGAGGGCTCTTGGTGTGCCGACCCCTAACAGCCAGCACGGTCCCCAGCTCGTGAACGGTCCCATTGCGAGCCGGTCTCGTCCGTGAAAGAGCCACGTGAGGCTGATCTCCAACAGTCGGGCTCCACACCTGGAGCCTTTGGGACAGGGCAGTCCTGAGCCGATGTGCCCACCAGGGGACGCGACCAAAGTTTACGTACCACAGGAAAGCGCCATCAGGGCCTCGTGTTCTCTCCATGAAATGAACGTGAGCTTGAAGGGTGACGCGTCAGCGTGCACTGTGAACAGCTCGCTGGCACGCCTGTCTTCGGCCCCTCTCACGGTCTCACGCACCCGGGCTCAGTTCCGTGTAGGAATGCTGAGTGGGAGCGCCAGCCTCGCTTCTGGACTCTAAAGCCTTCCACCCCCTAATGGCAGGTTGTGTGTGTCTCTCACGTGGGGGGAGGAATGAGGTCGCCCACAGAGGTTCTGCCATGAAAGATCTAAAGACGCACGCTGCTGAGGAGCTTGCTCCTCATGGAGCGTCCCCGAAGGCCAGAGGAATGCCGAAGGTCTCTTTCAAAGCTGCCGGACGCTCTGCCGTTCTAGGCCTGAGATAGGGACCTTGTGACGGCACTGTAACCCCGCGAGGTCCAGGAGACATCGCCAGTGCGAGTGGCAATCCGCAAGGAAGAACCTTCAAGGCGGAGTGTCCTTCCCTGTACAAAACGGCGCCCAAGTGGCTGAGGCAGGGAGCATTTTCCTTCACAGAACCGGCATCCTCGTAGGCCTGTGGGTTACTCTAAAGAAACGACACTGTGAGCAACCTCTTCGAAAAGGCCTTCGCAAGCGACTTGGAGACAACAGCAGCGCAGTGGAGGCACAGACCATTATCCTAGAGAGCAGCAGCACAGTGTCTCCAGCAGCGATCGCTTCCCGGAGGATACTTAAGCCACACCGAGATTCCAGCAGGGAGTTTTGCCTTGTAGCAGTACAACTCACTCAGGAAAGAGGGATGAGGTGTAGGGCTAATCTACGTGCGCTCACGCTCTGTGTCCCCGAGAAGGTTTCACGGAGCAGAATGCATCACCGACCGCTACCACGTGTGTGCACCAAAGAAGCCCTGTGCCGTGGGTGTTCTCAGGCCGACAGCGAAGACCTAGGTGTGTGCTGCACCCGCGCTCGGTGGTTCACACGTTGCGTGACCCTGTGCCTTTGGAAGATGTTCAGAGCGGGTGGCACCTGCGTGCTGCGAGCGCAAGAGGTGTAGAGTGTAGAGGCCTTTCACACTGGAGGAAGGGCTTGCATCTCATGGAGAAAATGTGTACGTCGCCCGGGAGACGGAGGCGCGCTCCTGACACCGTTTCCTCTGCCCGTTTAAAGCACAAGTGTTTGTACTCGATCTGGGCTGCCTGGTGAAACGCTTGGCAGTCCGCATCACCCTGAGCACCTTTCCTGAAGTTTGATTCGTAGCTGGGTAAACTCGGGCTTCAGAGGCTTAGATGGGACCAAACGTGTTCAGCTTGTGGCGAAAGCCTTTGACCAGAGGCATATACGCTTGTGCTTGGGGCGAGGGCTAGGCAAGAACGTTTACACACTTTGGGTTTTTATCTTTACCCTAAGCTGTCCCTTTCGGCGGCCGCAGGCGGAGAGAACCCGCGGAGAGAGAACAGCTGCGAAGTGGATGCACAGAACAGTCACCTCGATACCAGCCCCGGGGTCCCAAGCAACGATCCTTCCCCGGAGGGTACTTAACCCACCCAGGGATTCAAGCAGGGAGTTCGCCTTGTCCAACTCGCACAGGAGACTGGCATGAGACGTAGGGCTCATCTACTTGCGTTCACACTACGTGGCCCGGAGAAGTTCTCACGGAGCCGAATCCAGCACCCTTCCTCCACCACGTGTGTACCCAAAGGAGCGCTGGGCAGTGGGTGTTCTCAAGGCCAAGAGAGAAGCCCTTGTTCTGTGCTGCACCTGCTGGGTGGTTCGAAGGTTTTCTCACCTTCCTGCTCTGGAAGCTTTTCAGAGCTGAGGCTACGCCTGGGCTGCGAAAGCAGAGAGGCGTAGAGGCCTTTCACACGGAAGGCGTGGGCCTGTTTCCCATGGAGAAAGTGTACGTCGCCCAACCCCCACCCCCACCCCTCCCCACCCCAACCCACCCCCAGCTGGAGGCGTGCGGCTTGACACCATTTTGTCCTGCCCATGGAAAAT